>NC_136955.1:16251140-16381140 GCF_032717465.1 Coenobita brevimanus | reverse complement strand
TGAAAGGGAGGTAAATGAGAGAGTGTTAGGTGGAGGTTTGAGTCTGATGAATGCTGATGGTAGAGAGAGGAATCTGAATCAGCTGCTGTTTGCGGATGATGTTGCACTGGTGGCTGATTCAGAGGAGAGATTATGACAGTTGGTAAAGGAGTTTGGAAGGGTATGTGAAAGGAGGATATTGAGAGTAAATAAGAATAAGAGTAAAGTGATGATGTGTACGAGGTAGGCAGATGGTAGGAGGATGAATATTGTTTTGAATGGTGAGTTGCTTGAGGAGGTAGAGTGTTTTAAGTATTTAGGGTCACATGTTGCTGTGGATGGAAGAATAGATGTAGAAGTGAAGTTTAGAATGAATGAAGTAGGAATGGTGATGGGAGGAATGAAAAAAGTGTTTAGGTGTCGTTCGCTTAGAATAGAAGTAAAGAGAAGGCTGTATGAGGGTGTAGTGGTACCGACAGCAGTATATGGGGCTGAAACAAGGAATATTTGTGTAGCAGGGAGGAAAAGTTTGAATGTAATGGAGATGAGGTGTCTGAGGAGTATGTGTGGAGTGATGCGTATGGACTGAGTGAGAAATGATGAAGTGTGAAGGAGACCTGAAATTATGCAGGAAATGGCTGATCGAGTTGAGCAGAGTGTGTTGCGATGGTTTAGGCAGATGGAGAGACTGGATGATGAGTGACCGGTGATAAAGGTAACTGGATTGGATGTGAGAGTGTAAGGCTGAAAGGAAGACCACACATAGGATGGATGGACAGTTTGAAGAGAGCATTAGATGCGAGAGGGTTGTCTGTTGAGCAAGGAAGAGTGGCTGCGCATGATAGGAATGATTATGCCCCAGTCACACTGCAGGTAAGACTTATCGCAAACCTGAAAATCACGAAACCAGTCCCCGACCACGGAGGTCTCCGAGCAGTCGTGCCACCGATCGGCTACCGGTGGTCGTCCAGTGTCCATCCAGTGGGTGGCTGAATGGCGACCATGGGCAGATACACACAGGACATGACACCGACGGGTGGCCGGCAGGTCATCGGCAATTTAGACTGCGACCTCTAGGCAGCCACTAGACTGACACCGGCCGCAGATTGGCCGGCAGCTGGTCTCGGTCCAGCCCAACACCTGTCACTCGACCAGTCGCCGGCTGGACAGCAGCCAGACTTCAACCACCACCCCGGACAGGAGACTTGTGGACGGCGGCCCCCGCAGTCCAGTCGTCGCCTTGACGGAGTACGGACGGCCACCACACAGAGCGGCCGGCAACCTGGCCTCCGTCTGGATGGCAACCACCGCTTAAAAATCAGGTGTCGCCGACCAGTCGCAGTCCATAAGCCGGCCAGACACAGTCCAGCCGCCCACTGGGCGGCTTCCGTGCCACAACATCGGTGGTCGTGGGGAGGTTTTTCGTGCAGCACGAAAAACCTCGCGACGGATTTTTGGTCGCCATGGTGGCCTTTGGCTAGACCAAGACATGAAGACCGGTCGTACACCTCACCAAAACCACCCACGACTTGCAGATCGTGGGTGGTTTGCGATAAGTCATACCTGCAGTGTGACTGGGGCCTTAGAGAGAAATTGTGAATGAATAAGTGGTGATGCAGCCCTAAGGGGTTATTCTCCCGCATTTGGTCTGATCAGCTGATCAGGTCAGGTGCGGGTAAGGGAATGGGTCCATTATGATGTGGCAGGGGTAAACCAGCTCTGCTGTCGAGGCCTGCTGCGGATGTCACTGATTACACTGTGCAGTTGACCCTCGCGTGGTGCGGTGCAGTGAGGATATGTTGCTTCTCCCCTTGGGGGTAAGATACGAATAAATGTTTGTGTTTGGATGAGTAAATTTGGAGTGTGTCGTCCTGTCTCGGCTCCCATTCTTTGAGGGAAGCAGCGTAGGTATAAAGATAGAAAGATAGGAAGCGAAGGAGACCGAGAACGAGACGGATGTATGGTGCAGCAGTTGGTAAATGTGGAAGCTGTTGTTTCGTGATGAGAGGTTCATTATGGTGTATGAACACACTCGAACATCCATTTTTAATGGCCACACCACACAGGATGCAGTGTCAGGCAACAGTAATAATATTTCAGCGTGTTAGTTTTCCAGCAGTCTGTGTGTGTGTGTGTGTGTGTGTGTGTGTGTGTGTGTGTGTGTGTTGGTCATACTGGTGTTTTCTCAGAAGCCTCCGTTTTCTATTTATTTCCTATAGCTATTACTGCAAGCCTGCGTGTGTGTGTAATATTTTAGAAGTGATAGTTCTGTTCTTCTCGATAAATATGAGAGAGAGAGAGAGAGAGAGAGAGAGAGAGAGAGAGAGAGAGAGAGAGAGAGAGAGAGAGAGAGAGAGAGAGAGAGAGAGAGAGAGAGAGAGTTTCTGCCTTTACACTTTTCTAAAATTGTGTGTGTGTGTGTCTGTGCGTGGTCGATAGTCTATTTTACACATTTAAAAGGGGAGGGGCTGTGTTCGAGTTGTGGTGGAGGGTAATCACAGTATCAGAGAGAGAGAGAGAGAGAGAGAGAGAGAGAGAGAGAGAGAGAGAGAGAGAGAGAGAGAGAGAGACTGGGAATGAAAGCAAATATATTTTAAAGTATAAGAGACTGGTTTTCCTGAGTACCACCAATGCAGTCTTGTTTAATTGTCTGTGATACTATTGGATGATACTCTTGTTCATATTTACGCTCTCTCTCTCTCTCTCTCTCTCTCAAATTTATTCCCGTATGTCGTTTAGTTAGTAGTGTCCGTATAAATGGATGGAATATATAAATCCTTCTCCATTATAATGTATTTTTTCAAATAACATGGAATATGATCGATGAGAAGTGAGTAAAATTAGTCCATAAATGTATGTATCCTTTTCCATGAAGGTTTTAATTTATCTTGACTTATTCCTTTATCTATATGGATCTATCGGTGTATATAGTCCTATGCTGTCTAAGGATTTAAAAAATATATCCACCAAGCATCATCAGCCAATACATTTTACTTTCGCTTAGCACTGTTGTAAATACTTGACGTTAAATGTACGTAATCGGATACTGATGATATGTTAGATAATATGACTGGATATTTTTTAAGTACTTTCCACTGGTGTATTAATGTCACTGGTTAAACTTCTTTAATTACTATGATCTCAGAATCATTTAACGCACCGACTGTAACACTACAGGGCAGAATTCGGCACCGATTTCATGCCACAGCAACTTCCGTTACCACATTTCAACACAGTGCCACTTCAGTCACATGCCTAAGTAGTTTTATCGCAGAAACTTTTACATTAAAGTACGTCAAAGTCCGCTTGTATTCTAAACACAGTAACAATTTGCGTTAACGAAGCTTGGACAACAATAAATTGCAATGTAATTAATCAATTATATTACAGATGAATAAATATTTGGGGAAATACTTCCAGTATTTATATTATATATAAATTTACCATCTATTTCGTACTGTATATGAGGGAGCGATATGTGAATCACATAAAACCGCTTTCATAAGATTCATTTAAAATTCCATCCGACTCTGAAACAGTAGCCTATCGAGTCTGTGTAATAATAATAATAATAATAAAAAAAGACCACATCAGTACACACAACTCACTGATATTTCAGTCCTTACTAGATAGTCAGGAGACTGATATTTTGTGTGTGTGTGTGTGTGTGTGTGTGTGTGTGTAATACCCATTCCCAAAAAAACGAATGCTTATTTTGAATTTGAGCGTTCAATATGGGATATACAGTATACATATTTATATATATTTTCATATATTTACATATACATTTAATATATTATTATTTTAAAAAGAAAGAGATACATGGACGAAGATAGACAGATAGACAGATAGATGGATGGATGGTTGAATGGATTGATGGATGGAGGGAGGGAGGGAAAGATAGAAATACATAAACAAATACATAGAAATGACACACCCCTTTTCACTCTCAGTGTGCATTTTTGGCAGTTTGCTCTCTCTCGCTCTGTCTCTCTCTCTTTGTCTCTGTCTCTGTCTCTCTCTCTTTCATATTGTGGGCAGGTATAAAACACACACTTCCCCCACTCCTTTCTCGCGTCAAGTGAGACAGATTTTAGACACAAGCATTTTTTTTTTCTTTTATTGTGGGATTCAGGTTTTCTCTTCTTTTCCTGTATAATTTTATCCATCCTTTGCCTGTACATTTTTATCTTGTTCTTATTGTTTAAATTTGTTCTTCTTTTTCCAATGAGGCTTTTTAAATAAATTCTGTGAATATTATTTGATCTTTATTCTGAATTGACTGCTTTTGTGTGTGTGTGTGTGTGTGTGTGTGTGTGTGTGTGTGTGTGTGTGTGTGTGTGTGTGTGTGTGCGCGCTTCACTTTTTTTCGGTCAAATATAGTTTCCCCTCTCTGCTTCTCTGTCTGCCTCTATATTTCTTCTGTACCTCTAGTCGGTCCATTTTTCTATGTGCCACTCTCTATTTTTCTGTCTACCTCATCATATGCTTTTTTTCTCTCTCTCTTTAGTGTCTGTGTCATAATTTTGTCTTCTGGTTCAGGTTCAACTTATTTATATTTTTTGTTTTATCTTTTCTTAAATGTTCATTCTTTCTGTTCTTCTCCTTTTCTAGCTTTGTTTGCACCTCATGCTGTCTAACTCCTCATTTTTGTCTGTCTGTCTGTCACTCACTCTCTCACGTTCTTTCTCGCCCTCTCACTTTCACTCTCTGTCTGTCTGTCTGTCTGTCTCTCTCTCTCTCTCTCTCTCTCTCTCTCTCTCTCTCTCTCTCTCTCTCGCCCCCAGGTGATGGTAAAAATTGCATTTATTTGTAGGCCATGAGCACATGTTTTTATTGCTCTCATAGGTCTCCCTGCTGGGTTGGAAGGACAGGGTGAACGAGAAAGAGAGAGAGAGAGAGAGAGGGAGAGGGAGAGAGAGGTGAAGGTGAAGGAAGGAGTGTCTGGGGGGGAGGATGTGTTGGGAAGTAGATGGAGACAGGGAGGGAGGGAGAATGTGGTAAGGAATGGGAGGTGTAGTATGGAGGATGGATGCAGAGATGAGGTGGATACGGAGAGAAAGGGAGGCGGGAACTGGGGGGAAGGGGGTAAAGGGATTGGTAAGGGAGATGGTGGAAATAGCGGAGGGGGGGGGGCATGGCAAGAAGAAGGAAATAAGGAGGGTAGTGTATGGGGAGAGAAGTGATGAGGGAAGGATAGATGAGATGGAGGGGTGGCAAGAGCGAGGTGCTGGAGATGAGAGGAATATGAAGGTGAAGGTAGGGTGGAGGGTGAGGGGGCATAGAGAAAAGATGAACGGAGACTGGAGAGAAGGAGAAGGGTGGACAGGGGTAGGGTAGAGGATACAGTGAGGTACAGGGAACGAAGTGGGAGAACGGGGTCAAGTACAGGAAGCCGAACATGGTTGGGATCTGTATTTTTGAAGTGTTTGCCTTTGGGCATGGAGTATTATAGTCCATTCGCTCTGACGCGGCAGTCCTCCTACGTGCTATATACCTTCACATGTTACCAATTCAGCGATGATGCCCACCGTTTATAATGCATACAAGATAGCGCTGAATACAAGATAGTATTCTTCCATTCAGGAATTGTGTTATAGAATTAGTGGGGCGTTCCTTTCTTTTCTTTCTTTCTTTCTTGTCATTTCTAAGTGTTAATGGGTTATGGTAAGTATAAGAAAATGAATCTTGAATTATTAAACTGCTCTTCGTCCCAGTCTTGGCTAGAACTAGAGGCCTTTTGAACAGCTGCTAGCCTATCTTTCACTCTCACGAGCACTTCCCTCCCCTGGTGAATATGACTGGGGTTTGGGAATGGATGGAGAGAGAGGGGAGTTAAAAGCGATTACGTTGCAGGAAGATAAGTACAGTAGATTGGCTTGAAGGGGTGAGAAAGGAGTAGGGGAGGCCTTGAGGGGGAGAGAGACGTGTGGGAGTTGAGACGAGTTGAGGAAGGGGAGAGGAGGATGGATGAGGACTAGATGGGAGAAAAGCTGAGGAAGGGAGAGGAGGATGGGAGATGAGGAGAGAAGTTGCAGATGGGGAGAGAAGGAAGAGAGAGAAGAAGAGAAGAGCTGCAAAAGAGGAGAGAAGGAAGAGAAGAGGGGGAGGGGAGAAGAGCTGAAGTTGAAGGAGGAGGAACAGGGAAGAGGAGAGAAGGAGAAGAGTTGAAAAAGGGGAGTGCTGGAAAAGAGACTAGGAGGACGGGAGATGAGTTGAAGTAGGTGAGAGAAGAAAGAGAGAAGAGGAGGAGGAGGGGACAAGAACTGAAGGAAGGGAGGGAAGGAAGAGAGAAGAGGAGGAAAGAACACAGACCCGTGGTTTTGGGGAGAATCAAACGAAATACATTATAGGAAGATAAAGGGGAAATAGGGCAGCCGTAGCACCGAAGTTAAGTTTGTATTATGAAAACATAGCTGGAAGGTATGGTCAAACCCTGAATCTATAGCGTTAATTTCTGAAGTATAAGCCTTTGAAATGTTAGAAAATGTCAGTCTTTTTCTATCGTTCCTGACTGCACTTTGTAATGTGGGATGCAGGTTGGCCTCATCTAGCAACTGCCGGTGCTCTATAAAGTCTCGACAGATATTTGGTGATTGCTTACACCACAGTGGACTCAGTCTTCATGCTACTTTAATGTCATTAGGGTAAGCTGGTCAAGCACACACCACAAAGCCCGCCAGGAGACAGGACGTGTGTGCTAGGCAATCCCTAGGTCCTGTTCTCCCCACTTACTGTTTTTTAACCAGCCCATACACCACTGACCGGGCTAATGTAAGGCCCGGCCTGCACTATATGTGCAGGGAAACTTTAAACGAACGAACGAAGCTGGTCAAGGGAAGAGTATTTGAATGGGTGGTAGAATAAAGGTTAAATACAGGAGAGAGAGAGAGAGAGAGAGTATAAAGGAAATCAACATCAACAGACCTAATATTCCTTTCGAGGCTGTTTGTTAAAGGAAAGACTATGCCTATGATATCTAATTCTATGAGCTGGAGAGTATTTTTTTTTTTTTTTTTTACGTGTCCGACTCTGGGCAAAGGCTTCAGTGCCTATTCCCAAGTCCCAGTGGTCCTCCTTGGGGCCCAGTAGTCCTACATCTCCACATGTCACCACTTCGGCGCTAACACCCACCGTCCATATACTGAATACATGCTAGGGCTGTCTCATACAGGACTGGTGTATTGGTATTAGCGGGGGTATGGCTGTTTGTTGAAAGACTATGCCTGTGATATCTAATTCTATGAGCTGGAGAGGATTTTTTTTTTTTTTACTTGTCAGACTCTGGGCAAAGGCTTCAGTGCCTATTCCCAAGTCCCAGTATTCCTCCTTGGGGCCCAGTAGTCCTCTTACATCTCCACATGTCACCACTTCGGCGCTAACACCCACCGTCCATATACTGAATACATGCTAGGGCTGTCTCATACAGAACTGGTGTACTGTAATTAGCGGGGGTATTTTTATGACATGTCGGAGGGTCTTCAGGTATATCAGTGAAGCCTGATTTATGACATTCAAATCCTTAAACTGTTCCCTGCCCTAGAGGGGATTCGAACCTGGGTCCATTAGAACTGCAGGCCACCTCTCTACAGATTCAAGTTGGAGAACGTAGTGGGGGATGTGGGGAGAGGGTTTGTGAAGGTGAGTGTTGGAGGGTAAGGAGGGGTTGGAGAAAGTAGTGGGGTTAGCGGGGAGGGGGTTGGTGAAAGGGCCTGTTTGAGGGTTAAGGAGGGGATGGAGGACACTGGTTGGGAAGAGGGGGTTGGAGGAGGTTAGTGATAGTGGGTGTCTCGGGGGGTAAGAAGGGGTTGGTCAATGTAGTAGGGAGGGGGTTAGTAAGGTTTGGTGTTTGGAAGCAAGGAGGGGGAAAGGAAAAGTGTGGGTGGTTGCGGGGGATAAGGAAGGGTAAGGTACACTGGCTGGGGGAGGGGGAGGAGAGGGCCAGTAAGAGTGGGTGTTTTTATGAGAGTGGGGCCAACCAGCAGCACTCCACAGATTAACTGGGAATTTACACGTTTCTTTAACATCCAAAATATTACACCATTTCTCAGGTCATTTTGTGTGTGTGTGTGTGTGTGTGTGTACGTTTCCACACGTAATCTCTTTTCTACTTTGTCGCTGCCTATCCCACTTTCTTAATACAAAGAAAAAATAAAGGAATTAACCAGAAGCTAAGAGCCCGCAAAACTTTTCCATGCTAATGAAAACAACAGTAATTAAAACCAAATTCATGATCCATTCATTTCGCGTTGCCTGGATTAATTACTTTTAAATTATTGAGGGCAGTGGAAAAGACAACCTGGGGAAGCCAACTGCAGATTATTATATACAGCTTGAAGAGGAGAGCTTACAAATTTTAGAATTGTCACCATAACACTTCACTCATCTTTCTCCACTAAAATATACCATTTCTCTGGTCACTTTTTTTTTTTTCTTCTTCTTTTTTTACATTCGTTAGATTATCCTTTTCGGTACGATTTTTTTTCAGTGTAATTCTCCCATCATTAAGGGATATTATGCGGTTTCTTATGCACTTATTCCCTTCCATTCCATTTTCACCTTTTAAACCTTGTCCCTGAACAAGGTGATTAAATTTAACTTCGGAAAGAGCCCGGGTAATGAGAAGGAATGGCATTCTCTCCATTGACCCTTTCGCGCTTCCTTCCTCACTAAAATATCACGCCATCGTCACTGTCTCTGTGTGCTTTTTTCCTGCTTCTAATATACTATAGCACTAGCCGTGTGTGTGAGTGTGTGTGTGTGTGTGTGTGTGTGTGTGTGTGTGTGTGTGTTTTGGGCAGCCGAAACTACACACTCAAATCGCACCAGAACTGGCACAGAAATCGCAAAAAATTCGCTGACGTGAAAATACTTGGTCCCATCACGATTGAAAAACTTTTACTATATTTAATAAGCGATCACATTTTTACAAAAAAAAAAAAAAAAAAAAAAAAACGCAGCTCCTGGCGCCCGGCATAGGATCTCCGTAGAATTTCTTGCCCACAGGTACAACTAAAGTATTTCGGACTTGCGTTCGGACAACTTGGGTTCCATTCCCGAAGCTGCAAATAACACGATCAATTGGTTAGCTGCAAAAAATCCAAGTGACAACGTTACACTAGAACAGCACATAAACGCGAGAGCCCTCCGCAGGAGCAAGTGCGAGGGGCCCCACGAGCACTTGTTATCCTCTATTTCCATTCTGCAAGTGATATATTTTAATTTAGTTAGTAGTGGGCGGGGCAGAAACTGTCTCCGGATAACTCTTTCATTTTTCCAATCCTACTTCCCCACCAAAATACTACACAATTTCTAAAGTAACTTTTGGTCTGTGTTGTTTTATCCATTTACGTTTTCTTCTCTCTCTGTCTCTCTCTCTCTCTCTCTCTCTCTCTCTCTTTACTTTTACAAAAACTAGTATCGCCAAACCCATTTATCTGGTTCATAGCGAGAAGGTTGGCCTCTTCAGTGATAACCTACATTTCATTTTAGTGGTGAAGCATTCAGACAATTATATTAAAGTTAAAACAGATATTAGTGGTTAATGGATTGTTCACGTTTTAATTAACACCTCTAGTTCGAAAAGCCACCGATAAGCAATAGTTAATAATGAAACAAGAAAAGTTATCACACAGGAGTAATTAAATATTGTTTTCTTTATTCACCCCACTTCAATAACATCCACCTTATTTAACTATTGTCTCTAATATTACATTTGAAAGAAGCAAAATATAATAAGATAAACTAATGCACAGTAGGAAAAATAATTATATAGCCCACAATCCATTCAGTGTGGCGATTTTTATTTTTCTGGCTACAGTGAGACTTTTCCGTGCGTACTTTACCCGTCAGTAATATAATATTCTGGCAAAAGCAAAATATTGTCCATTTTTTTCCTGTTTTTCTTCCTATATACCTTACTTTTCCTTATGTTATCTTATCATTTTTCCTCTCTTTGGTCTATTATCTCTTGCTTTCTTTGATATTATTTATTCTACGCACTTTTTTCTTCCCTCACCATTACCATCATTTCCCCATCCTCTCTTCTCTGTCCTTTGGTCCTCCTCATCGCCTTCTGCAAATACGAATAAGAGTTCCTCTTTGTCTCTTTCTTTCCCTCTTTCACGGCTGTTTTTTTCAGGCAACAGTGTGACTCTCTCTCTCTCTCTCTCTTGTACGTGCATATACATATACATACAAACATACATACATATATACATATCTACATACATACATACATCTCTATCTATCACTCCTTTACATTTTTCTCATATCTATTTTTTCAGCTTTTTAATTCGTTCTCACTAAGTACGTGCATAACACTTCTCTCCATTTTTCCCTCAATTCACCTTACATACTAATCGTTTGATCAGACAGTCCCCATCCTTTCACAATTTTCTTGCCACTTCCATCGCAAACATCCTTCTCTCAACTAATTTCTTTTCTGACATGTGTCCTTCTATCAACGTCCTTTATCCTTTTCCATTGATACCCCAATATAACCAAACAAATCATTCATTGTTTATACTAATTCTTCTACTCAGATCACCCATAAAAAAAGGGAAAATAATCTATGACGTGTGTTCTTCCACTTCTCCCAATCACTTCTAAGACGAGCCCTTCTCTTCCTCACCCTTGTCATCACTCGGTGCACATTCGGTAACCAAATCACAATTTTATAACCTCAGACAAAAGGCAGTGTTCTTCAACCTTAAATCGCAACGTGAAATGCAAACCCCTAATTAATGGAGAAGGTCATTTATGGAAAGCCTGTGATTATTAGGTGAGGTTAAATTGCATCCCATATTACATAACGCAGTCAGCAGCCACATAGGAAAACCTAATACTTTCCATTATCATCACGTACTTAAAAAATCATTGTCTAAATTATGGAGTCTGCATCCCACTTTGCGATTTCAGAATTAAGCACAAAAGCCTTCATTCCAACACTGTGACGACATTCCCATCATTTAGATCAGGCTGCCACGTGGTGGTTCATTTAAACTAGGTAGGACGTCCACTAGCTAAAAGGGTTAATGAAGGCAATGTGGAACCGATACCTCAGTTTCGAGAAGTCTCGCAGAAACAAAATTAAGTCATATGGAAACAGCAATTATAATTAAATATATTCAGGTGAATGGGTTCTATTTGGTGTGCATACGGTTAGTGCATTTCTAATTACTCATTACTCGCTGCCATTCATTATTCATCAATAAACTCCCGTTTTCTCAAACTGCTGGCTCCGCCTGTTAATATACCTGCTTAAAATGGCCACCTTTCTATCCAGATCGTTGAACAGTAAGAGGAAATTAACATCGGAATACAGTACTAGTCACGAAGAAGTACTATGAAAAGAATGTAATGCCGAAGTATTATTCTCTCACTGAAGTGCAGCAAGAGTAGAATGTGGTGCCAGTCACAAAAAAGTTCTGTACAGAGGATATAAAGCCGTAGTGTTGTCTTTTTCTGCCACTGGGCTACCGGAATGAACCTACTGAATGAAAGGGAAAGAATGTCCACCAGGTTAAATGGAAGAATCACAGTGTTTGTGCCTGATCTTGTGCTTGACATACCTTCCCACTCGTCCAGTGAACTCCTTCTCATCTTCATCTCACATCATACCCTCCTCCTCTAACCTCTTCAGTATGATTGTGTATATTGTTCTATAATTTTGCCAATCACAGACAATTTTGTAAAGATCAAGAAAGGCATTTGGAACTGGAGGGGTTATCAATAGCCTTCTGTAACCCCTTCAGTTCTAGCAAGCTTTCATAACTTCAATATAATTGACCAATGGCAATAAAAATATTACAAAGAAAAGACGTCATCTAACTGAAGACAGCTGTTGAGTAACC
This sequence comes from Coenobita brevimanus, assembly GCF_032717465.1. Classification (NCBI taxonomy): domain Eukaryota; kingdom Metazoa; phylum Arthropoda; class Malacostraca; order Decapoda; family Coenobitidae; genus Coenobita; species Coenobita brevimanus. The sequence continues at coordinate 16,369,306 of NC_136955.1, read as the reverse complement.
TCGGTCTGTCTGGCCAAGCAGACTCATCAACCGCAGGCAAGAAACCATCCTTACAAGACAGTCCTAGTAGTGGACCGATGTTCCTTTGTGGCTGACAGCAACTCGCCACGGCAAAGCGGAGTGAACAGCGTGGAGGTTTGGTTCTCGGAAGGGCGCCAGTTTTGTGTTTCTCCATTTAGTTAACTGTGGCGCCACAGTAGGCCTAGTTTCTACATCATTCCGTTATTTGGTTATATGGTTACCACTCTATTTTATAGGAAACAAATAGGTTTGTCATTCAGTGTCGATCCACCTGATATGAAAATGAGAGGAATAAAAAGTGACAGGAAGGATGTGGGAAATAGGATAAGAGGACACACACACACACACACACACACACACACACACACACACACACACACACATACAATGATAAAGGTGAATGAAGAAGTAGGTAGCACTACGTCAAGGATACGACGGTCACCCCCAGCTACCACCACGGAAGAGGGCCTTCAATACCTGTATTCATTTGTGATATACCATCACATCCCAGTCAGACTCGGGGTTTTCACTATAGCTGAAGAAAATCGTCTGGTGGTAGTTAGAATGAAAGGTTTAGGTACAGACGAGACTAAACGGAACGCACAGAGACAAGCAACAACGTATTCAGAATCGTTGGTTTTCCTTGAGCAAAAAGATGTGGTAGTCGGATAAAAAAAAAAAAAAAAAAAAAAGAGAGAGAGAGAGAGAGAGAGAGAGAGAGAGAGAGAGAGAGAGAGAGAGAGAGAAATGGGTCTCTATGGGAAGTGGAAATTAAAGCCGGTATTTATGTCGGATAAAGAGGCTCCCTAACCCCTCGTCCTCAGCGATTTGTTTTTGGCTGATTAATATCCCTTTGTCCCTTTTTGATGTAGAATATGGCGATGTTACAAGCATTCATATAGCATTTATATATACAACCAAACCAGATCGCTTAGGAAAAGGCGTTAGGGAGCTTCCTTAACTGACGAGAGTACGGGCTTAAATCTATCTATCTATCTATCTATCTATTGCCAGACGCCTCAATCCCGTTTGGGGTGGCCACAAACAAATCGCCTCCAAGTCGCCCTGTCCCCCGCCATTTCGCTGCCCTGCTCCCAACTCACACACCCCTCTCTCATCAATAAGATAAAAGTGTTATTGGTCCAAGTTCACACAACTATAAAATTCCCCATCAGTTTCACTCTCACACTCCTTCAGTTACTCTCTCGTGCATTTTTCCCCCCTTCCCCCTCTCTCTCTCTCTCTCTCTCTCTCTCCTTCTGTGTGTGTGTGTGTGTGTGTGTGTGTGTGTGTGTGTGTGTGTGTGTGTGTCCCTGCTCTCCCTCAATGAGTATCTCTTCCTTTTTCCCTCCCTCCCTGCTTATCTACCTATCCCCCTCCCTTTTTTCCTCTCTCCCTCCCGCATCTCCGTCATTTTCTCTTTTCTCGCTCTCTTCATCTCTCGGTCTCTCCTTCTCTCCTCCCTCCCTATCTCCCTACCTATCTCCCTCCCTACCTTACTGCTTCCATCTCTCTCTCTCTCTCTCTCATGCCTTCCCCTAGTCAGAATTTCTCCATGCCTCTGCCTTCCCATTTCCTCTCTCCCTCCCTTCCTCCCTCCTTTCCTCCCTAAATGTCTCCCTACCTCCTTGCTTCCCTCATTCACTGTCTTTCTCCCTTTCTAGGTCTCTCCTTGCGACCCTCATTCACTCTCTCTCTCTCTTCCTACCTCCAAGTCAAAATCGTTTTCACGCACTTTCTCACTCTTTCTCATTCAGTTTCTCATGGCTACTCATTTTCCTAGTTTTCTTCCTTTCTTATTGTTCTCCCTCTCTTCCACGCTGTTACTACCTCTGCCTCTCTTACTGTTTCTCCCTGCCACACTCATTCTCTCCTAACTACTCCCTTTGTACCTCCCTCTTACTCTCTCTCTCTCCCTACTTCTATCCCTTTTTCTCCCTCTCGCTCATTCTGTCGACATCTGCCTCACTCCTTTTTTCTTCCACTTTGTTCCTCTTTTCCTTCACTGTCTCTTTTTCTCCTGTTAGCTTGCCTTTAGCTCATGGAATAGTTTTGTTAAATATAAGATTCCTAATAACAGAGACTGAAGACACGGGTGTGTTTTTGTTCAATTTGTACTCCTCTGTACTTTTCTCCACCATCTTTCCTCCTTTGTACTCTACTCTCCACTCCCACACGGCTCTCCTTGCCCGTCCACCATCTCTCTCTCTCTCTCTCTTTCTCTCTCCAACCACCATCATCTTCCCCCCCTCTCCTCGTTCCTTCCACACTCTCTCTACCACCCTTCCACTGACACTCACTTTTTCCCTCCATCTCTCTCACTTCCTCCCACTTTCCAACTTTCCTCCTTCTCTTGATCCAATCTCCTTCCCTCCCACTCCTCGTCGCTCTCCGTCTGTCGCCTCCAAAGACTTCATCCATTTTTACTTACTTCCCACACTAAATTGCTCAGTCAACCCACGCTCCCTCACTCTCAATCGCTTCATTCACGTTCCTTCCCTCACACTTCATTATTCCCTCCTCTCTCTCTCTCTCTCTCTCTCTCTCTCTCTCTCTCCTTCTCTCGCCACCAATAACTTAGTATATTTTTATTTCCTCCCCTTCCTGCAGCACTCAGTCATTTCCCAACTCCTCCCCACTCTCTCGTTTGTAAACCTTTCACTCACTTTCCTCCTCTTCCATTTCTTTCTCTCCCTCTGGCCTTCTCCCTACTTTCTTTCCTCCCTCTCTCTGGCTTTTCTTCCTTTCTCTGTCTCACTTTTTTTCAATGTCTTTCTTTTTCAATCTCTCAATCTTTCCTATTTTCAATTTATCCCTTCCCCCCCTTCTCTTTCGCTCTCTGTCTGTCTGTCTGTCTGTCTGTCTCTCTCTCTCTCTCTCTCCTCCCAGTAGCTATATACATTTTTACAACCTCCCCTCATAAATTATTAAATCATTCGGTCATTCTCGGACACTCCCTCACTCTTGCTTCCCGTCTCTTCACCCAATTTCCTCTCCTCTTGCTTCCCCCCTCTCTCTCTCTCTCTCTCTCTCTCTCTCTCTCATTCTTCACCACCCACTGACTCACTCCCTCCTCAGTCATTTTCGATCTAAACCACTGCGTTCAGTTCTCTTCACTTTAACTTCTCTCTCTCTCTCTCTCTCTCTCTCTCTCATTTTCACTCAGTTCCTAATTCCTTGGAAGTCTCGCTTCAAATCATTTCATTCACTTGCCTCCTCTTTTAATTTTCCTGTCGACTTCTTCCGTTTATCTCCCATTTGCCCACTCCCTTGTTTCCTGTCTCCTTCACTCCCCTCCCCCCCTCTCTCTCTCTCTCTCTCTCTTGCTCTTTTTCGCCCACACGTTATCTCCCTCTCTCTTTCCCTCCCTCTCTAACTTTCTCGCCCACTTGCTTTCCTTCTCCCACTCTCTCGTCCACTCTTTTTCCTTCATTCTCTCTCTCGCCCACTCTTTTTCCTTCATTCTCTCTCTCGCCCACTCTTTTTCCTTCATTCTCTCTCTCGTCCACTCTCTCCCTCTCTCCCTCACTCTGGTCATACTTACCTAACTTCTTTCCACTCACACACTCTCTCACGCTCCTATTCTTTTTCTTCTTCTTTAACTCTCTCGCCCACTCTCTTTCCCTCTCAGTCTCACTTTCTCGCCCACTCTTCTTTCCCTCTCTCCCATTCACTCCCACTCTCTTTCCCCCTCTCACTCTCTGTCTCACTCTCTTTCCTTCTCTCACTCTCGCTCACTCTCCTTTCCTCTCTCACTCTCTGTCTCACTTTCTTCCCTTCTCTCACTCTCGGTCACTCAGCTCTTTCCCTTCCACACTCTTGCCCAATCTCTTTCCCCCCTTCACACTCGTCCACTCTCCCTTTCTCACTCTCCTGCCCACTCTCTTTCCCTTTCTCACTCTCTTTTTCTCCCTCTCTCTCCCTCTCTCGGTCTCTCTCCTACTCTCTTTCACTCACTGTTTCACCTACAGTCTTTCTCTATCTCTCTCACACTCTCACTCTTTACCTGTCTCACTCTCTCGCTTTCTCTCAGTCTTTCTCCTACTCTCTCTCATTCACTCTTTCGCCGACTCTATTTCACTCTTTCACTCCCTGGTCCACTCTTCTTCCCTTTCTCACTATCTCGTCAACTCTCATTCCCTCTCACTCTCTTGCTCACTCTGTTTTCTTCTCTCACTTTCTCGCCCATTCTCAGTCTCTCTCTCACTCTCCCTCCGTGACTCTCGCTCACTCTCTCTTCCTCTCACTCTCCTCCACTCACTTTCCCTCTCCCACCTTACTCACCTTCTCTTTCTCACTCTCTGTCTCTTCCCCTCTCTCACTTTCTCGTCCGCTCTTTCCCTCTTTCATTGTCACACCCACTCTCTCTTCTCTCACTCTCCCCTACTCTCTCTCTCTCAGCCTAGTTTCCTTCCCTCTCTCACTCTCGCCCACTGTCTCACTCTCTTTCCCTCTCTCACTCTCTTTCCCACTCTTTCTCACTCTCTCTCTCTTTCTCTCTCACACTAGCCCACACTCTGCTTCCCTCTCTCTCTCTCCTGGCCCCATCAGGTCTTTTTTCACCGCCGGAGAAGGTCCACCACTTGCCAAAATGGGCTTCGAATGTTCTGCTAATGTTCCCGAAGCGAGGAGTGGAGGAGAGAGGGGAAAAGAGGGAGAGAAAAAGGGAGAGGGTGGAACAAGAGAGGGGAGAGAGCCAGGGGAGGCAATGAGAAAGGGAAGGGAAGGAGATGAAAGTACACGATTAGAGTACATATGAGCAGGGTACGCAGGAAATGCAAACACTAGATAGCCTATTGGCCTTAATGAAATCCTTTACTGAAGTAGGCTATGATTCCTTCACCTCAACTTGGCAAACATTTTCGTCCGTTGACAGAAAATTTCCCAGAGTTCAAAGGCAGAAAAGGAGAATACTACGACTCTGTGTTATTTCCACAACAGCTCTTCGTGGTTAGTAGCATGTTTTAGCTGGACTTTCGTTACAACTTTATATTCAAGAGAGAGGGATGGAAGCTTTTAACCAAGTGAGAAGAATACAGTAGACTACAAATATGAGAAAAGGCTAGAAGAGAGAAACGATCTTCTCCCAATAATAACTGATAATTAAACGAATGAAAAACACTTCCATTGGATAAAGCAAACTTGTACTACTCGATTGCCAGAAGTGGAAATGCCTTGGTCTCTTCCGTCTCTAGCATAGTCCTATATATTTCTCTCTGAGATGGACAGTATGTTTACACCTATGTTTTTTTGTTTGTTTGTCTCTTGATAGGATTACTCAAAAACTAAAAAGGAGATTTGGAACAAATTTCGTGGGTAGATAGCCCGTGTCCCAAGGAACAATGTTTTAGCTTTGGGGACCGATTCGGATCGTATTACAGATTCTGGATCCGGAAAACTTTGTTTGTAAAACCCTAGTTATCTTAGAAATGAAATGACTATAGTTTGTTGTCTCCTCTGTAGATAAAGTTTGATGTGTATGTGAATAATGGCATAATTCATGTGACTGTATAAATGTACTGTTTCGAGCATTAGTGAATCCCTCAGAAAGAATGGCTCTCTGGAGAAACACACGACTATGATATTTTTCTAGTTCATTATTAGTATTATTATTGTTATTATTATTATTATTATTATTATGATGATGATGATGATTATTATTATTATTATTATTATTATTAATTATTATTAATACCAAAAGTTGCTTTTCCTATTTACTGAGTGCTCCATATAATACTGAATCATATCTCCAACATCACCTTCAGCCTTTAATTACATCAGTATTGTATTAAATGTTTGGTACTCATAGTAAATCTCATAACAGCTTAGGGTAGCTTTTTCAAACTGGAATGAGATATAATATTCACTAATACCTTTATCACTAAGCGTCATTCCTCAGTTGAAGAAAACCGTATAGTGAGTCAAATTAAACAGAAAGGTTAACAATCTCAGGCTCCTATTAATCGTCTTAATAAAATCGTCTAGGTTAGCTGGAATACAATACTAGAACTGTTCTGGTCATTAAGGGGGTTTATAGTGACTGCATTAACCCTCCCCGTCCCGTCGACATATGGGTACGTTGCAATATTTTGCATTTGCCAGTCCCGACGACGTACTGGTATGTTGTGCAATTGCAAGGTCCCTAATTTGCACAATTTTCAATTTTCACGCATGATTTTTCGTATGTATACAAGGGGACACCTTCCTCTATTCCTCTACAAGATGCCAAGCAGGGACAATGCCTTACACCGCATAACCTCCCCTCCCCCGAACGCCTTGTCTTGGCATTTCACCTGTTACCAGTGACCTGGCCAATAAAGACATTCAGGGCCAGAGTGATTCCCCAATCGATGACAATGTGGAGGACAAAGTTTACATAGCATTAGAGGAAGAAACAGTCAGAAATGATGATCAGGTAATGTGGCAAAAGAAGGTCAGGTAGGGTGATGAGTTAGTGAGTGAAACAATGCTTATAATGCCTATATTACTGTTTGGAAACCAATATACTCTCGTACTACATATAAATTCGTACCAAGTAAATAAATACCGTTTATGAGTGGTGTGAAATAGTTACCCTCCCATAGAACTCGTTTTCTTTGGTGCCAGCCTGTTAGAAAAGCCAGTCAGGTAAGGAGGTACTGCTACCTGGATCGAGTATTTTAAACCTCAGGTGAGCTATTTCTCTATGAAATTTCGAGATTTCTCACCAAAAGCGGAAGTTTTAGCCCCCCCCCCAAAAAAAAAATCGAAAATACCTCGGGATTGGGGGGTGTCGGAGGTGCGAAATAGCTCAGGATGTAACGGGTTAAAACTGAAGATCCTATTGCTTTCTCACAGTGAATAAAATCGTCCGTTACGTACTCTGGTATACATCGACTATTGCCGTATTCTCGTCAGGTAAGGCGCTCTGACACCTTTTCCCTACCGATTTATTTTACAAACTACTTATCAATATCCCTTGGTTTGTTTGTTATGTGTTCTCAGTATCGACATAGATTACATGAGTAACATAAGATTATAGTAACGGAGCAAATCTGGGATAAATCGGTAAGGAAGGGGTGTTATAATCTATTTGATTGAGCTGTGCACATGAGATGTGTGGGGCAAGTAGGGTGTGTTTGATTCGCGGCTGCTGATTGGCCACCGATGACGTCACTGAAGTAAATGTAGGCATGTACTGTAGTGCAACATGCAGACATGGGTATACACCGTGGGTGGATATTACAGTGCAACATGCGGACGTGAGTGTACACCATGAGGGAATAATTTACTTCAAACGTCGCTCATCGTTTTACAAAACTTTATAACCAACTTTAATTTTCTTTGATGGCAGTAAACTTTTAAAGCTAATTATGACCTCTTTAGCTTAAGAAATTATTCCATGTTTAAAATGGCTGCTTATACTGCAGACAATATATATATATATATATATATATATATATATATATATATGTGTGTGTTAAAATAAGAAGAGCTGTAGATTTTCATAATCGTCGGCCAATCAGCAGCCGTAAATAAACACACCCTACCCGCCCCATACATCTCAGCTGCACAGGTCAATCAAATAGGATATAGTAACCTTCCTAACAGTACCAGAATACCGCCTTATGAGATGGTTATGATTAATTCACTGCTTAAAGAAATTGTCTGGCGTTAGAAGGAGCAGAATACTATAGTTCTTTCAGCTTAACTTAGTCCAAGTTTTCGTCCGCTTGTCTACCATTTCACGTAACACAGCGGCAGAAAAGAGTAGTGCTACGGCTCTACATCCTCTCCTAGCACCTGTTCGTGATTAGCAGCATATTCTAGTGCTAATCTATTGTCACAGCACAGCATTCAAGATGGGGAGATGGCACATTTAGGCCAAGTTGGAGTGAAAGGAGTATAGAGTTGTTTCACCCATGAGAGTTAAAAGATTAGGAAACGAGAAAGGTAAAGGGGAATAATGGAAGGGGGGAGAGAAGAAAATCCAATGCTCGAGAGGCAGAAGGGAAGGGGAAGGATGTGTGTGTGTGTGTGTGTGTGTGTGTGAGAGAGAGAGAGAGAGAGAGAGAGAGAGAGAGAGAGAGAGAGAGACAGACAGACAGACAGACAGACAGAGAGATATAATGAAGCAAGAACAATACAATGACCCTGTTTTCCTTTGTTTTTCCTTTTACCAGGCAATTTCACTTTCTAGAAGAGTTCGCTGGTGGTAAAAATGCTAAAACCGTCCCTATTAATGATTTCACATTCTTTTCTATTCTCCAAGATGCGAGATTTTATTCATCTTGAGAGAGAACGTTTGGGAAGGGTTTAGAGTCAATCTCCATTATGTCTTATCAACCAAGGACGTAGTTTATATCTTCATTCTAACTGGTACTGGACTAGTTTCACCCTAGGTTCTGAGATAGTAGTGAAGGGGTTAGTGAAGGCTTTATGCAATCCCTCTAGTCAAAAACCCCTCCCATATGCCAAATAAAATCACATCACAATTGCAGGAACAGAGTAATAGAAAGCTCATCTAAGCGATCATCTTGCATAGACTTATCTTTTATTAGTTTACGTTTACTATGGAGAGACATTTTTTATCCGTTTAGGAAAGACTTCTATTAATGGAGGAATTGGAAACCGGAGCACTTCCAGGCACCCAGCCGGTGGAAAGACAAATTTGTATTTTCTCACCTCCATATGACTAATTTGCTTAAGACATACCTTTCATACAGTAAGGGGCTTAGGAATTATCTTAATCTATTTTAAAGAAGTAAATAGAGATTCACGCTCACCCTTTATTAAGAGAAAAAAAAAGAATGGAAAGAAAAGATCTGGCTGGAAAAAAAAAAAATGTTAAGGAGTTAAGCATGACAGCGTGGGAAGTGGGAAAGCATATTACCGCCAGACTTACTGTCAGCACGGGCAGTCAAACACTAGCGGTAATTGCGCTTGCCCTCTCTGAAAGCAGCCAAGCAAAAGTGCAAAATGAACACTTAGAAATACACCTGAAAATGGACCGCCCGTGTTCACAAAATGGGGGATATGACACAAGAGACACCGATGCAATACCGATGCAATATTTTTGGTCCATCAGCAGAATTGGAGGTCAGGGAAAATATATATATATATATATATATATATATATATATATATATATATATATATATATATATATATATATATATATATATATATATATATATACATATATATATATATATATATATATATATATATATATATATATATATATATATATATATATATATATATATATATATATATATGGGCACTCAAACACCCCTTCATGCTGTTATAAATGGTGGGCTGCGTGTGTTGTGGAGCTGCTGGCTGGTGGTGGGATAGGGTGAGTGTGGTGGTGGTGGTGGTGGTGGTGGAGATGAATAAAGTGCTTGTGCTGTGGTGCTGGCGGTGGGATTGGGTGAGTTTGTTGGTGGTGAGGTATATTGAGTGTGTGGTGGTGAGGGGTGTTGAGTGTGGTGTTAGTGGCTGAATGTAGTGGAGATGAGATGACCTATGATGTTGGCGGTGGTGAAAAATGTGTGAGGTGGTGATGGAGATGAATTTTTGAGGTGTTTGTGCTGTTATTCTGGTGGTGGGCTAGGGTGAGTGTGGTGGTGATGAAGATGGATTGTGGTGTGCTGTTGGAGATGAATGCTTAATTTTTTGTGCTGTAGTGCTGGTGGTTGGAAAGAGTGAATGTGGTGGTGGAGATGGTTTGAAGTGTTGGTGGTGGAGATGAATATTTAAGGTGCTCGAGACGTGGTGTTGACGGTGGGACGGGGTGGGTATGGTGGTGATGGAGATGGTTTGAGGTACTGGTGGAGAAAATACATGTTTGGGGTGTTTGTGTTGTTTTACTGGAGGTGCTATAGTGTGAATGTAGTGGTGAAGATGATCTGAGGTGTCGATGGTGGGGAAGAAAGCTTGAGGTATTTGCTGGGGCACTGGTGGTGGGACAGAGTGAATATGGTGGTGATGGTGAAGGTGGTTTGAGATGTTGATGGTGGAGATAAATAAGGTGCTTGTGCTATGGTGCTGGCAGTGGGATAGGGTGGATGTGGTGAATGTGGCGGTGGTGGTAGTGGTGGAGATGGCTTGAAGCGTTGGTGATGGAGACGAATGCTTGAGATGTTGAAGCTGTGGTGTTAGTGATGAACTAGAATGAAAGTGGTGGGGGTGGCTTTGGAGATTTTGTGTGTGTGTGTGTGTGTGTGTGTGTGTGTGTGTGTGTGTGTGGAGATAAACGTCTGAGGTGTTTGTGTGCAGATGTTTGTGTGTAGCTGTGATAATGTGGGAGACTGATGAGTAACATGGTGCTAAACTGGCTGAGTATGGTGAGGATGGTGATGATAGTAGCCGTGTGTGATGATGGTGAAGGATATTGAGTGTGTTGAGAATGGTGAGGGTTGTGCTGGTGGCTCTGTGTGGTGAAGGTGGCTAAGTGTGGTAGTGGTGAGAGAGGTCGTTGTGCATGGTTTTGGTAATGGAGATTGGAGTGTTGTGATGATAATGGTGGTGATCAAGTGTGGTGACTGTGGTCGAGATTGTGCGTGATGGTGAAGGTTTAGATAGTTGTATGTGATGATGGCAGTGGTTGGTTGTGGTGAGGGTTATGGTGGTGATCGAAATGTTGTGTTGTGTTGGTGAAGGAGAGTGTTATATGTGTTGATGGTGATGTGACTGAGTGTGCTGGTAGATGTGTGTGTGTGTGTGTGTGTGTGTGTGTGTGTGATAACGATGGTGAGGGCTGTGGTGGTGAGTTGCGTAAAATGTTAATGAGGGAGGTGTTTGAGGTATTTGTGGTAAGGTACTGAGTTGCGTATGGTGGTGGTGGTGTTGGTAGGGATGGAAGGTGGAGTTGTGTTGGACTGATAAATTATATATATAGTGATAGTGACAAAGGCGATTGTGAGTGGTGTTGATATTGAGCGGTGATGGTAATAGCGGTGGTTGTGTGGTGTTAACCTGAAAGTAGTAATGATGAACTGAGTATGGCTGTGGGGGCGGTGGTTGAGTGTGAGTGTGGTGGTGTGGATGGTTGGGTATGGTGATTGAGTGTGAGTGTGGTGGCGTGGATGGTTGGGTATGGTGGTTGAGTGTGGAACTGGTGGTGTAGATGGTTGGGTATGGTGGTTTTTGTGTGGAAGTGGTGGTGTAGATGGTTGGGTATGGTGGTTTTTGTGTGGAAATGGTGGTGTAGATGGTTGGGTATGGTGGTTGAGTGTGGAAGTGGTGGTGTAGATGGTTGAGTATGGTGGTTGAGTGTGGAAGTGGTGGTGTAGATGGTTGGGTATGGTGGCTGAGTGTGGAAGTGGTGGTGTAGATGGTTGGGTATGGTGTTGGTAAGGGTGGTTGAATGCGGTAGGGAGAGGGTTGTGATGGAGATGTATGTATGGTGGTGATGGTAGTGGCGATGGTAGCGGTCGTGTGGTGATGGTGGTCGGGATTGTGTGTGGTGCTAATGGTGGTGATGGTTGTGTGTGCTGAAGGTCAAAGTGATGGTTGTGTGTGGTGATGGAGGTGGCTGTGTTTGATGATGGTGGTGGCTGTGTGTGGTGATGGCGGTGGTTGTGTGTGGTGATGGTGGTGGTTGTGCGTAGTGATAGCTGAATGGTCATGGTAGTAGTTATGGTTGTATGATCATGGTGGTTGTGGCGATGGTTGTCGGTTGGATGTTGTCATGGTACTGGTGATGGTTTTTGAGTGGCAGTGGTGGTGGTGGTGTTGGTGGTATGTGATGTTGGTGGAAATGGTTGTAATTTGTAATTTTTTGATGGTGGTTATTGCGTGTGATGATGATGGTGAGGATCTTTGTGTAGAGTTGTGGTGGTGAAGGTTGTGGTGTTGGTTGAATGTGATGCGGTGAGGGATGGAAGTGTGGTGATGTAGATGAGTGTGTGGTGATCATGACTGCATGAGATAGCCGTGGTGAGGGCTGTGTGTGATGTAGGCAAAGACAGGGTAATGTGAATGTGGAGATGGTGGTGGTAGTGGTGGTGGGAATGGATGGATATTAGGAGAATGAAGAACACTATGTGTGGTGGTAATGATAATGTGTCCCGGAGAGATAACAAGGACTACACTTTGCAACTCGGGTTGCTGGCTGATCATATAATAACCATAAACACAGTATGTGACAGTCAGGTATCAGTGGCTAGATTTCCCTCATTAAAGTTTCTCTCTCTCTCTCTCTCTCTCTCTCTCTCTCTCTCTCTCTCTCTCTCTCTCTCTCTCTCTCTCTCTATCTATCTATCTATCTATCTATCTATCTCTATCTCTATCTCCTTAGTCCATACGTATTATATAAAACTGGGACAAGGGTTGTTTCTCCGACTGTAAACTCAAATTTCACAGAACTTTTGTGTAAATGAAAGACGTGACACGAATGACAGCAGAAGGAGAGGGAGACTGGGGTAAAGGTGGGAGTGTTTAAGGTAGATGCCGTGTCGTGGGAAGGGGTTTGTCACTGAACAGGGACGGAAATCCCTAGAGATCCACCAGTCAAGGCCACCCTTCACGGGATGGCACCCCAAGGGCGGTTGTTTGCCTGCGGTTACACAGGATTACACAGGAAAGCAAACAGCAACAGACCTTATGGTCCTTTCGAGGCTGCTTGTTAGAGAAAACTATGACTACAAGATCTAACTCTACATGTTGAAGGATAAGGATAGTAAAGCAAGAAGGCTCCCCCCACCACCAAACCCTCCAGGAAAAAGTGAGAAAAACCACCATGCAGCATGGAAAAACTGACATGGAAATTTTATAGGAAACACTGGAAAGGAAAAGTCACATTCTATAATACTTTATCTATGAGCTACCCGATAGAGTAACCTGAAAGAGAAAATAAACAAATAAAATAATAGTTACGGCATGACATTATAAACCGGTTACATTGAGTTAATGGGAAGTCTGTGGACATAACGTGGAAGCTACACACTGCACAGTGTGGATGTTTAGGGGTGGTGCAGCAGCCTTGCCTGGCGCTTTTAAGGTAGGCAGCAGTCAATCAGGCCCTAGCTCCGTTTGCTCCACTGAGACAAGGAACTCTCCCATGTGGGACAAGTACACAAGTTTCATCCTGAAGCAGTGACCCCTGGTACATTAAAAAAATCCCGATGGTGGTCACTTGACTAACAGGGACCCTCAGTGATCCAGATCCCATCACAGGTCGAAAGTAAGAGTAGTGACCGTTAACTCAGGGTTATCTGTGCAGCTCCTAATCTGTGCTTATATTGCTTTCTTTGCGCCTGGGAGATTGAAAAGTATATAGGACGGGTGTCTTAGATAAAAGGGGACTGCACAGTGCACAGTGTGGATGTGCAATGCACAGAGTGGATGTTTAGGGGTGGTGCGGCAACCTTCCCTGGCGTTTTTTAGGTAGGCAGCAGTCAATCAGGCAATAGCTCCATTCACTCCACTGAGACAAGGAACTCTCCCATGTGGGACAGTACACAAGTTTCATCCTGAAGCAGTGACCCCTGGTACATTAAAAAAATCCCGATGGTGGTCACTTGACTAACAGGGACCCTCAGTGATCCACATCCCATCACAGGTCGAAAGTAAAAGTAGTGACCGTTAACTCAGGGTTATCTGTGCAGATCCTAATCTGTGCTTACTGTATATTACCTCATTTGCTTTGGGTAAATCGAAAAACGTATAATGACGTGATGTGACGCTATGTTAAGTTTATGGGGTGTCCTGTAGACATGAGGGGACTGCAGTGTGGATGTTTAGGGGTGGTGCAGCAGCCTTGCCTGGCGCTTTTAAGGTAGGCAGCAGTCAATCAGGCCCTAGCTCCGTTCACTCCACTGAGACAGGGAACTCTCCCATATGGGACAAGTACACAAGTTTCATCCTGAAGCAGTGACTCCTGGTACATTAAAAAAATCCCGATGGTGGTCACTTGACTAACAGGGACCCTCAGTGATCCACAGCCCATCACAGGTCGAAAGTAAGAGTAGTGACCGTTAACTCAGGGTTATCTGTGCAGATCCTAATCTGTGCTTATATTGCTTTGTTTGCACCGAATAAATTGAAAATGTATAATATCGTGACGCAACACTATGTACGGGTACATTGTTTACGGGGTGTCTTGTAGACTAAGGGGGCATGAACTTACATGTACCGTAGCTATAAAAGCAAGTTATTTGGACAGAAAAAGAGTCAGCTGAGGATTTTCGTGCAAATACTTGTCAAATTTGTTTTTGAATGTCTCAATTGAGAAACTGTTCCCGGTATCTGAGGGTAATCTGTTCCAGATATTTACAACTCTGTTAAAGAAGAAGTATTTTGCTTCGTGGGATTGGAATCGCTTTCCCATGATTTTGCAGCCATTACTTCTGGTTTGACTCGACCGGTCTATATCAAAATATTTATTCATGTCTAAGTTGTCATATCCCTTCATGATTTTGAAAACTTCAATAAGGTCCCCTCTTAACCTGCACTTCGTTATGCTAAATAATTTAAGTTCTTCAAGGCGTTCCTCATATGGTTTGTTTCTAAGTCATGGTATCATTTTTGTGATTCTTCGCTGAATTTTCTCTAATTTTTCAATGTCCTTTCTGTCGTACGGAGACCAGAATTGCACACAATACTCAAGATGGGGGCGCACTAGCAAGTTGTACAAGGCAAGTATGACTTTTTCCTATTTAAACTCGAAAGTTCTTCCAATAAAACCCACTAGCTTGTTTGCAATTTTAACCGCATCAGTACACTGCTTGCTTGGTTTTAGGTCATTTGATACTATCACACCAAGATCCTTTTCATTGTCTGTACTTGATAACTGAATATTGTTCATTTTGTAATTTGCATGGACATTGTTACTTCCATTATGAAGTACTTTACATTTTTCTGTGTTGAATTTCATTTGCCATTTTTCTGCCCAGCTTGCTAAAGTATTAAGGTCATTTTGTAACTGCTGCCACTGTAATTTTGAAGTGACTTTACTGGTTATTTTAGTATCATCTGCAAATTTGGATACTTTACAATTTAGACCCTCATCAATGTCATTTATATAGATAATAAAAAGTATCGGTCCAAGTACTGAGCCTTGGGGAACGCCGCTGATCACATTACGCCATTTGAATTCCTTTCCGTTTATCACAACCACTCTGTTTTCGGTCTGACAGCCAGTCTTGTAACCATTTTTGCGTCTTTCCTTTTATTCCATGTGCTTCTATTTTTCTTATGAGACGCTTGTGAGGGACAGTGTCAAATGCTTTCTGAAAGTCGAGGTAAATTATATCTACTGCTCTTGAGTCATCGTATGATTTGTAAACATCATGGAAGAAGTCCAGTAAGTTAGTTAAGCATGAACGACGATGTCTGAATCCATGTTGCGAGTCTTTAATTATATTATTTTCTTCTAGATAATTAACTATTTTATCTCTTATGATTTTTTCCATTTACTTGCACACTACTGATGATAAGCTGATTGGTCTGTAATTTCCTGGGTGCGACTCATTTCCTTTTTTGAAAATTGGTGTTACATTTGCTAGTTTCCATTCGCGTGGAACTTTCCCGGTACTTAATGATTTATTGAATAAGACAGAGAGTGGCAGCAGTAACTCATGTTTTGCTTCTTTGAGAATTCTCGGTGATATTTTATCGGGGCCAGGGGTTTTGTTTATGTCCTTACTATTTATGGCTGAAAGGATATCGTTATTATGGATAGCATAGTTACTAAGGACTGTGCTATTTGCTTGGTTTGTGGGTAACAGTAGGTTTCTGGTGGTGTTTTCTACTGTAAAAACAGACGCAAAGTAATCGTTAAGAATGTTTGCCATTTCGACCTCATTTTCAGTGTGTTTGCCATTGTTTGTTTCTAGAGGACCTATTGATGTAGTCATAACCTTTTTCTTTCTAATGTTACTGTAAAATTCTTTAGGATTTGATTTGCACATATTAGCAATGTGGATCTCCAGTGCTCTTTTGCTTTGTTTAATAAGTCTTTTCGATGTGCGGCGTAGATTATCGTACTGTAATTTATCATCATTATTTTGTGTAGCTTTATATTTATGGTATGCCTGTTTTTTGGCTATTAAGTTACTTTTATTTCACTGGACCACCACTTTGGTTTACTATTTCCAGCTGGACGTCTGTTACGTAGTGGCACACATGACTTTACCACTTCATTAAATTTTTCGGTGAATATTTCCCATGCTTGGTTTATGTCATCGGTTTCAGACATTTGATTCCAATCTGCAGTTGCAAGTAGCGCTCTGAGATTGTTGAAATTAGCTCTACGATAATCTGGGACCTTTTCTTTGCTCTCCGTTTCTTTTACTTTTTCAGTAGTAATATTAAACTGTATAGTTCGATGATCACTGGAACTAAACTCAGGTCCTATTTCAACGTTGTTGACTAGGTTATCATTTGTAGTCAAGATGATGTCTAGGATATTGTTTCCTCTCGCTGGGTATTCTACGTGTTGGGAAAGGGCGCTTTCCTGAAGATTCGTATAAAGCTCTTGTCCTGAGTGTGCCGTCAGTGGTTCACCCCACTTTGTTACCGGTAGATTAAAGTCTCCAAAAATTACGCTATCCTCTTGACAACAAATTTCCGCAATTTGATCATAAAGTTTTTCATCTGTCTCAGTTGACTGTGCTGGAGGACGATAGATGAGACATATATTTATTTTGTGTGAATTAATACTTAGCTGAACATAACTGGCATCTATGTAGGTAATACTGGGTTTGGATAGCACAAGGGGATGGAGACTAGTTTTCACATATAGTAAAACACCGCCTCCAGCTCGATGTGGTCGCTCACAGTTGAAAATATTGTACCCTGTTAGTGAGTATTCTGCTAGAAAGTCACGGTCAGATGTGTTAATCCAGGACTCTGTGATGCCAATGATGTCATAATTTTCTAGGTAAATTAGAGATTCTAAATCCTCAAACTTGTTACGTAGACTACGTGCTTTAGCATAGCAGACTCTAATTCTGTTCCGAACAGTTGGTGATCTGACTGGATCTGCTTGGCCAGACAGGCCAGAAATACTCAACAGCAACACCCCCTCACAGGAAATGGCGTCAAGAAGTGCATATGTAAGTGGAAAAGTACGACAAGATAGATCGATCAATTTTAAAGCGACTGATAGATGGATAAGCAGATAGACAGACTGGCACACAGGCTGATAGACAGACAGACGATAGACAAATACTGCATAGGGTTATAGACCAGGCAGATGCCACTTGGAATCGTGGCTTGCAATTAGAGAAATGAAAATTAACACTCACACATCTGTGTTTGATTGGAACTGGTTCTAAAACTGCCATGCTCATATCACACCCCTCCAGATGTCTTAAATATACAGACAAAAATTATCGTCCCTGACTCAGCAGTTTCCGAGAGGGTTATTCATTCAAACTACATTTATTCATACAAACTGTATACTGATATATACTGTAGCTTCAGAAGAGGTAAATGCTTACATACACAACAAAAATGAACGTCTCGAGATCCAGTTCTTTGAGGTCTTCCTCAGTTCAGGAGCTGAACTTTAACTCGAGAAAATCCTCTTGCACTTCATCCGAAACATCAGCTACTTCACACTGAAATGGGTTCCTGATGAATTTCCAGGCTTCGCGCTTCTTATCCATATCTGGGAAGTATCTGATGAATTCTGGTTTCAAGTCAGCCAGATGAGTGATTATTTGTTTTTCTCAGAATCAAGGTAACTGTGAATGAGAGCAGAATCCAAGTTATTAAAACTGGCTGTATTTCCATCCTGAATTCGACATTTCCAGAGGTCAGTTTGGCCATGAAGGCTCGAATGGTGTCATGCTGAATGATGATGATGATGTTTTTCCCTTGTAGTTTAAGATTGATTGCATTCAGCGCTTCGAAGATGTCCACCAGGTAAGCTAGAGATAGCAGAAAGCATTCAGACTGGATCTTGTCGTGGGGATCTGCCTTCTGCTGTGAATCTAGAAAAACTGCTATTTCTACTTGTAGTTCAATAAAGCCGTCCAAACATGTTTTGTATATCCTTCATAATCATCTCGATATTAGCCTCGCTTATGTTTAGAGAATTACAAATATAATTAGTGAAATTCCCACTTTTTCTCCCGGGCTGGCGTCCCCCCCCCCCTGGAATTATCCCCAGGTTAAGAACCTCTGGTCTATCCCAAGGCTCTGTAGGGTATTGTGAGAACACAGACTGACCTAATTAGTTCTGTGTGCATCTTGATCGTCATGTATGTTGCTTTACTGTGCCTTGCTATTGTAATATGAAGAATTACACATAACAAATAAAAGATATAGTATCATAAAGTACTTATATTGGTTTTGTTATGGTATGTATGTATGTATGCATGTATAATTATGGATCTGCTTGACTTGCCAGCTGTCATATCATAACCTGTATTTGTCGACCCTTAGGAATATTAGTCCTGTAGAGCCAAAGACAAAAGTCGAATCTTTCAGTTTAGTGAAAACTTTTCCTGAAAGGTTCAAGTTTTGGTGCATTCTTCTGTGCGTCACACGAAAGGTTGGTAACACTGATATGAGTTGCCGTTTGCTGCAGGTGACAAGCCTGTGGATGCGAGCAACTTTTTGTCAACTGGAAACATTATAATATATATATATATATATATATATATATATATATATATATATATATATATATATATATATATATATATATATTATACTGATAGACAATGTTTTTCCGACTGCTAATTTTACTTTATATATATACTGCATAATTATATATATGAATGGTTCCTAATCTGTTCTCTTTTTTAATACCACTGCAATTCAATTAGCTGAAGACAAGTCCGGATTTTGGTTCTACTTCTTTATTAACTTCTGCTTAGCTTAAGTTGGTAATTATAGGCTGTGACGGTCATTATCTGCCATCATACAACCCTATTATATATGAGCATAGAATTACTCTATAATGATAATCAAATGTTTTGTTATGAATAGCGAAATGCATCGCAAAGACCGGAGTTCGAATCCATAACCCAGAAGGCCGAAGTCTATGCACAACTCTTCGTGTGCTGCAATCTGGGTTCAGTTCATCTCTTACGGAATAAGCACTGCTTACGGGTGCTGCCTTCCATCGTTGTGATTATTTCCTGGCCCTGTACTGTTTGTAACACGATGGTGACCTAAACGATGACTGCGCTCCGTTGTGCCTTCCACCCAAACACTCCTAATCCACGTGTCCATGGTTCTGCCTATACCGAATGTTTGCACTGTCTACAGTATTCCGGATTCTTTTCTCATAAATAAATGTATATCATGTTTTTTCTTATCTTCCTAGTAGTCGGACGCACACTGTTTGTCCTTCCCATACTGAGGTTTTTACTATGCCTGACGTTTTGTGGTAAGATGTGAGATGTAACGGACTGGCAATCATCGCCTGACTGAAGATAGTTCACATTTCGTCTCTCGGACGCAGCAGTTCTCGCAAATGGACGTTAAGACTTCGGAATTTCCTGGGTTCATTTGTACCGCCATCTCATCAGCAGATATGAAGCTTGAGGATAGTCAGGCCAGCCAACCAAGAATATGTAGCTGTGGTAGATATTTCATAATGTTTCTCATGTTACACTTAATCTTCTTATTAAACCGTGACACGACAGTCTCTGACAGTACGTGCCATGGAATTCCTACAGTATATCGGAACTTATAACCTACCCACCTTCCATCTATATTGAAAACATGCTAGAGGAATTTGTGTGATATCAATGGGGATGTTTTTATGGCGAGTCCTTTGTTTGTTTGTTTGTTTTTAAGCCAAAATTCTGACATTAAAATGAACCCTGCTTCAAAGTGGAGTCGAAGTCGCCCTTTCTCGAACGGCAGCCAATTTCTGTAACTATCTGACCAGCACCACGTTACAAGATATTCTCCGACGCTTCTCATTGCAGTGCAGTACAGTCTGAATGCCTGCAGTACATTCCCTGATATTTTTATCTATAACATATATAAGTTGAGGGTGTTCCATATTTTCACCTCTCGTGGCAACTCAGCTTGGAAATTCAAATGTGTTGCGGGTATAGCTCGGTCAGCGTTACTAGTGTCTACCCTGCATCATTTGCCGATTCCCACGGCGTATGTTATGCTTTAAGGGGTTTGCTTTATAACGATCAGTTGCAGCGTCATCCCTACAGGCAAATAAAATCTACTCTCACACCAGCAGATTGAGACGTCACCGTAACACACAAGATATCCGTATTTTTCAAGCTTCACTTGAAAATTCAATGTCCTGTTATAATGCTATGTGACCTTGCTGGTAGTTTAGTGGGTATTTGGTTCATATAATTATCGAACCTTATCAAACATCTCACGCTTGGGATAACACTTTAATTTTATTGCAGATTGTATTCAGCTGAGAGTAAGTATACAGGCCGGAGAGTTTCATTACTTCTACCATTCTCGCTATACAATTTGGACCTACACTATACACTTTTCACTCTAACTTGGCCTAATTTTGCATATCCCCATCTTGGATACTGACTTGGAACAATAGATAAACGCTTGAATATGAAGGTGGTAAAGAAGAGGTGCTAAAGACAGGCTGCTGAACCACAGAACTGCCCTGTTACGGTACTGAGCTGCGTGAAATAACCTGCAAAAGGACGACAATCTGGACCAAGTTAGAGTGAAAGGACTACAGTGTTCTAGTTCAGCAGTCAGACGATTTAACTCAGGTGAAAGTAGTGACTCATTTATACACTGAGTGGCCACCTGCGTTGTTAGAGAATGGTAATAGCATATGCATGGAAAATGGCAGTGTAGACGTGATAAACTGAAGCACCGTCCCCGTTTCTGTTTCACTGTTTATAGATTGTTTCATCATCATGTTTTGAAACTGATGAGTAGCGTAACTGGGAAAAAAACAAGTGCACATTGATCACGTAAAATAGCCTAAAGTAATAGAATCCTGAGCGTGTCGTTAATAGTTTGCTGAATAATACCTTCATTTCATACACTGTTTGAAAATGTAAAGAGGGAAAAAAGTAAGGACATTTTTTGCAGTCACTATACTATATATTCTCCACTTTCATATCCTGTCCCTCTCGTGTCCACATTACCTGCGGCTTACTTTCCTCTTCTTTTTCATCATTTCCCCTCTCGCCTTCCCTACTCTCCCCTCTTCATCAATGTTAGTGACCAGGAGGAGGAAGTGTGTGTGTGTGTGTGTGTGTGTGTGTGTGTGTGTGTGTGTGTGTGCGTGTGTGCGTGTGTGTGTGTGCGTGTGCGTGTGTGTGTGTGCTTGTGTGTGTGTGTGTGTGTGTGTGTGTGTGTGTGTGTGTGTGTGTGTGTGTGTGTGTGTGTGTGTGTGTGTGTGTCTTTCTCTCTCTCTCTCTCCTATCATTAAACCCTTCTACTTCTTCACAATCTGTAAACAGAGACTAGCAGAAATACCACTAAAGCCGAGATTGCTAACAGGAGGTAATTTCCTTATCTACATCACTATCAAAACTAGAGGGAAAAATAAAAGAAGTTTGACTCCTGTTCTTCGTTGGCATTCGTATTACACAAATGGAGTGCAGTCTAATTATTGTCTATCCTTACGTGCATTTTAAAACTATTATAAACTAAATGTTTGTCTACATTTACTACTGATCAGCTTTATTAATAATGCAAATATATATCTTTCTATTGAGGCCGAATCATGAATTGAGGATAGTAAGGTGTGTTTGATCTGCAGCTCCCGGTAACCTCTAACCCCTCTCTCTCTCTCTCTCTCTCTCTCTCTCTCAATCAATCAATGAATCAACAGCCATCCTCATTCTTTTTACCTACCACACATGTTCCAATCAGTGTAAAATTTATATCATCGCTACTTATGTTTTTCATCTCAGTCCTTTAATGGTCAGGGCAACTCTAGTGTTTTATACCAGTTAACGATAGGGGATTTTTTTTCATCTAAGTACGGATTAAGCGTCTGAATTCTACTTTTCTCTCACCATTAACCCTTTCATATATGAGGTAATTAGAGTGTTCTGTTTCTGTTAATGGCACACTATTCTATTCAGCTGACAGAAGGAACAAATATATAATGTATTCTCTTTGCCCTAACATGTCCTAAAATTGACATCTCTCCATCTTCATTTATTGAGTTGTAAAAATAGATTATAATTAGAACATGGTGCTTGTCGCGAAGTGCTACGGAAAGGATATACGGCCGTAGTGTTGTGTTATTCTGCCACTAAGTTAGGGGATATAAGTTGCAAAGGGACGAAAATCTGGGCAAGGTTAAAGTAAAAATGGTGTGTTATTCGATTCCACCCAATGTCATACGACATATTTGATCTGGGTGTGAGTTATAGGACCCTGAATTGTAATACTGCCTTCATTACATCTCCCATAGACAAGGTAGTTCTAGAGTTTGTTCAGTTTAATGGCAGACGGTTTCATTCAGCTGAGTGAGTCATAGGATCCTGTGTGTAAACCACCTTAGCCAAAGGACGTGTTTTCTTTGTAATCTTGCTATCCCCAGATGATTATATAGGGCTTGGGATATACTCTCGAGATGGAGAGGTTACCGACAGACTTCATTAACAGCTTGACCTCCAGTTTGCTGAAAAAAAAAAAATCTTTCGGCAATAACGCGATTAAAGTACAAAACTAGGTGATCACATTGAATAAAATTACCATGGCATATCCATCAATTCTTCTTCTTGTCATCACAATCATCATCATCTTGTTCTTCTGATTCTTTCCCTTCCCCTTCCCCCCTCCTTCTTCCCTCCCCCTCCTCCTCCTCCTCCTCCTCCTTCTCCTTCTTCTCCTCCTCCTCCTCCTCCTCCTCTTTCTCACCACCACCACCACCACCACCATCATCATCATCATCGTACTTCCTCTTCTCCTCCTCTTCCTTCATCCTCCTCATCATCTTCTTCACTTTAAATTGTGTTTTTTCACAACCTTCTCTACTCTCTCATTGTACGTTAATCTTTTACATTCCTGATCCACCCCCATCTTTCCATACCACCACCAGACCCAACACCCACTTCAGTCGTTTCAGTAACAAGTTTCTGAACTCAGATCCACCCTGCCTCACCCTCACAATCCTTCACTCCTCCCTACCACCCTCCCATTTCATCATGTCTCATTTTACCCTGACTCCTTTCCACCTTCCGTCATCCCTACCCTCCCTAACTCCCACTCAACCTCACCTCCACCCTACCTCAACCCCAACCTGCCTCACCCCCGTCTTGTCTCATCCCCACCCGGTCTCACCCCCACCCTGATTAGCTCACATTCTCCTAATTTTCACCCTTTCTCACCCACAGCTTACTGCACCTCCCCCTGCCTTACCCCCACCCTACCTTAACCACCTTTCCTCACACCAACCTTGCCTTACCTCCACCCTGCCGCATCTCCACCTGCTTCACCCCCAACCTACTTCAACCATATCCTGTCTTATCCCTTCATTATCTCACCCCCAGTCCTTCACCCCCTCTACCTACCCTCACCCTGACTCACTCCCACCTTGCCAACCTTCACTCTACTCCCCCCCCCCCTGCCTCACCTCTAACCAACCTCACCCCTCACTCTTACCCCCACCTTGGCTCACCCCCACCCAGTTTTATCCAACCCTTCACCCCACCCTGTCTCACCCCCTTTGCCTCCCTCCCCCACCTTGTCTCCCCTCCACCCTGCCTCACCTCCTCCTGGCATCAGCATTAATCACCGTTCTCGTTACCGCTCTGCTTATCGTTCCCTCAACAAGTTTTTACCTCTTTTTTATGCATTTTAATTTGCCCGTTATTAATAGGCCTTTTCTCGAGTTAGCAGGGTTTGTATACAATTACGCACGCATGCACGCTCGTGCTCGATAGTGTCTGAACCCCCTCACACACACACACACACACACACACACACACACACACACACACACACACACACACACACACACACACACACACAAACTGAAGCACCATTGGAAAATGGGCGATATCCCCGAGGTGGATGGCAAGTTGGTGATAGGAAGAGCTGAAGTCCTAGGGATTCCTTCATGACTGTCTTTGCTGAATTTTCCAGTGTTTTAGTAAAACAGAATATGTCAGCAGATTCGTAACATTTGCTTTTAACTGCGAGCACCAAACTACATGCACGTCACACATCACACTTCGTCTTTCAGAATTATGAAAGCGGTGTATTATCATCCGGTGTCGAAGTCTGTGGGGAAAGGGGCAAGACCACAAATTTAATGCCCTCACCATCTACCTCTGTCCCGGTGACGACCAAGAGAGATGTGCCGAACCAGTGTATGACACTATTTCTATAAATTTCTGCAACATTCACTAGGTTTCTTCTAATTTTTTCTCTGTTGAAAACCACTTCTCTTTACTAAGCTTCCCCTCCCTTACTCCACACTAAGACTCAGTTGTCTGAGGAGACAGATAGTAAATACTCGTCATTCTCGTACTTTCTTCAAACTTATTTCAAAACCAAGTGTGGCTATTGTGTATATGTACACAACAATATATCTTGGTCTCCTGTTCCTGAGCTTGATATCTCAGAATTCTCTGTAATCTGGCTTCTGCTATTCTGTCATTCCCTGACTAAATATAACAATATTACTTACATATCTCTTAATACTACCAACTATGCAGAATTCTTTGACTATCTTACTTGTATGATAGAACACATTCTTTCCTTTCCTCTGAAATCTCCATGCTGAGTGATATCAATGTTCATCACCATCTTCGACTATTCTCCATTCACTGATCCAGCTGGTGAACAAGCCCACATCTGTTCTATCCGTAATGATCTAGAGCTGATCATACAGCACCCTACCCATTTCCCTAACTGCCTTGGAGACAGCGACAACATAGCTGACCTCTTTCTTATAACTAATGCTTCTGCTTACTCTGCCATTTTCTCTCTCTTGGTTTCCTTCACTCATAGTCTCATTACCTTAATTTGTCCTTTCACTCCTTTTAGACCTGTTGATCCTACCAAGATGAGGCTTCTGTGACATTTTGGAGCTGCAGATAGAGAGGTAATCAGACAGTACTTCTTTACCTTTCCCTGGAATGATTATTTTGCTTCCATGGCTGCGAGCCATTTGAATGTGCTTCGCACATTGTGAAGGTTATTCCCTGGGGCATAGAAGCATACCAGGACATTCCGTTTTCTTACAATTTGACAAATGCAAAAAAAAAAAAAAGTAAATAAATAAAACAAAGGCCTTGGTTTATTCACGCCTGCTCTATCCTGTCCACCGCAAAAAGAGGAAGGTTACGGCAGTTACGGCACCAACCCATTTCTGAACAGAGTCTCTATTTTGTTTCTGCCCGGATCGTGCTAAGTTTGTTCTTCAACGTTCTAAGAATACTTTTATTCTTACTATATGCTCTAAACTCCCTGAACCAAATTCTTCCTGCTCCTAATGGCACCTTGTCAAACGCTTCCCTTCTTCTTCCCTATCTCCCTCTTTTCCTTTCTGATGTTTCCATAGCTGTTTCTTTGACTGACAGGTAGATCTCTTCACCTAGATTTTCTCCTCCTATTCTTCTTTTGACCATTCTGCTGTTCTTTCTCCATCTCCTCCCCTTCCTGACTTCCTCATGCCTGGTATGAAAATTTCTTCAAGTGATGTATCTTTTTGCTTTCACTGGCCTCAGTGCATAGTTATACCCGCCACTAGGCAACACACAAACTGTCACGGGGTTTTTAAAGAGTATACAGTATTAAAGGATAATATTCAATAATCTTGAGAGCAGGAAAATGAATCGTGAAAATCAAGCAATGATTAC
This sequence comes from Coenobita brevimanus, assembly GCF_032717465.1. Lineage (NCBI taxonomy): Eukaryota > Metazoa > Arthropoda > Malacostraca > Decapoda > Coenobitidae > Coenobita > Coenobita brevimanus. The sequence goes on along the minus strand of NC_136955.1, from coordinate 16,343,558 downwards.
TTTATGCCGGCTTACTTCGCCGATTCTCTAAGGACGAGAATTTATAAACTTTCTCAACAGTACTCAGCAGAGACTAATTATTCACACGTGCTGTTTATTAGTACTGTTGGCCTCCGGAGAAAGTGACCACCCCTGACAATCAATAATTAATGCTATTAATGATAAACAAGTTCTTGCTGATGCAATCAACTCCTAGATGGCACAACAGATTTGAGTTACTACAAAAGGACTGGCCTAAGTACCAGTTATGAATAGCAAAGCGTTTATGCAAGCTAGGAGCTGCAACTAGAATAAGCTTATGGAGAAATAAAACACGAGTTTATATTACATTAAGCTCAAGAAAAAGAACTGTTAAATTTATTGATTACAAAGAAATAAATTTACATTACATTTCAAAATGAATTCAAAATAAGGAGATGGCACTCACATGCTCACTTAGAAGCTAGCTTTTAAACCAAGGAAAAACGAAAAGAAATACTGGTCAGAAAAGTGGACAAAGCAGATGACTGGGCGTCGTTACTGAGGAAGGACACTGCACAAGCTGAGCCTCTCGCCAATCACGCTAGGTGGGAATACAGCGGCAGCAGGAACTAGGCGTCGTTGCTGAGGAAGGACGCTGCCACACACACTACCTGCTTCCACAGCGCTTAAATCTCGACTGACTTCAAATCGTGAGAGAGAGAGCAAGTGTCGAGCCGCACTTGTAACGGCTAGAATGAGCGAAACACGCCCATAACAAAGTACTCAGCTGAGGTGCTAAAGTCGCGCACAAAGACGATCATTTATGACACAGTGAAAAATTGTTCTGAAAACACTCCCGATCGGGTGAATATGTGGAGGTTAAACTGAGCGAAAAATACTGGGATTCCACTAGAATTCGCGGTTTCCCGCCAAAGTTAATGTCATGAGTATATTCAAATACTTAATCACGCCGACTCGTGACATTACGCCCCATCAAAAATGATTGTTTTTTTTTTTTCAGGAAAAAAAAAATTTCAATATACATACATATAAATCCTAACTCAGTCACACAAGATTCATACTGTGGTGTGTGTGTGCTATCCTGGTACAGGAGAAAGTCATAGTCGCCTGTGAGCGAAAAAAAAACTCGTATTTACATTAATAGAAGCAAGCTTGAGGGAAAAACTCCGTGACGACAGTGAAAAATCCTGTACTCCGGTCAAACGGAGCGAAAAGTTTGCTACATTTACATTAACAACTAATTGTTATGTAACGTGATGTATGTAATACACGGTGTAGGTGTGACAGTTGTGGTGTAACTGTACCTACGTGTAAAATTACATAATGCAAATCAATAATAAATGATGATGATGAGGCAGAAGAGAAGAGGCGGCATGTGTCAGGGACGATCAGCTGTTCTGCACGGCAATGCTGCACCCGACAGCTGCACCTGCGAAAGGAATCAAGATGGAGCATCAAAAGTGTCATTTCTCTCTCTCTGCCTAGCAATCAGTACTTATGTCATTATTAACCAGGAATCGTAGTCTTAGGATTCACAAATCTCTCAGGATCCTTATAGTTTACTAGTTAACGCTTATTAACTAGGAATTTGTGCCAGTTCTTGAATTGCTCAAATCTCTTAGAATGGGCAGTTTACTAGTTAACCTAACATTATTAACCAGGAAACGTGCCGGTTCTTTAATTGCTCAAATCTCTTAGAACGGGCAGTTTACTGGTTAACCTAACTCTACACTTAAGGTTAATGACAGGAAGCTGAGAATCGCTACGCAATCTCCTGCAGGTCACGTTTTAACACCCACCGTGGGTGTGAACATTCGTGTGGATATTGTGCATTCTCCAGGAATCCTCAGAGAGGCCCACAGCTCAAGACGTTCCACAAGGTACTTCATACACAGCCTCAGACTGTCTCTGCAAGGTTCTCAAACTTCCCCCTTAACTTATGGTATACTTGTATATACAAGTCCTGGATGTAATGTGTCCTGTGGGACCAATGGGCAAGATGTCAGCAATTACTGGTACTTTTAACTGGGAACCAGGCTGGTCCTTGGATTATTCAAATCTCTGAGAACGCCTATCTTACGGAACCCAGCATACAACAGTTGCCCGTGTTAGTCATTAGTTAGTAGGTGAGACATCGGGTCTACACCCACATTACCACTGCCCTCTCTTTCAACTGCTTCAGAGATTACGGGTGTGGTTTCACATGGCACAGGGAGGACGTGTCCCTGATTGGTGGTACTTTGACACACACTGCAGGAATGCACAAAGCTATCTATCTCTCATCCCATCCCTGGCCAGAAAAAGTCAGCTCGGATACGGCCCTGGGTTTTCCTATTGCCCATGTGACCTCCTGATGCTGAACAATGACCCCATTCTAACACTGCTTGGCGGTACTTGGTGGGAACGACAAACTGCAGTTGAACCTCGCCGTCGGGTGTTCGTGACTCACGGTACAGCCGTCCTTGTTTACGAAGGAACTTGGCTTGACCTCCCAGTGAATACTTTATCACTCTATCCTTTTGTTTCTTTCGCACGGCAGCAAGTGTTGGGTCAGAATGTTGTTCTTGAACAACACACCAGATCTTGTGGCGATTCAATCGTCACTGGTGTGACACAGTTCGGAGCCTCAGCCATGGCTCGTGTTACTGTAGCCGAAGTTTGAGTAGCATCATCTTCGGTGCAACTATACTTGGCATCGGGAATATTGCCTATGATAAGGTCATATAAAGGTTCTGGCATGACAACTGCGACTGTCGTACCAGTATAAAATGGAGATGCCACCTGGATACGTGCCTCAGGGAACAATCTCACTGATCCATCAATAAGGTTAGCTTGGATCTGTCGACCTGTGTACTGCTCAGGCCGAACTAGACTCTGCCTGACAGAGCAACCTGAGGAACCATTGTCTCTCAGGACCTTCACAGGGATGTCTCCCACAAACCCTGGCTGAACAAGGAAGGCACTGTCACCTGTGGGAGGGCCTGTGGAGGAAGCAGCTAGCCACTGATGAGGCTGCTGAATAAATGATGCGGCAAACATGGTGCCCCGTGAACTAGATGCCTGAGGGGTACTCACTGCCTGGGGAGATGGAGCATTGGCCGTCTGTGGAGGGGGGTTCACTGTTGCTGTGGGACTAGAGAACTGTTGGGGAGTACCTGTACTGGTAGGGACGTGACCACCGTGTTGCTGCTGAGGAATGAAGGCTGCGTTCGCCTCTTGCCTCCTATTCACTGGTGCTAGTGCTGAAAAGGTTTATCCCATCGGTCGATTGTGTGGCTGATACTGCTGCTGGTTAGGGTACTTGTTGTACCTTTTCCACTCAGGCTTCTGAGTGTTTTGCCCTTGGTCCTTCCTCTGCAGTTTTGGACCTTGGCCGTTATTCTGAGAACGGCCTTGTTGCTGGGGTTCAGTCTGAGACAGTTTCCCAGATTTATCAGGTTTCCTATTCCAGGTATGCTGCTTGCGAGTTTGATACCCGTATGCAGTGAAGAATGTGTCAGCCTTCTTCACCATTTGGCTGGCATCTCTTACCTGGCAGATCTTAAGCTGAGCCATAAGTTCAGTAGGCCAAGACTTTTCTAGGTGCGTGCACAACATAAGGTCAATTATCCCCTCAAGCGTGGAAGGAGTTTCATCTTTCTCCATCCACTCATCTAAGTAAGCAGTAAGCCGGTCAAGAAACTGAACGGCAGTCTCTTTTTCCTGTAAACGCGCCCTCATGAACTGACTCTTGGCATTGTCAACTGTGAGACCGTACGCTTTGACGAGTGCAGCCTTCATCATCTCATACGTGAGATTGTCTCCACGAATTCTGTGGAGAATATCGAGGGCAGGGCCCTCAAACAGGCTAAGAAACTGAAGCTGCTTAGCTGCATCATCCGGCTGGTACAGTTGAGCCATGTCTTCAAAACGAGCTATGTATGGCTCGATTCGCTCGCCTTCCTTGTATGGGGGAAGCTTGATATGTGGGGTCGCCATAATAAATGCAGGGATAGCGCTCGTGGAGCTTGGGCCAGCTGCACCAGATGTGTCTGAAGCCAAGGAATCTCGCTTGAGCTTCAACATTTCAATTTCATGCTTTTTGCGTGCTTCTCGCTTGGCACGTTCGTGTTCTCGTTGTTCTCGCTCGTATTCACGTTCTCTCTCTTGTTGTTCTAACTCGTGTTGACGTTCTCTCTTGCGTTGATCTAACTCGAGTTCGCGTTGTTTTTGCTCGTGTTCGCGCTGTTCTCGCTCGTGTTCGCGCTGTTCTCGCTCGTGTTCGCGCTGTTCTCGCTCGTGTTCGCGCTGTTCTTGCTCGTGTTCACGCTGTTCTCGCTCGTGTTCGCGCTGTTCTCGCTCGTGTTCACGCTGTTCTCGCTCGTGTTCGCGCTGTTCTCGCTCGTGTTCTCGCTGTTCTCGCTCGTATTCGCGCCCTTTTTCACGTTCCTCACACTGAATTCGACGCTCTTCACGATCATCATTCTCGCGTTGCTGTTCATAATTAAACCGTGAGAGGACAAAGTCCTTTATTTTCTCCGGATCCGTAAGCCCCATATCTTTGGTTTCATGTACATAGACGCTGGTAGACATAATGCTAACTCAGTCTAAGTAAACTAGCGACTCAGTACTGACTGCAATTTGCAAAGAAAGATGCCAATAATCAAGAATAAAGAATATAGACACAGGTTAATGGAGACCAGTTTTATCTAATTAAACTGGTAAAGAAAGAAAATTAAACAAACAACTAACTGTGAAAACTATTACGTAAATCAATAGAACTGAATCAATAATCACCAGTAGGATAGTGCCTATAGATTTTAATGATAAATACCTAAGTATGAGTGAGTGAGTATTATCTCGTGAATAGCTTTAGAGGTAGGAGTTAATATCCTGGAATGAGGTCGCCAATTGTCACGGGTTTTTTAAAGAGTATACAGTATTAAAGGATAATATTCAGTAATCTTGAGAGCAGGACAATGAATTGTCTTGTGAAAATCAAGCAATGATTACTTTATTTCGGCTCACTTCGCCGATTCTCTAAGGACGAGAATTTATAAACTTTCTCAACAGTACTCAGCAGAGACTAATTATTCACACGTGCTGTTTATTAGTACTGTTGGCCTCTGGAGAAAGTGACTCTACCTCTGACAATCAATAATTAATGCTATTAATGATAAACAAGTTCTTGCTGATGCAATTAACTCCTAGATGGCACAACGGATTTGAGTTAATATAAAACGACTGGCGTAAGTACCAGTTATGATTAGCAAAGCGTTTATGCAAGCTAGGAGCTGCAACTAGAATAAGCTTATGGAGAAATAAAACACGAGTTTACATTACATTAAGCTTAAGGAAAAGAACTGTTAAATTTATTGATTACAAAGAAATAAATTTACATTACATTTCAAAATGAATTCAAAATAAGGAGATCGCACTCACTTGCTCACTTATAAACTAACTTTAAACCTAGGAAAAACGAAAAGAAATACTGGTCAGAGAAGTAGACAAAGCGGATGACTGGGCGTCGTTACTGAAGAAGGACACGGCATAAGCTGAGCCTCTCGCCAATCACGCTAGGTGGGAATACAGCGGCGGCGGGAACTAGGCGTCGTTGCTGAGGAAGGACGCTGCCATACACACTACCTGCTTCCACGGCGCTCAAATCTCGACTGACTTCAAATCGTGAGAGAGAGAGCAAGTGTCGAGCCGCACTTGTAACGGCTAGAATGAGCGAAACACGCCCATAACAAAGTACTCAGCTGAGGTGCTAAAGTCGCGCACAAAGACGATCATTTATGACACAGTGAAAAATTGTTCTGAAAACACTCCCGATCGAGTGAATACGTGGCAGTTAAACTGAGCGATAAATTCTGGGATTCCACTAGACTTCGTGGTTTCCCACCAAAGTTAATGTCACGAGTATATTCAAATACTTAATCGCGCCGACTCGTGACACAAACACACATAAACACACAAAAGCACACACATTCACACACAAGCACAAACAAACACACATGCATACAAACCCACACAAAGACATACAAATACACAAACACACACACACACACACACACACACACACACACACACACACACACACACACACACACACACACACACACACACACACACACACACACACACACACAAACACACATAAAGGCACACAAAACCGTATACACAGTCACACACGTAAATTCATGCACACAAACACAGACAAACATTCACATTAATACACACACTCAAATAATCTCTCTCTCTCTCTCTCTCTCTCTCTCTCTCTCTCTCTCTCTCACACACACACACACACACACACACACACACACTCGTCCTCAGTCACACAACACATATAAAAGCCTGCGCTCAAGCACAGGACATGCACATATGCACGGCATAACACACTGAGATTTGGGGACACATGAATATATACATCGAAAGACTAGTTTTTATCCTGATATGCGAAACTTTTTCCTGGAAACATACAAATTTCTACAATAAAACATATATACAAATATACATACATACACACCGTGCACTACTGATGAGATAACCATGAGTAGACGATGATGGGTATACAAACAAATATTTATGCATACATAGCCTACATAATGACAGACTGACAGACAGACACACATAATCGACAGCATAATCCTTGTCGCCTCTCCTGCTTCTTTCTGTATTGTCTTCATTAATCTCGTACTGCACATCCACAGTAATGGGCCATATATCAGTGTCATCAGTGTTATTTACTGTAGATTCAACACACTGAGTTTCAACGTTCATGGAGAGAGATGCACGAGAGGTGAAAGGATTTTATATACGATTGTTCAGTTGCTGGTATAAGCATCATTTGACTTCAAACTGTAGATATCGAGATGTTAAGCACGCATTTTTGAAACTCCTATAAGGTCACAAATTGTCATCAGAATATAACAGATTTCCATCAGCATTTGACGAAAAAGTGGAGCATATTGATGTTAGCAACTGTAACTAAAATTCTTTAATTAATATCTAAGTTTAAGGAGTCTGTGAGTAGAGAGTGTTGAGGGTGAATGCCAAAGACAGTCAAGTGATGAATGAATAAAACTTAGTGGGGAAGGCATGGAGAAAGCTAAGTGGTTTAGACACATGGGAGTAGACATGAATTGGATGGAACCAGAAGTATTTGGGATACTGAGAATTGTGGGCAAGGCCAGATCAGTGTCTGTTCGGGAGAAGGTGGGTATTTATAAAGTCACAGTAATGCCGACAGTGCTGTGTGGCTGTGAAACGTGGATTTTGATTGTTAGAAGCCGAAAGCAGGTAATAGGGCTGGAAATGGACGTGCCTCGAGTCGATATGTGGGGTGAGATGGCTAAAGTAGATGAGAAAAAACTCTGATGGAGAGGTGTGGATGCTGGCAAAGTATGATGGAAAGAGCTTACCATGGTTTGTTACAAGTGGTATGGCTTTACAGAAGAATGGGTGATAGACTGATAAATGTGCATGGATCAGAAGTGGAGGGAGTGAGAGAAAATGGGAAGCCTGGTAGAACGAGTAAAGGTGTCGTGAAAGATTTTTTCACATCAATTAATTTATTAGAGTATCCAGCAGCCGAAGAGGCGTGTATAAAATATAATTGGAATGGAGTGGTTTCTGGGGAATGACTCGCTGCCGGTGATCTATAGAAAGCAAAAAGTGAAGGGACTGAGGTTAGCAGTAATTTATGAGGCCCTGCTAATGGGTTTAAAACAGTTTTCTCTATACCATCACATATGACACCTGGGAGAGTGAATACAAGTTCCTTAAGTTGTTTCTTCCTTTTTCCCAGAGTTTCCTCGATGTAGCGGCTTACAGAGACGATGTGTGAAAAATGCACATAAATACATGTATGAAAATAGACATCCTTAAATACACTTGTCTTTCCAAAAAAAAAATTGTAATAATAATAATAATAAACAAATAAATAATGCATTAGCCCCTTCAGTAATGTTACTTTTTTTTTTTTTTTAAATCTACTGTAAACGATTTTATCAAGAAGATTTCTGTAGTAGTGAAAGGGCTAATGAAAGATACATTTAACACCTTCAATATGAAAAGTCTCAAAGCTGAACATCGCTGTTTAGAGATAGAGAGAATAGAGTAAAAAGAAAGTCCTTTGATGGAACTCATACCAAAAAAAAAAAAAAAAAAAAAAGAGTACGAAGACATATATACATATTTTTCCCCGTTCTCTCCCCTGATATCATTACCGAAGGATGAACCCTCGTAGTGAAGGGGCTAATGAAAACTGCATCTAACCAGTTCAAAACATCTCTCCGAAGCAAAAAAAAAAAAAAAAAAAAAAAAAAACCCACACGATTTAAAAAGATGACGCTCTCGGGGTAAGGGAGACAAATGTAACAAGCAGGCACGATACTTCGAAACATTTTTCCAAGCTACATAAAAAAAATGTCAGACTATAACATGATTAGAAAAAAAAGATGACGTATTCTGACTGGGGGAGACAATGGTAGCAGTCTAGGCCATAGTACTCCCTTCAGACAGTAGGGGCCCTAGGCCTGGCTAATATAGTATAACCCGTTTCATGACAAGGAACCGATCTACGTCCCTCGAAGGTTTTTGCATGACAAAATAACATCTGGTCACTTCCAGGAGCTTAAAACCGATATGCGTAATGTTATTTCTACATGATAGATAGATACCTATGGTGCCCGAGAACTGTAAATAAATTCAAATTTATCATATTAATTAGGATAAATACCAATTATTTTCAGCAACATATAATTATTGTAATGTATCAGGCTCTAATTTTTCAGTGACCTAGACTTCATGAATCCGGTTTGATAATATTAAAACGAAAAATGACTTTAGCTATTTCCTTTTTTAAAGGAAACTAAGTCAGTCAGATACATTTCACTTTTTCTTATTTAACTGAATAATCACTCGTGGTTGGTGTTATTCACACAACTTTAATCAACGCAGTAAGTAGCATCTTTAGACGTCTTGGAGAACGTGACTGACCCAAGGGCACAGTCAGGAGAACACCGAGTAGAAAAGGCCCATGCACACTCAGTCGGCCAGCCAGGTTAGCCAAATAAGCCCAGTCAACACAGAAAGGTCACACCTCGGCCTCCCCCGTCCCTCACTCCACCCACAAACACATTCTCCACCAGTGTTTTTCCTTTTTTGTGTCCCATGTGAACTGTGCGTTTTTTTTTCCCTGTTTCCCAAACAGAGATAGTTCTTCTTTTATATTTCTTTCAGGCACTCTTTACTCAAGTGACCTTATTGATGGTAGCAATTCTTATGGAGATTGCTCGATTGCTGTTAAGGAAGCTTCATGGTAAGTTAGACTGGCCTGGAAGGTTGAATAGTGAAGTGTACTGTGTGAGGTCGTGTAGGATTTGAGTGGTGAGGTGTGTGGTGTGAGAGTGGGGATGTGTGTATTGTGAAAGGTGCGGTGGAATATCTATGGGGTGGTGTGATGTATGAGTTGGGCTAGGGACGAGGTGGTGTAATGTGGTGTGGCGTTATGTAAAGTGTGGTAAGTGTGGTTTGGTATGGTGTGGTGTAATGTGGGAGGTGGAGCTGAGTGGCGTGGTGTAGGGGTAGTGTGGTGTGGTGTGGTATGGGTAGTGTGGTGTGGTTTGGTATGGGTGGAATTGTGTGGAGTGGGTGTGATAGGTTGTAGTGTAACATGAGAATAGTGTGGTGTGGTGTGGTTTGGTTTGGTGTGGTGTGGTGTGGTTTGGTGTGGTGTGCGGATGGAGTGGTGTGGTGTGCAGATGGGGTGGTGTGGTGTGCGCGAGTGGTGTGGTGTGGAGTGCGGGTGGTGTGGTGTGGAGTGCAGTTGGGGTGGTGTGGTGTGAAGTGGAGTATCGATTAAGTGGAGTGGTGTGAGGAAGGGGTGGTGTTGTGTGGTGTGCAGGTAGTGTGATGTAGTGTGGTTTGGTGAGCAGGTAATGTGATGTAGTGTTGGGTGGTGTGCGATGTAGTGTGATGTGGTTTGGTGTGTAGGTTGTGTGGTGTGGAAAACGGAGTGGAATTGTGTGGTGTGGGGGTGATATGAAGTAATGTAGTGTGGTGTGTTGCAAGTGTAGTGTGGTGTGGTGTGAGGTTGGGGTGTGATGTGGAAAATGGATGCGTTTGTGTGCTGTACGGGTGAAATAGTGTGATGTGGTGTGCGGTGGGAGATGGAGTGGAGTTGCGTGGCATGGGTAGTGTGTTGTGCTGTAGTGTAATATAGTGTGGGAGCAGGATGGTGTACTGTGGGGGTAGCGTGCGGTGATGTGGTTTGGGGAGGGGGGGAGTGATGAAATGGTGCGATATATAGTGTGAGAGGTGATGTGGGGTGGGATGGTGCCGGGGAGGGGTAGTGTGGTGTAGTGTGGGGAAGGGATGGTGTACTGCGATGCAGGGGAGAGCCAGAGTCTAAACTGAGCATCCCAGCCTACCCGTGACGGTCCCTGTGTTAACTTGCTTGTATGGACAACCAGATGTGCACAGATCTTGGAACACATAACAATACAGGACGCGACTACTGTTTCATTCGCAGCTACTCCCCACAAAAAGACGAGCCAACCCATCGTCCTCTGATGTCCTTTATTTCAAACCCTATCATCAATCTGTCATAATAATCACCTTTGTTTTCCTTAACTGGTAAAAAAGGGGTTTTCGGCCAGCAAGGAGTGGCCAGAGGATGTGAAAGTATTGTATTATAATGGGTAAACGGGCTCCAGCTAAGCCCTGAATCAAAACTACCGCTTTAGTCAGGTGGCGCACTTTTATTTCACTAACAAAAAATATATATTTACCTTAGGAGACACTTTTCTAAATAACGAAGTTAAATACAGCATTAATTAACCTCGTCCATACAAGTGATCTTTCTTTAGCTGAGTATCAACTACTGTGCGAAACAAAAAAGAAGCTAATACAATACTACCAACATTTCTAAGGGAATACAAGATGGTCTCCACACAGCTACAAGACACTAACATTATTCTGTCAAATTGCCGTATTGATTAACGAACATATAAAAACACTATTTCTCAAAATTTGTATATTCATGTGGTTTGGCGTTTCATCCTATTAATTCCTTTGAAAAAACCTAAATTAATAATCAATTTTTATAAAGTCTGTTGTTAATGGTTCAAGGAAATATTATGCCAAGTTTGAAGTGAACTGGCGAAGAGATAGAGGAATAACCTGAAAGTTGTTGTTGTTAAGGAACCCCGATCTGTCTGGTAGAACAGACCCATCAGCCACAAGCAAGCAGTGGCCCTGCAGGGTCATCCCGTGCAGTAAACTGACCATCCCTTATGGCAGACAAAGCCTTGCTACAGCAAGGTGTGGATAATTGTGGAGGATTGGGTAGCGGATGGACACCGCATATGCAACTCTCCACCCATCTAACAGAGGCATCATAGTAGGTTCCACATCACCCTGTTACTTGGTAATATGGTTACCATCCAATGTTGTACACAGTTTCTTGTGTTGCAGGAAACCATTAGGCATGCCACTCTAGAGTCACCTGAAGGGGAAGGTCAAATAAAATGAAACAATAAGAATGGGAGAAATATGAAGAGGAGGGCAGTCACACAAAAAGAATGATTAAGGTGGAAAAAGATACGGTAGGCAGCAGTACATCTCGTGAGTTCATGAGAGGGGCACCCACCTACTGAAAAAGCATAATGAAGAAAGAAGAAAGAAACGAAGGAAATACCGTCGCTCTCCACACGTAGGTGTGGAGACTTTAATATGAAATCAGATGAACGATGGTAACCCTTCCCGGCAGATTATGCTTGTTTCCTTCCAATTTAAATCTCTGGCTCTGAGGGCATTGTTATTTATCTATTTTTCTACCCCGATACAACAGATTTTTGTAAGCTTCACGAAATTGTAGTGATGGGGTTAAAAAGAATCTATCTGTATTCACCCCTTTACAACTTAATACCTCTCCCTAGACTGCATAAAATCGTCTGAAAGTAGCAAGAACAAAACAAAGAATGCGTCATGGGCCTGAAGGAACTAAAACAACCATGCGTTTCAAATCGGTCTCGAGGAGACAATGCAAACTGAAGAGATTAAATATTGCCTTCATTAACCCTTCTACCACCAGATATCTTTTCGTAGCCAAAGGAAAAATTATTGTGTTGGTTGGATAATTAGACTACATTAGCCGTGGCTCAGTGGGTTAGAGCGCTCCGCTCTGACCGAAGGGTCGGAGGATCGAATCCACCCAAGGGTCATTGGTAGACATCAGGAAGGGCATCCGGTCATAAAATGCTACACGCTCCAAACCAAAGTCCTCTACCCAGGGGCAACGCCTTAGCCCTTACCCAGAAAAGGGGTACCTGGCGTAAAACTCACTATATATTGTGCTAAAGACTTAACAGGAGAAAACTATGACAATGCAATGCGAAACAAATGCGTTATATAATCAGCTTTATTTTCGATCGATGTGAGTTAGCTAACAATTTTTTTGCTGAATAAAATCGTCTGGTTTCAGGCTTAGCAATGTAAATAAATGCAAACAATTCTGTGAGTAAATGAGAGATGTTGCAGTATCACCTGAGGCCATCTCTAGCCGTGACGCAATGGTTGACTTATCCACGGCTCAGTTAACTGCCCCACAGAGTCTGGATGATATCTTACAACACGTGGACGTGAAGAGACTGGTTACGGAAATGGTATTATTATTATTATTATTATTATTATTATTATTATTATTATCATTATTTAGGTCTTCAACTCAAATTTTCCAATGAGTGTGATTTAAGTTGCATAATTTGTCAAAGGTTACCACACATGGTCTAATTTTAACCTTAAAAATATAATCAAGATTAAAGAGATATATTCGTCTATCACACATTCCATTTTGCTGCACCGCTTCTCATGTCCTTCTCTCTCCATTTTCTGCTCTCGGCTCTCCTCTTACCTCCGTTATTACTTCCTGCTTAAACAGCACCTCTCTTGCCAAAGGATTAAGAGCGATACCTTAACTTTTTAAAATCTTTTCTCGGTAGACGGCGGGAGCTCCTTACCTGCAGCAATGAGAAGTTAAGTAATGTCCTTCGTCAACACTGTGTGTGTTGTCTTCCATATTTCTCATTCCTCCTCAATCGATGGAGAATATCCTTCCCTCTGTTGCTTTCTCGTTGCGTGCTTCATATTGCTCACACAAGAAAAGTCCGCGCAGCATTTTCCATTGCAAGAGCCAGGAGAGAGAGAGAGAGAGAGAGAGAGAGAGAGAGAGAGAGAGAGAGAGTTTTCAGTCGAGAGGAACCAGTGTCCATTAAAATGTTAGTGCACATTCTGATTTACCCCCAGGACAAAGCTTCATTCTTTGTTGTTATGGAGCCACCTTTCATGGGGTCTAGAGGAATGTATTGCTTTAGTTTAGGCCAACGGATGGCTTTGTGTGTGGCTTAGCAAGTACGTGTGTTGCCATCAGTCAGCAAGTGCTTGTGTTGGAGTGTGTGTGTGTGTGTGTGTGTGTGTGTGTGTGTGTGTGTGTGTGTGTGTGTGTGTGTGTGTGTGTGTGTGTGTGTGTGTGTGTGTGTGTGTGTGTTTATGTATGTGTGTGTGTGTGTGTGTGTGTGTGTGTGTGTGTGTGTGTGTGTGTGTGTGTGTGTGTGTGTGTGTGTGTGTGTGTGTGTGTGTGTGTGTGTGTGTGTGTGTGTGTGTGTGTGTGTGTGTATGTATGTGTGTGTGTGTGTGTGTGTGTGTGTGTGTGTGTGAGAGAGAGAGAGAGAGAGACAGAGAGAGAGAGAGAGAGACAGAGAGAGAGAATGCTTTAGTTGTTCTGACCATTATAAATAAATCTTCCAATAATACACAGGAATTGAACATGACACAATGATCATCCCAAATATTTAACCACTTTGTCACATCCCCCTTTAGTTGTCGTGTCCTGAGTTAATCCTTTCTTCGTTAGTACAACTCTAGTATTATATTCCAGCTGAGAGTGTGTGACAGGAGCATGAATGTTAATATTTCCATCACTGACGCCCTCTTAGGACAGCTTTGATATCCAATTTCAGCTAACGCCATGACGATTTTATTCGCCTGAGAGTGAATTACAGGAGCCCAAATGGGACAGATGTCAATTATATCTCATGTTGATGTACTATTGCGGCCAAGAGTTGTTAGCCACCCTCGTCCAGCCAACCCATGTATGTGGCAGCGTAGCATTCACGAGCACAGAAGTTGCCTTCGATGCATTTCTGTCGAAAAATATCCCTTCAGCTTTGGGCTTGTACTAATGGATAAAGCAATAGTAATATTTACTTTGAAGGTTTGACTCTGATAACACGAATATATCATACTGATTATTTAATAACTTATTTCTCATATAAAGCCAAGCAAGTGACTAATATATATGTATATTTGGTTCCACTCTACGACCTCCTGTAAGTTTGAACCAGCGAACACACAGTGAACAAGTTCGAAGCATTCCTTTGTTACCAGGAGAGAGAGAGAGAGAGAGAGAGAGAGAGAGAGAGAGAGAGGTGGAGAAATGAGGTGCTCAGCACAGTTACACAGGAATTTTTCCTTTCGTTTCGGTTGGCTTTCTATGCCTAAATGACTAAATGAAGGCAAATTATGAAATATAATAACTGGATGACGAAGTGGTAATAGGGTCTGGCTAATGGTTGTTTGGTCCAAGGTGTGCAGTGGTAAGCCTAATTCCAGGCAACGGTCGCTATCAAAAGTTGGATAATTTCAGTCCCACTCATTTAAAATATCTCCATGTATGTTTACAGTACGTGTATGCCCCTATGGATCTATTTTCACCCCATGAATACTTCTATCAATGGACATTTTCACCATTCGGAACAAAATCCCCCATAGACCTATTTTCCTTAATGACTTTTTTATTTTTTCAAAGACGCCTACGTTTCTACGTAAACTTATTTTCCCATGAACTAATTTTCCCCATTGATGTATTTTCTCCCCACGGACCAATTTTTCTGTCGACCTTGAATCTCTCCATGGATGCAGGTTTCCTACATGGACGTATACCCATGGACATAATTTTCACAATGAACCTATTTTCCCCATAAACCTATTTTCCGACGTGGTTATATCACCCACTGATGCGTGCAGTTGAAACACAGACTTCTGCACTATGGACAAACGTATTGCACGATGGACCTTTTGTAAGCCACTGGATATATATACCTACTTCAGCATGATTCCAGAATATTATCCTTTGTAGACCGATTTTCCGCACACTGATTTATTCCCAATTCGGACGTATTCTCTCAAGTGACCTAATCCCAGAGGCCTGTTTTCCCCACAATCCGTCCATCCACCTACACACCCACCCATCAACGCACATACCCACAACCTAACTCAGTATAGTATGTCCCAAAAGTAGGACGACATAAACCCGTCTTTTGCCTTGTCCTACAGATAGCCCCACCACACACCCCACTTAATGCACGAACCCAACTCCACCCCACTTAACCAGCCCAACAACCCCTTCCCTCCCTCTCACCCATCCACTCCACCTAATCCGCCTGTGAAACTACCAGCCTACACTAACTAATGCACCCACCAAGTCACCAACCTACCAACCCGCATACCATGCTCCACAAGTCGGATGACTCGCAGTTCTACACACACACACACACACACACACACACACACACACACAGAGGCGGGGTGGATTTCCTTACACGAAAGATGAGTCTCACCGCTTAACTCTGTCGGTAGAAAATAGTACACTTTACAGGGAGGTTGCCAGGCCGTAGATAATGGGCTTCATTCCGGCTACATACACATGATTTTATGCGATACGAGTAAATAACGTGCTCGAGCAAAACGGAATTTTTCGTTTGGCTGATGACGAAGGAGTTTATTTATCTCAGGATAACGTCTCGTCGGGCAAAAGGAAAGATGGGTTTTATTCTGGGTAACGCCAGTTGGCTTTGTCAAATTATTAGGCAGGCCGCGTAACTTCTATTAAATGCCTTATGTTCGCATTTGTTCTCTCTCTAATGGTTGGCACCTGGAAATTTATGGAAAACTCATGAGTATTTCTCTCAATAGCTGGATATCCCTCTCTGGACAGAGAGGCAAATTAAGCACAGTTTTTTGTTAAATCAACAGCATTTATCTCCTAATTCATTATTCCTCCGATAGCAACCCTTAAAAAAAAAAAAAAAAAAAAAAAAAAAAAAAAAAAAACATCATAAAGCAAGGCAAGTTCTTGTCACTGATGGAAGAAATATTCACACTGTGGCCTGTTTTCAATGGAGCACAGGAATCCAGGGTTTCTCATCCCTTGCATTTCCCTTCGCCAGTCTGCCTCCACCTCATTTCTCCAAAATTCACAGGCGCCCACCATACACGCTCTGTGTGTGTGTGTGTGTGTGTGTGTGTGTGTGTGTGTAACAAATGAATGCTTCGAACTTGTTCACTCTTTTTTGTGTTCGCTGATTCAAATCTAGAGTACAGGAAGTCGTGGAGTGAAATCAAAGAAACATATTTAAGTCACTTGCTTTGTATTGTATGAGAAAAAAGAGTTACTAAATAGTAAATATGATATATTCGTGTTATCAGAGTCAAACCTTCAGAGTAAATATTAATAATACTTTATCCATTAGTACAAGCCCAAAGGTGAAGAGATATTTTTCGACAGAAATTCATCAAAGGCAACTTCTGTGCTCGTGAATGCTACGCTGCCACATACACGGGTTGGCTGGACGAGGGTGGCTAACAACTTCTGGCCGCAATAGCACATAAATATTAGCGAAGATATTAATCCGACCATGACAGTATGATCATCACACTACTTAACTGTTCATATCTTTTTTATTCATAGATCTTTTCTTAATCTTGCTATCTTCAGACGGTATCATTAAACTGTGTTGAGATTATTTTTTTTCCGAATTGGATGGGTAGTTTGGCCATGTGGAGAGAATGGATGGTGAGAGACTGTCGAGGAGAGTGTATGTGGGTGAGGTAGAGGGGGGGCGGAGAGGGAGGGGGAGGCCGAGGATGAGATGGAGGGATGGAGTGGAGAGGTATATGAGAAAGGAGGGTGAGAGTTGGAAGCAGGGCAGTGAAATGGCGGGGGACTGGGCGACGTGGAGGCGATTTGTTTGTGGCCACCCCGTACGGGATTAAGGCGTCTGGCAATAGATTGATAGATAGAGATAGGTTAGATATAACCATCATCAATCCCCCACCTCACCTGAAGAATCTCTCCTACCTTAACTGAAATTGCCTATTTGGTTGCCAGAAATAAATCAATATTATTGTGTCATCTGAACGAATACGTTAGTCCCGTAGGAATGATGCATTTATTATTACTTTCTAGCTAATACAAAAAAGACATTCGCTTTCGAGACACCTCATGATATATAGACACAAATGAAAACTCTCTGATTTCTCTAGTCCGGGGTATCTCTTCTAGCCGAGTAGAATGGTCTGTGGTAGCAGGAATAAAACAGACGATATGTATGCTTAATGAAAGGGTTACAATCTTGTGCAGTGTAATTTCATTTCCATTTCCTTGCTTTGAACAAATATTCATGCAATTTCTTGCCAAGTTCTTCTCCTGCTGACTACTACTCAACTTATATGTTTTCTGTGCTTTCCATTGCCCCCATGTTACAGGGGATTTACATACTTCCTTTATAATCATCCATTTTCCTTGTCTTTTGCAGGTTTCTTTCCGTTCGCACATGATGCCCTTCACTCATCATTTATGTATATATATATATATTTATATATAGATAGATATATATATATAGATAGATAGATAGATAGATAGATAGATAGATAGATAGATAGATAGATAGATAGATAGATAGATAGACAGATAGATAGATATAGATATAGATAGATAGATAGATAGATAGATGTGTGTGTGTGTGTGTGTGTGTGTGTGTGTGTGTGTGTAAGAAAGAAGGAACCAAAGGACAGAAGCCCGGAAACCGTTCCTTCCAAGGAAAAAACAAAAACAATACAAAAGAGCCAAATTCAAGATCCGTTCCCTTCGAGATGCCTGGACACACTGCGTTTGAAAGACTGAGATCATAGGAAGTAGGAAATACAGACAGAGGAAGATAGTTGCATAAATGAAGGACTGGGAGTAACGGTTAACTCTTGCATGAGAGAGTTGGACAGAAAAGGGATGAGAGTTTGTTACTAGAAGCACCCGTCGTAGAAGTGGAGGGATGCAAGCACACAATTCAGAGGAGCAGTGACCATTGAAGTAACGACAGAAAAGAGAAAAAGAGGCAACAGTGCGGCGAAGAGACAGAGGTTGAAGGGATTCAGTAAGAGCATAGTTAATGAGACGAAAAGCCTTTGACTCCACCCTATTGAGAAGAGCTGTATGTGGGTTGCCTCCCCACACATGAGAGTTGTACTCTACACAGGGGAGAATAAAACCCGTGTATAAAGTCAACAACTGGGCAGGGGTAAAGAAGGTACTGAGTCGGCTTAGCACACCTAATCTCTTGGAAGCAGATTCTAAAAGACATGGAATATGTTCTTTCCAAGAGAAGTACCGAGTGAATGAAACCCAAAGCATGTTCAAGGATGATGCAGGATTGAGGTGGATATTATTTAACATTAGTGAGTACTCCTGTAGAAGATTGTGTCGGGTTGATAGGTGTAAAAACTGAGTTTTTGATGCATTAAAACCAACAATATTATTTTTACCCCACTCAGAGATACGAGCCAAGTCAGACACTAGCTGTGCCAGAGCACTGTATTGATATGAAGGTGATGAATCATGTAACAGAAGTTATGGAAAGAATATTGAGCAGGTAAATAACCTGGACGATAAAGTTCGATTTCAGTCCAGGACAAGGGACCATAGGTACAATATTTATTGTTAAGCAACTGCAGAAGTAATGGGAGAAAAATAAGAAATTTAACTGTTTTTGTGGATCATCCGACCACTGGATTCTCGTCTCTCCCACCCCATCCTTCCCCACACGTCTGACTAGTTGTTCATGGTCAGACACACTAGAATTTTCATCAGATATGATATAATACATTGGTAAACCATGATCTGTTTCAATAAGAGAGGGTGGTGCAATGTTACAAATTAATGAACATGAGGCTGGACAAAAAATAAAGGCATGCAGTGAGGTGAAAGGTTTCGCAATTTTACAGAATATGAGGAAGCTCTAGTTGTTTAACGACACAAGGAGGACAACATTATTATTACACACACACACACACACACACACACACACACACACACACACACACACACACACACACACACACACACACACACACACACACACACACACACACACACACACACACACAAATTCCATTCACACAAATTAACTCTTCACAACAATTACTGCCCGAGAAGGCAGGGATGGAATAATTTCGAGAGGATGTAAAAACCATGATAATGAAGAGTTCCCCGTATATATAATCATAGTCATGTACAGTACATTATGTTCTGCATTAAAAATAAATTGGAAAGTGATCCTGTAGTCTATCACTCGTGGTGTCTAGCGTATCAGAGCTGTCATATTGCCTTTTGTTCTTAAATCAATATTTTCTTGGCTCGCGATGACATGCGGTGTTTTAGAATCTGCTTTAATGTGTACCACCGGCATGCTATGCATTCCTAATATTCAATGTGCGTGGTCTAAGCATTTCTATATCATTTCCTGTGTAAATTATTAATTGAAAAAGCAGTCAAGACAGACACATACAATCGGTTACGTATATGGGAAAAACGTAGGAAGTGGAGGGGTAGAACCTGAATGTGGACATCTGGTCATACTTCGGATTTCTCTCCTAATTCTATGAGGCTTTTGCTCAGCTTTACCAGTTCTGAAGAAAGAATATTGACAGACTGTTTAGAAAACTGCTAAGATGTCGGTAAGCACAAGATCTACTGAACGTATCTGTTTAAGCACTTAGGATTTCAAGACTATGTGCGCAGAATGATGTTTCATTTCTAAGTATTTATGGCAGGTTATTATCTAGATATTTAAGGATATACATGTACTTGTAACGCCTCACAAAGTAATGCATAGTTTTTTGTTTATCGTTAAACAACAAAATAGTGGAATATTTGTAACTCTGCCAGTGCTGCATCAATTACAAGGCCCGTATCACACTAACACAACATTTTGGAGAATATTGCATATAATATAACATGCTTTTATCTGCATATCCAGTTGATCCTAAAGGCCTGTCTGTGGAGGTCAGTTACAGTTTGTCATGTGTGTGTGTTTTTCCTCTGTTTCTCCTGCGTTGGTTCTTCCTTCCCACGCTTTTCTGTTTTTCATCTCTCCTCCAGTCTCCCTTTCCCTTTCTCCTTCTCCTTCTCGTTGTCTTCTTTTTTTTTTTTTTTTTTTTTATTCCTCCCTCCCCTCTTCATCACACACTCTGCCGTTTGTCCAGAAAAAACCAGAAGAAAGAATATCCAATATCTTCGAGGGAAAAACGATGAGAGTGACAATAGATGTAGGACGGGTGTAAGAGATAGGTGTGGAGGTGTGAGGGATGGGATGGGATGGGATAGGATGGGATAAACGGGAGAAGTGTGGGTAAGGGATGGGGTGATGTGAGTGGGACAGTGGAGTGCAGTGAAAAGGGATAGAAGAATTAGGTAAGGAAAAGGGTGTGGAAGTGTTTGGAATATGTGTGGGGGATATGGGTGAGGGATAGGTGAGGTGTGAGAAATGAGGTGGAGTTGGTGAATAGGGTGAGAGTTGGGGATGAGGCAACGTGAGGGTGAAGGATATGGTGTTAGTATTAGATGTAGGATAGGGTGATGGCATGTATGGTGGAATCGAGAAGAAGTGTGAGGTAAAGGATAGGTTATCGAGGTGTTAGGGGAGGTATGGGATGGAACAATGGGAGGAGGGAAGTGGGGTGATGTAAGGAGAAAGAATGGGGCATTGAAGTGACGCGACAATTTAAGAGATGGGATGAGGTGGTGTGTGGAAGTGAATGGAATAGAGGGATGAGGTGAGAAAGGAATGGGGGAAGAATGGGCCGTGAGTGTAATGGGATAGAGGGATAAAGTGACGTGTATATGTCGGGACAGGGTGGGCAGGTGTGAGGTGTAGGGAGGAGATACATGGAGTGAGGGAGAAAGAAGTAAAGTGAGGAGGGTGTGATGAATGGGATGACGGGGTAAGGGAGTTAAGTTAGAGTGTTAGGGATAGCGTTAATGAGGTTTAAGGTGAAGGGATGGGTATGATGGATGGAATGAAAATGTGAGGGAAAGTGAAGATGTGAGAGAAGGGTGAACTGGGCTGCAAAAGTGTGGCATTAGGTGCGAGGGAGAGGAATAGAGGGATGAAGTGGGTGTAGATATGATGTAAGTGATATGAATATAAGGGGCAGGATTTGAATGATGTGTTGGATGGGAGAATAATATACATGAGTGATATACAGATGTAAGGAATTCTTTTTGTTGTTAAGGGAAGTGTGGGATAAAGAGTACAACGTTAGGGATAGGTATGTGGAATATGGTGCCAGTATTTTAAAAGAAGCGAGCAGTGGGAGTAAGGGATGATGTGAGAGAATGAGGGATATGATGTGGATAAAAGAGATGAGTGGTGCGGAGGAGATGAGCTTGAGGGTTAGAGAGGATGTTAAGGACAGGAACGTGGAGTGGAGTGTGAGAAAAAGTGAGACAAAGCATGCTGTGTGAAAATGAAGGATAGCATGTAGAAGTGACAGATAAATAATGCGGATGAGTGTTGTGCAGTGTTAAAGGCAGAATGTTTGGGGATAGGAGCGTGGAGTGAAGTGTGAGGATAGCTGTGAAAGGAGATATGGGAAGAGCATGATGTGTGAGAATGAAGGATAAGATGTGGAAATGAGAGATGAATGATATGGGTGAGGAGAGAAGTGTGTGTGTAAGAGTGTTAGAAAGAAATGTAGAGTGGAGAGTCAGGATGAGGGTGTGACGTGGAATGTGGGCGCAAGGGAAATAGGTGAGGTGTGAGGCAGTGTGAAGTGTGTGGGTAAGAGACAGGATGATAGGGGTGGGAGTGTGAAATATAGTGTGAATATAAGGATGAGAGGTGAAGGAAGAGAGGAAGGAGTGGTTTGTAAATATGGGAAAGTGTTGAAGTGAGAGATGACAGGTATGGATAAATGAAGTGTGAATAGTTGAGACAGGAAGCTATGGATTGGTGTGTAATGTGAGAAGAAAGATGAAACGGAGTGTGGGAGCAATGTATGAGTATGAGAGTGAGTAAAGAGTGAGGATGAAATTATGTTAGAGATGGGAATGTTGACTGAAGTGTGAGGATAAGGTTGAGAGGTGGAGTCTAGAGGCAAGGAAAGAAAGTGAGAGGAGGAACAGGGTGGGCTCTGGAGGCAAGGAAGGAAAGTTAGAGGAGGGACAAGGTGAGGCATTAGGATAGGTGATAGCATGTTAGGGGTAGCGTTGACGTGTGAAATTTTGCAACACTCTTTGGACGACTGATGGGCCTTAAGGAACGGAATGACACTATCCTCCGTCACACACACAAGAAAAACGAGTGCAGAGAGTAACGTCAAGGAAATAATAAAAAGAAAAAATGGAGTGTAGGTGATGAATGGACTGGAGTTGAAAAGGAAAGATTTATCCTTCTTGATACTGCCTGCAAGGGGAGGTGAAGGCTGAGATGACACTGACGAAGCGGAAGTAAGAATGAAGACGGAGCTGGAAATTTAGGTGGCCACATTTCGTCGGGAGAAGAGAGGTCGTTACCGACAAGGTCGAAAAATGTCTGGAGGTGTTTTCGTCGAGACCAAACCTCACAAAATGCGCCTTAGTGCCATATAAGAAGACACACGATAACAAGAGATTTCCAAGATACGGGAACTCTTCCAGACTTATAAACTGGATGTCTGGAGAAGAAAAATTATGGGTTAAAAATGTCTGATTGTTTGCTCTTTTTGTCGAGATCAGCCCTTACAGTATGTGACTTAGAAACGGTATAAAAACAAGAAGAGATTTCCTCTATACAGACACTCTTCCAAGACTTATAAATTGGATGTCTGAAGAAGTAGTGCTATGTTTTAAAGACTGTTTAATGTTTGAAAGTCTATTTATTCCGGCTTACGACAGGCGATTGTATTTAGCAGACATATAGTAATTCATCACAGTCAGAGAATTAATTCCTGATGACCAACGTATGGTCCTGCTAAAATAACTTGATTGAAACCTCCAGCCACTTCTTGTATGCTTGAACCTATGAGTACAAGACACGTGGCGGATAAGGAAGAATTATACCCACCATCATCATCATCATACCGGCCTAATTTTCTCACTTACGAATGGGGTGCTGGTGGCTGTAGAACGCAAGGAGAGAGAGAGAGAGAGAGAGAGAGAGAGAGAGAGAGAGAGAGAGAGAGAGAGAGAGAGAGAGAGAGAGAGAATCAACATCATGTCTGGTTAAATGACACACACACACACACACACACACACACACACACACAATTCACTCATAACTGAAGACCCCAGAAATCTGACAACACCTAACAGACACAAAGTCAAAATAATCATATCCACATGTTGAATTAGTATTCATTGTGTATATAAAATAGTTAGGGCCATACGTTTACCCTCTCAAGGTACTGTATTATTCATCCAAGAGAACAATATACAGCATTAAGATCAAGGCACAATATCTATAATCTGTATCTGCATTGTCATAGCTGCAAAGGTAACCAATATGATGCTAGTTAAGATTAGGAGGGGGTATATGTACTGCAGTGAGAGCAATGAATGTGAAAGTCGAAGTGTAGTACTGCCCGAGAGAGAGAGAGAGAGAGAGAGAGAGAGAGAGAGAGAGAGAGAGAGAGAGAGAGAGAGAGTCGGTAAGGTGGAAAGTGGGCGAGAGGGACAATGTATGTAAGAAACGAGTGCTTATATGGTTAAGACAGCTAACAGGAGTAAGAAATGTGAGTGAGAGAGGGAATGTATGTAAAGTGTGAGGGGATGAGAAGAGGGTGAGAAATGAAATGTGTGTGTGTGTGTGTGTGTGTGTGTGTGTGTGTGTGAGAGAGAGAGAGAGAGAGAGAGAGAGAGAAAGAGAGAGAGAGAGAGAGAGATGAGTAAGGAAAGGAGAGAGGGAAAAGGAAAGATTGCCAGCACGATATCTCGCTTTACGATTACAGTTTCTCATATTTTTCCGAGTTGTCCGAATTATTGAAGCGGCCCCCCTCGAAATACACCATATCACCGAAAATCCGGGGCTGGAGACGGGAAAGATTCTGTTTCCTTTTCCAGCAATTTTCTGTCATACTTTCCTCCATGATGTCAACTACTAATATTTTCGAGGCACAAGTATGTATGAAAATCGTGCATAATCCCTCTTGCCTAAAAGGTGTATTTCTTTCTTTATAGTTCTTGCTACCAAACGTTTTTATTCCACCATGACAAACGTTTTTATTCACTTTAATACAGTTCTCTCAGTGAAGGGGTTCGATATAGCCTTCTTTATTTTGTAGTTTTATTTTTTATTTCATTTAATTTTCTGCTGGGGGTTTCTGCTGAACTGAATGATTTTTTCTGGATACAAGGGAGCAAAAACAAGATACAAACTAGATCATGGAACTGAAGTGGTTAACCTATTCACCCTGATGATGAATTTATCATTGTATTCTTGTTACTATCAAGCGATTATACCCAAGTTAGGATCGAGTCCTTGTAGGGAGTAGATTAGTCAGGGATAGGCTAAATCTTACTTCTCAAATCCAAAAACTGTCAATGAGGCTGAATTAAATCGTCTGGAAAAAGGCTGAAATGAAAGGAAATATCGTTTGTTTAATGGTGGGAGCAACCCATGTATTGTATTCCAGGTAACGCCAACTGATATAAGAGTGAGTCTTTGGTGCCTGAGTTTTCTTAAATTTCATACATATTTTCATACCAGTGCGAAGGGAGTTTTCCATTATAACGAGTGAGCGAGAGCACTTTTTTATTATAGAGCGAGAACACTTTTTATTATGGAGCGAGAACACTTTTTATTGTAGAACGAGAACACTTTTTATTATAGAGCAAGAACACTTTTTGTATTATAGAGCGAGAACACTTTTTGTATTATAGAGCGAGAACACTTTTTTTATGGAGCGAAAGCACTTTTTATTATAGAGCAAGAACACTTTTTATTATAGAGGGAGAACACTTATTATAGAGTGAGAACACCTTTTTAATACTCAGTGTTAGGGAGCGAGAACACCTTTTTAATATTCAGTGTTAGGGTGAGATAAAGGTTTTGTGAATCATGAGAGGGAAAAAACAAGACTGACCTAGCATCAAGAGATAAAACAATCACTCCTGTAGCTGTATTAGTTAAAAAGTTAT
This sequence comes from Coenobita brevimanus, assembly GCF_032717465.1. Taxonomy (NCBI): domain Eukaryota; kingdom Metazoa; phylum Arthropoda; class Malacostraca; order Decapoda; family Coenobitidae; genus Coenobita; species Coenobita brevimanus. Next base: position 16,318,300 of record NC_136955.1, on the reverse strand, counting down.
TAGCCTCTGAAAATCATGACAGTCAGGTCGGGCCGGGCCACTTTTTATAATTTTTCACTCATGAACCGACAATAGACTTTGCTCACTCGCTCATAATAGTACCCGTTCTTATCTTTTTAGGCGTTTTATCATATTTGATGCTTCAACTATATTCTATTTCATAAAGATTTTCAAATATTTTTCCGGCATGATGTCTATAATACCGAGCATCTGCTCATTTTTTTTTTCTCAAATAGAATTTCATACAACACTACCTGGTTCTAATATTTTTCCTGACAATGGGACTTTATAGTAGCCGTGCAAAAATTTTCAAGGATAATTGTACATGTCTGTCACGAATCAAATTCGCGACATATCCCTTTTGTGAGAAGCCACGAACTATTAGTGGAAAACTCACTGTTTATCGTTCAGTTAACCGCTCATTCGGACGGAAGCTTTGTCAAATCAATTTTCCAGTGTCATACGTGATCGTCTTTGTGTGAGACATTAGCGCTTCCGCTGAGCGATTTGTTTTGGGCGCGTTTCGCTCACTCGACCGTTAAAAAATGCGGCCTACTGCTTCCCTTTTTTCCCACGACTTAGTCAGTCCAGTGTTTGCTTTGACGGAGGAAGGATCTGTGCTCCAGAAGTGCGAGAGAAGAGGTCGCTAGCACCCAGACTCCACTGAGTACGGTTTCTCCAAGCTCCCACCCTTGGTGATACAAAGCATTCATCGTCCAGCATTTCCTTTCGTTTTCCTAGTCTTAAGAGTTTAATTAAAGTGTTTTTCCGAGGCGTAAGGATTTAGCTCTTGTGTGAGTGAGTGAGTGCGATCTCATTAATTTGATTTGAAATGTAACGTTAAATTTATTTTTGTAATCAATAAATTTAACAGTTCTTTTTCTTGAGCTTAATGTAAAGTAAACTCTTGTTTCATTTCTCCGTAATTAAGCTTATTTCTCTTATAGCTCCTAGCTTGCATAAACGTTTGCCTTTCATAACTGGTACTTAGGCCAGTTTTGTGTATTAAGCTTAAAATCCGTTGTGCCACCTAGGAGTTAAGCATCAGCAAGAACCTGATATTATTATTAGTGTTAGTTATTTATTGTCAGGGGTGAAGTGACTTTCTCCAGAGGCTAACAGTACTAATTCAGCATTTGTGAGTAATTAGTCTCTGCTGTGTAGCCTACTATTGAGAAAGTTTATAAATTCTCGTTCTTAGAGAATCGTGCGCAAGCCAGCGTAAAGTAATCGTTGCTTGATGTAGCAATACGATCATTGTCCTTGCTCTTCAATATTATTGAATATTATTATCAATTAAATAATATTTAAGCATCTATTATAAAAACCCCGTGACAACTGGCGACCTCATTCCAGGATATTAACTCCTAGCTCTAAAGCTATTCACGAGATAGTACTCACTCGTTCATATTTAGGTACTTATAATTAAAGTTTATAGGCACAAGCTTACTGGTGTTTACCCACCCTGGGGGTAGGGCCCCCCTGGGGGTAGGGGGGTTTCAAGAATACTCCCCCAGTATTCCTGCTTGTCGTACGAGGCGACTAAAAGGGTTGGTGGTGGGTTAGTGCCCCACCCCGTAAAAAGAACTAACTAAAAAAGCAAATAAAGCGCCTTGGACCCAGACGGACCATACGTTGACGACTAAGGAACGGACAAAGGACATTCTGAGGGTGGGAACGTGGAATGTGAGAGGAGTGAATGATGAAGTGAAAGAGAGAGAGATTGTTCAGGTGCTTGAGGATGCAAAAGTGGATATATGTGGATTGACTGAAACTAAATGGTAAGGTGAAAGGATGAGAGAATGGGAATACGGTGTAGGTATATGTGCGGGAGTCAGTGAGAATGAGAGGGCAAGAGAGGGAGTATGTCTGATGATAAGCAAGAAGTGGAAGGAGAATATAAGAGAGTATGGAACTGTGGGTGAAAGGATTGTATGGGTGAGGATGAAAGTAGGTATACAAGCATGGGCGATTGTATGTGTGTATGCTCCAACAGAGGAACGAGTGGCAAGAGTGAAAGATGAGTTTTGGACGAGAGTAGAAGCATGTATGGACAAGTTTGAGAGGAGCGAGAGAGTGCTGTTGATTGGAGACATGACTGGCAAAGTTGGGAATGTACGAGTGGATGGAGTGGTTGGTCAGTGGGGTGTGCCAGCTGAAGTAGATGGGAATGGTAGTGCTTTGGTGGACATCTGTGCTGGTAAGGGGTTGGCAATAGCCAACACCTACTTTCGTCATAAGATGATTCACCAGTATACATGGAGAGTAATGAGGAGGATGGATGGTGAACTTGTTGAACGAAAGGCAATGATAGACTACGTTTGTGTGGATGAGCGAATGAGAAGACAAGTGTTGGATGCAAGGGTGTGGAGAGGGTGGGGGAATGGAGTCTCGGACCATCACTTAGTGATGGCCAAGGTAGAGCTGCAAAGAAAGTGGTTGAGGAGACGAAGGGGAAGACAGGACGAAGCAACTCCTGTGAGAAGAGTGGAGAAATTGCAAGATAGTGAGAAAATAACAGAGTATAAGAGCATAGTGGAAGAAAGATTGGGAAGGTATGAGCTAGAGCAGATGGAAGGGGTGGAAGACGTATGTAAGATATTCACGGAAGAGATAAGCGCAGCGTGTGAGGCGGTCTGTGGAGTGAGGAGGAGATGCAAGGGCGTGCAAGGGACAGCATGGTGGAATGATGAGGTGAAACGAGCTGTGGAACAAAAGAAGAAGGCATATGGTGAATGGTTGGCGAGTAGAGGTAGGGGAGAAGATGAGAGAGAGAAGAGGTATATGTGAGCAGGAGAAGGGAGGTTAAGAGACTGGTGAAGGAGAGTAAGAAGAAAGTGGATGAAGAGTTTGGGAGGAATCTGAGTGTGAAATGGAGGGAGAGTAAGAAATTGTTTTGGAAGGAGGTAAAGAAAGTAAGGCAGTGTGAAAGGGGAAATAGTAGGGGAGTGAAAGATAGGAATAATAGATTGTTGGTGGAGAAGAGAGAGAAATTGAGAAGATGGAAGGAGCACTTTGAGGATTTGTTGAATGTAGAGAGTGAGAGCAGTGTGAGTATAAGTGGTTGGGGAATGGCTGGGAGAAGAAGAGATGAGAGGAGGGAGGAAGAGATCAGTAGGTCGGAAGTAGTGGAAGCGATGAAGAAGATTAAGCCGGGAAAGGCCCCAGGAATTGATGGAATGTGTGGTGAAATGCTAAGGTATGGGGGTGAGATTGTTGTGGAGTGGATATGGAAGTTGTGTAGATTGGCTTGGGAAGAGGGAAGGGTTCCAGAGGACTGGAAATCAGGTATAATTGTTCCTCTGTACAAAGGAAAAGGGGAGAGAGAAGTATGTGGTAACCATAGGGGTATTTGCCTTCTAAGTGTGACTGGTAAAATATATGGTAGAGTACTCATTGATAGGGTTAGGCATATGACAGAGGAGCTAGTTGGAGAAGAACAAGGGGGATTTAGGAAGGGAAAAGGGTGTGTAGATCAGATATTTGTTCTAAAATGTTTAGTGGAGAAGTATCTAGAGAAGGGAAGGAAAGTGTATGCTGCCTTCATGGACTTGGAGAAAGCTTATGACAGAATAGATAGGCAAGGTATGTGGAAGGTATTAAGAATATATGGAGTGGAGGGGAAATTGTTGAGTGCTGTGAAGAGTATGTACGAGGGAGCTAGGGCTACGGTGCGAGTGGATGGTGAGCTGAGGGAGTTCTTTGATCTCAATGTGGGACTGAAACAGGGGTGTGTGATGTGTCCATGGCTGTTTAATATATATATGGATGGGGTTGTAAAGGAGGTGCAAGGTAGGGCAGTGGATGTGGGGGTGGCCCTAATGAATGAGGGTGAGATTTGGAAGCTTCCGGTGTTGCTGTTTGCTGATGATACAGATTGTTGAGTGAAGATGAATGAGAGTTGCAAGGTTTGGTGAATGAATTTAGGACAGTGTGTAGGAGGAGGAAGCTGAAAGTTAATGTAAACAAAAGTAAAGTTATGGTGTTTGAGAGGAATGAAGTCACAGAATGTGCAGTGAGGTTGGATGGTGAGGATATGGAGAATGCGAGTGCATTCAAGTACTTGGGTAGTGTGATGAGTAAGGATGGAACTTTGGGGGATGAAGTACGTGAAAGGGTACAGCAGGAAAGAAAGGTTGTTGGTACACTGAAAGCAGTGATGAGAAATAGGGAGGTGAGTATGGAAGTTAAGAAGTCACTGCATGATGGTATTGTGATCCCTACCCTGACGTATGGAAGCAAGGCGTGGACCTTGCAAGAGGGGAACAAGTCAAGAGTGAGAGCAGTGGAAATGAGTTACTTGAGAGGAGCATGTGGAGTGACGTGGAGGGACAGGTTGACGAATGAAGAAGTGAAGGAACGTTGTGGGGTAGATGTGGATGTGGTTGAAAAGATTAGGAGAAATACACTGAGGTGGTTTGGACATGTGGAGAGAATGGAGAATGAAAGACTGACTAAGAGGGTGTATGTAGGTGAGGTGGAGGGAGGGAGAGGGAGGGGTAGACCGAGGATGAGGTGTAGGGATGGAGTTGAGAGGTATATGAGGGAGGGGGGGGTGAGTTGGGGGGAGGGGAGTCAAATGGTGGGTGACAGAGTGACTTGGAGGCGTTTTGTCTGCGGCCACCCTTTGCGGGATTAGGGCGTCGGGCTATAGATAGATAGATAGGTAGAATTTTTGCTTTATTAATCCATAGAGTAACTCTATTTAGTACTTTATTTTTGGTAACGCCAGACGATTTTATTCGCTCCTGGGTAGCCGCCGTACCCATTGTGTTAATTGTTGAGTTCTCAGTTATTTGCATTTTTGCTTTAATCTTTGCCAGTTAACTAGATAAGACTGGTCACCACTAGCTTGTGTCTGTACTCTTTACTTGTGTTTATTAGCATTCGCTTGCGAAGTAGCAGTCAGAACTGAGTCGCTAGTTATTTAAACTGAGCTAGCATCATGGCAGCCAGTGCTTATGTACAGGAAGCCAAAGATATGGGTCTCACAGACCCAGAGAAAATACAGAGTTACGTCTTCTCACGGTTTAATTACGAGCAAGAACGTGAGAAAGATGCTCGTGAAGAGCGTAGAATTCAGTGCGAATTCGAGAGAGAACAGCGCGAAAACGCGCGAGAACAGCGCGAACACGAGCGAGAACAGCGCGAACACGAGCAGAAACAACGCGAGCTCGAGTTAGAAAAAGAGCGACAACAGCTGGAACACGAGCAAAAACAGCGCGAACTCGACTTGGAACATGAGCGACAACAGCGTGAGGAACGAGAGAGAGAACGAGAACACGAACGTGCCGAGCGAGAAGCACGCGAAAAACAAGAATATGAAATGCTGAAGCTCAAGCGAGATTCCTTGGCTTCAGATACATCTGGTGCAGCTGGTCCAAGCTCCACGAGCGTTGCCCCTGCACATGTCCTGGCGACCCCACGCATCAAGCTTCCTTCATACAAGGAAAGCGAGCGAATCGAGCTGTACATAGCTCGTTTTGAGGACATGGCAGACATGTATCAACTGGATGAGGCAGCTAAGCGGCTTCAGTTTCTTAGCCTATTTGACGGCCCTGCCCTCGATATTCTCCACAGAATTCGTGGAGACAATCTCACATATGAGATGATGAAAGCTGCACTCATTAAGGCGTATGGTCTCACAGTAGATGACGCCAAAGTTCAGTTCATGCGAGCTCGTCTCCAAGACAAGGAGACAGCTGTTCAGTTCCTTGATCGTCTCACAGCTTACTTAAATGAATGGATGTAGAAAGATGAAACTCCTTCCACGTGTGAGGGGATAATTGACCTTATGCTGCGTACACAGCTAGAGAGGTCGTGGCCTGCTGAGCTCATAGCACAGCTTAAGATCTGCCAGGTGAAAGATGCCAGCCAAATGGCAGAAAAGGCTGACGCATTCTTTACTGCATATGGATATGAAACTAGTAAGCAAAACACCTGGAGCAGAAAGGGTACTGCCAAATCTGGGAAATTGTCTCAGACTGAACCCCAGCAACAAGGCCATTCTCAGAATAATGGCCAAGGTCCAAAACCGCAGTGGAAGGACCAGGGGCAAAACACTCAGAAACCTGAGTGGAAGAGGTACAACAAGTACCCTAACCAGCAGCAGTATCAGCCACGCAACCGACCGTCAGGACAAACTTTTTCACCACCAGCTCAAAAGAGGCAGGAAGCGAATGCGGCCTTCATTCCTCAGCAGCAGCACGGTGGTCACGTCCCTACCAGTGTGGGTACTCCCCCACAGTTCACTAGTCCCACAGTGACAGTGAACCCCCCTCCACAGATGGCCAATGTTCCATCTTCCCAATATAATTCACAAGGCACAATGTTTGCTGCATCAATTCAGCAGCCTCATGAGTGGTTAGCTGCTTCCTCCACAGGCCCTCCCACAGGTGACAGTACCTTCCTTGTTCAGCCAGGGTTTGTGGGAGGCATTCCTGTGAAGGTCCTGAGAGACAATGGCTCCTCAGGTTGCTCTGTTAAGCAGAGTTTAGTTCGGCCTGAGCAGTATACAAGTCGACAGATCCATGCAAACCTTATTGATGGATCAGTGAGATTGTTCCCTGAGGCATGTATCCAGGTGGCATCTCCATTTTATACTGGTACGACACTTGCAGTTGTCATGCCAGAACCTTTATTTGACCTCATCATTGGCAATATTGATGGTGTCAAGGATAGTTGCACCGAACATGACGCTACTCAGACTTCGGCTGCTGCGGTAACACGAGCCATGTCTGAGGCTCCAGACTGTGTCACCCCAGTGATCATTGAATCGCCGCAAGATCTGATGTGTAGTCAACTTGTTGTACAAGAACAAGATTCTGACCCGACACTTGCTGCCGTGCGGAACAAACAAAAGGGTCGAGTGATTAAGTATTCACGGGGTGGTCGAGCCAAGTTCCTTCGCAAACAAGGACGGCTCTACCGTGAGTCATGAACACCCGAGGGCGAGGTTCGACTGCAGTTTGTCGTCCCCGCCAAGTACCGTCTAGCAGTGTTACAATGGGGTCATTGTTCAGCCTCAGGAGGTCACATGGGCTAAAGGAAGACCCAGGGCCGTATCCGAGCTGACTTTTTCTGGCCAGGGATGGGACGAGACATAGATAGTTTTGTCCGTTCCTGCAGTGTGTGTCAAAGTAACACCACTAATCAGGGACATGTCCTTCCTGTGCCGTTCATAACCACACCTGTAATCTCTGAGACAGTTGAGAGACAGGGTAGTGGTGAAGTGGGTGCAGACCTGACGTCTCGCCCATTGGCCCCACAGGACACAGTATGTCCAGGGCCTGTACATACATATTATGTACCGTAAGTTAAGGGGGAAGTTCGAGAGAGAACTCCGCAGATGCGACTTGAGGCTATGGAAGACCCGAGTTTGCACAAGGATTCTCAGCTCCCCGATACTAATATAAGTACTGTAGGTTAAGGGGGAAGTTCAAGAGAGAGAACTCCGCAGAGGCGACTCGAGGCTATGGAAGACCCGAATTTGCACAAGGATTCTCAGCTCCCCGATACTAATAGAAGTACTGTAGGTTAAGGGGGAAGTTCGAGAGAGAACTTCGCAGAGGCGACTTGAGGCTATGGAAGACCCGAGTTTGCACAAGGATTCTCAGCTTCCCAATACTAATATAAGTACTGTAGGTTAAGGGGGAAGTTCGAGAGAGAACTCCGCAGAGGCGACTCGAGGCTATGGAAGACCCGAGTTTGCACAAGGATTCTCAGCTCTCCGATATTAATATAAGTACTGTAGGTTAAGGCACAGGTTGAGGACCCGTGTGCAGTTCGAGGCAATGGAAGACCCGAGTTTGCACAAGGATTCTCAACTTGCCGACCATAATCGTGTGCTTTAATTAATGGCGACCTCGAATGTACGTCGTAGCACTGACTGCTAGGCAGAGGGAGTAATTGAAACATAATAAAATTTTGTCTCATTGACACTTTTGATGCTCCACCTCAATTGATTTTGCAGGTACAGCAATGGGCATAGCAGTTTTGCTGTGTGGGCCAGCTGATCGTCTGCCGCACGCTGCCACCTCTTCTCCTCTGCCTTCGTCGTCGCCATATTATTTACTGTCATTTTACACGTAGGTACAGTTACACTACAACTGTCACACCTACACCGTGTATTACATACACCATGCTACACAACAATTAGTTGTCAGTGTAAATGTAGGGAATTTTCGCTCAGTTTGACCTGAGTACAGGATTTTCACCGTCGTCACGGAGTTTTTCCCTCAAGCTTGCTTCTATTAACGTAAATACGAGGTTTTTTCGCTCACTGGCGACTGCGACTTTCTCCTGTAGCAGGATAGCACACACACCACAGTGTGAATCTTGTGTGAATGAGTTAGGATGTGTACATATATATATATATCCACAAATTTTTTCCCATAAGGAAAAAATTTAATTTTGTAGGGGCGTAATGTCACGAATCAAATTCGCGACATTTCCCTTTTGTGAGAAGCCACGAACTATTAGTGGAAAACTCACTGTTTATCGTTCAGTTAACCGCTCATTCGGACGGAAGCTTTGTCAAATCAATTTTCCAGTGTCATACATGATCGTCTTTGTGTGAGACATTAGCGCTTCTGCTGAGCGATTTGTTTTGGGCGCGTTTCGCTCACTCGACCATTTAAAAATGCGGCCTACTGCTTCCCTTTTTTCCCACGACTTAGTCAGTCCAGTGTTTGCTTTGACAGAGGAAGGATCTGTGCTCCAGAAGTGCGAGATAAGAGGTCGCTAGCACCCAGACTCCACTGAGTACCGTTTCTCCAAGCTCCCACCCTTGGTGACACAAAGCATTCATCGTCCAGTATTTCCTTTCGTTTTCCTAGTCTTAAGAGTTTAATTAAGGTGTTTTTCCTAGGCGTAAGGATTTAGCTCTTGTGTGAGTGAGTGAGTGCGATCTCATTAATTTGATTTGAAATGTAACGTTAAATTTATTTTTGTAATCAATAAATTTAACAGTTCTTTTTCTTGAGCTTAATGTAAAGTAAACTCTTGTTTCATTTCTCCGCAGTTAAGCTTATTTCTCTTATAGCTCCTAGCTTGGATAAACGTTTGCCTTTCATAATTGGTACTTAGGCCAGTTTTGTGTATTAAGCTTAAAATCCGTTGTGCCACCTAGGAGTTAAGCATCAGCAAGAACCTGATATTATTATTAGTATTAGTTATTTATTGTCAGGGGTGAAGTGACTTTCTCCAGAGGCTAACAGTACTAATTCAGCATTTGTGAGTAATTAGTCTCTGCTGTGTACTATTGAGAAAGTTTATAAATTCTCGTTCTTAGAGAATCGTGCGCAAGCCAGCGTAAAGTAATCGTTGCTTGATGTAGCAATACGATCATTGTCCTTGCTCTTCAATATTATTGAATATTATTATCAATTAAATAATATTTAAGCATCTATTATAAAAACCTCGTAATATTTTAAAAACCCCGTGACAATGTCAGTCTCCCGTTCTCTCCCTTTTATTTTGCCTTATTTAGTACAGTATAATTTCGTATACTCTCCATTTTTGGTAATGAAAAAACAAATATTTAATATCTTTTCTACATCTCAGGTTTAATCAACATTTATGTCTATCTGTCTACCGATTTGTCTATCTGTCTATCTATCCATCAAACTCTCTATTATTGCCTCACTGAAAGCGCAGATGCCCGTGGCGAGACTTATCACTCACGACATATATGTTCACATGAATAGTGTCTCGCTCCTGAGTGGCATTATGTGAGTAGTAAGCCTCAATCACCTCCTGTATAAAAGTTCTTCTGGGCTACATCCAGCTGAGGCGCCTTAACCCACTAGACCACCAGACATTCATCGGTTATATGGTTACCACCCAACGTAGATTATATATTTCTTAGCTCTTACTTGAAAGTAACCTGAAAGTAACTCTAAATCATGTGAGTGAATGGTGGGTTCCCCCTGCACCAACTTCTTAACTTATTTTTTTTCTATAACTTTCAGAATGGATACTTTATTAACCCCCTTGGGTTTTTTTTTTTTTTTTTTAAAGAATACTCCCCCAGTATCCCTGCTTGTCGTACAAGGCGACTAAAAGGGTTGGCGGAGGGATAGTGCCCCTCCACGGAAAACAACTTACTAAAAAGACGAACAAGAAGCCTTGGACAAGGACTGACCAAAAGATGACGACCAAGGACCGGACAAAGGACATGGTAATCGCAACATGGAATGTAAGAGGTGCGAATGATGAGGTGAAAGAGAGAGAGATTGTGCAGGTGCTTGAGGGTGCGAAAGTTGATGTATGTGGAGTAACTGAAACTAAATGGAGAGGTGAGAGTGTGAGAGAATGGGAGTATGGATGGGGTATATGTGCAGGAGTAGGTGAGAATGAGAGGGCAAAAGAAGGAGTGTGTATAGTTGTGAGTAAAAGATGGAAGGAGAACATAAGAGAGTATGGATCAGTTGGGTCAATGATTGTATGGGTAAGATTGAAAGTTGGAATACAAATGTGGGTGATTGTGTGCATGTATGCGCTATCGCAAGATCGTGCAAGCAGAGTGAGAGGAGAGTTCTGGACGAATGTGGAAGTGTGCATGGAAAAGTTTGGAAGGAATGAGAGAGTGTTTTTGATCGTTGATATGAATGGTAAAGTAGGGAATGGGAAGGTGGATGGAATAGTTGGTGAATGGGGTGTGTCTGCTGAGATAGATGAGAATGGCAGTGTGTTAGTGGACATTTGTGCTGGGAGGGGGTTGATGATAGCCAATACCCTCTTCAGGCACAAAATGATCCACAGGTATACGTGGCGAGTGATGAGTAGGGTGGATGGTGAACTGTATGAAAGGAAGGCAATGATTGATTATGTGTGTGGATGAAAGGATGCGAAGATGTGTAATGGATGCAAGAGCTTATAGAGGTTGGGGGAGTGGACTTTCTGACCACTACTTGGTGGTGACCAGAATCAAGATCCAAACAAGATGGAGAAATAGAAGAAGGGAAGGACAGGAAGAAGGAGTATTTGCAAGGAGAATGGAAAGGTTACAAGAGGATGAGAAAAAGGCAGAATATAAGATAGAAGTGGAGGAACGATTGGGCAAATATGAATTGGAGCAGATGGGGGACGTGGAAGGTGTGTGCAGGATATTCACAGAAGAAATATGTGTAGCATGTGATGTGGTGTGTGGGATGAAGAGAAGACGGAGGGAGGTGCAAGGAACAGCGTGGTGGAATGAAGAGGTGAGACAGGCTGTGGCACAAAAGAAGAAAGCATACAATGAATGGATGAGAAAAAGGGGCGTGGAAGAAGTTGAGAGGCGGAAGAGAGAGTTATATGTGGAAAGAAAGAAAGAGGTGAAAAGATTAGTAAGAGAAAGAAGAGAGTGGAAGAGGAATTTGGAAGAAATTTGAGTGTAAAGAGGAGGGACTGTAAGAAAATGTTCTGGAAAGAAGTGAAAAGAGTAAGACAGGGTGGAAGTGAAGTTACCAGGAGGGTGAAAGATAAAAATGGTAGATTACTAGTGGAGAAGGGAGAAAAAGTGAGCAGATGGAGAGAACACTTTAAGGAATTGTTGAAGATAGAGGATGGAAGTAATGCGAGTGTAAGTGGCTGGGGAATGGCTGGGAGAAGGAGGGAGGTGAAAAGACAGGAAGAAATCAGTAGGATAGAAGTTGTGGAAGCAATGAAGAAAGTTAAATTGGGGAAAGCCCCAGGAATTGATGGAGTCTGTGGTGAAATGCTGAAGCACGAGGGAGTGATAATAGTAAAATGGCTGTGGAAGATGTGCAGATTGGCCTGGGAGGAAGGTAGAGTCCCGGAGGATTGGAAGTCAGGTATAATTATTCCCTTGTACAAAGGAAAAGGGGAAAAAGAAGTGTGTGGTAATCACAGGGGCATTTGTCTTCTTAGTATAATAGGAAAAGTATATGGTAGGATACTTATTGACAGAGTTAGAGAAAGAACAGAGGAATTAGTTGGAGAAGAACAGGGAGGCTTTAGGAAGGAAATACGTTGTGTAGATCAGATATTCATTCTTAGATCTTTAGTGGAAAAGTTTCTAGAGAAGGGAAAGAAGTTGTATGCAGCTTTCATGGATTTGGAGAAAGCATATGACAGGGTGGAAAGTATTAAGAATATATATAGTAGATGTGAAGTTGTTGAATGCTGTGAAGAGTATGTATGATGGTGCTAAGGCTGCAGTGCTTGTGGATGGAGAACTGAGTGAATTTTTCTCTTTGAAGGTTGGGTTGAACCAGGGATGTGTCATGTCTCCATGGTTGTTCAATCTGTACATGGATGGGGTAATAAAAGAGGTACAAGGTAGGGTAGTGGATGTTGGAGGGGCCCTGGTGAGAGAGGATAGTGTTTGGAAACTTCCTATACTGTTGTTTGCAGATGATACTGTGTTGTTGAGTGAAGAAGAAGGGGAGTTGCAAGGCTTGGTGGATGAGTTTGGTAGTGTGTGTAAGAAACGGAATCTAAAGGTGAATGTAGGGAAGTGTAAAGTGATGGTCTTTGAAAGAGATGAAGTCAGTGAATGTACAGCGAGGTTGGATGGTGAGGAATTGGAAAATGTGAGTACGTTTAAGTACTTGGGTAGTGTGATGAGTAAGGATGGAAGTTTGGAGGGTGAAATGCTTGAAAGGGTACAGCAGGGAAGAAAGGTTGCTGGTTCCTGGAAAGCAGTGATAAGAAGCAGGGAAGTGAGCATGGAAGTGAAAAAGTTACTACATGACAGTATTGTGATACCAACTCTAACATATGGAAGTGAAGCTTGGACGTTGTTGAAAGGACACAAGTCAAGAGTGAGAGCAGTGGAAATGAGTTATTTAAGAGGAGCCTGTGGAGTCACATGGAGAGACAGGCTGACAAATGAGGATATAAAGGAGCATTGTGGTGTGGATGTGGATGTGATAGGAAGCGTTAGGAGGAATACACTGAGGTGGTTTAGCCATGTGGAGAGGATGGAGGGTGAAAGACTGACGAAGAGAGTGTATGTGAGTGAGGTGGAGGGGGGAAGAGGAAGGGGGAGGCCGAGGATGAGATGGAGGGATGGAGTGGAGAGGTATATGAGAGAGGAGTGTGTGAGTTGGGAGCAGGGCAGTGAAATGGCGGGGGACAGGGCGACGTGGAGGCGATTTGTTTGTGGCCACCCCGAACGGGATTGAGGCGTCTGGCGATAGATAGATAGATAGATAGATTATTATTATTATTATCATTATTATTATTATTATTATTATTATTATTATTATTATTATGATAATTACTATTATCATCATAATTATATCGCCAGCACCACCTTGATGTTTTATCTCCTCTTCTCCCTTTGGGGCAAGATATGAGTAAACATGTGTGTGTGGATCAGTAAAGTGGAAGTGTGTCGTTGTGTCTCGGCTACTCTTCTTTTGCGGGAAGCAGCCTAGGTATACTCGTACAGATATTAGAAATGACATCCAGTAACCCTCGTTGTATGGTGACGTCTTAATTCATTCACTTTGCAATTATACGATTTTATTCAACTTGGAGGCAATTTATTTTTCGAACAGGGGGAGTCAGATACAGCCCTAATTACCCCCTTTGCAACTAGATGTCTGTTCTATGGTGAATATAATCGTCTGAGGAAGCAAGAGTACGATTAAAATTAATATATACCACCGGTCTGAAAAGCTAAGACAGATCCTAAGTAACGAAAGGATAAAACTTTGTTCATTTATCCCTTGTACCGCAAAACGTTCTTTTTCTGCACATTTTTCCTATGACCGAACAATTTTCTTAAACCTCCTTTTCCAGTGAATTGTTTTTTCATCTTATTCTTGCGACCACCAGATGAATTTGACCATCTTAGATTAGAGTTTTCGTACTGCAAGGGTTAGATGCAGTAATGATAAACCTCTTCAGTAAGAGTTGCCCTTCTTAAAAAATACTTCAAGATGCAGCAAGAATAAATTTTTAATGTCACTCTGATAAAAGAAGTTAAAGCTGGGAGAGATATCTGGCCGTGAAAAGAAGGTCTACATATACCATCATCAGTGCAATAATGAATAAATAGATTAATAAATAAATAAACCGCACATAAACAATCAATAATCAGCAAGAGTCAAGAATAAAATGCAAGTGATGTTCTCGTGTTGTGCTCAACTCCTCGATTGTCAACACCAGATGATTTTTTTTCTTCCAAGGAACACCTTCCCAGATTGATAAGGTTAATTCTTTTAACCTGTAAACGCTATTTTGCTGTACTCTTACCCGACAGATCTGATTCAAGTGAAGATAGCGCACCATAGTTGGATGGATCTTACCTCTCCTGTTCTTGAAGTATCTCTTAAGCTTAATAAAATCTTGCGGTAACAATGATAAATTAATGAATAATAATATACGTCTTTTACAAGATTAATACCCCTGTCTAATGGATGCAAGGAATTTAAACTAAGAAGTGTTTGTGGTGAAGGGATGAAGAGGTGATTGCCTTCATTACTTAAGGTATCAAGCCAAGAGGACAAACTGAAAGGCATTAGTTCACTGCCTTCATTCCACTAACTTCAGATAATTTCTATTTTCTTGTCCACTACATTCAGACCAACTTAAGGTCTATTGTATTGTCCATTAACTTCAGACGATCTTAAGGACTCGTCCACTACATCAAGGCGATTTTAAGGTCTTTGTTCACTACCTTCGGAGGATTTTAAGGTCTTGTCCACTAATTTCAAACGAATTTAAGGTCTTGTCCACTAACATCAGACGATTTGAAGGTCTTCTGTCCACTAACTTCAGATGATTTCAAGGTCTTCTGTCCACTAACTTCAGACGATTTTAAGGTCTTTTGACACTAACTTCAGACTACTTTAATGTCTTGTTTCTACTGACGTCAAACCATTTTAAGGTCCTTTGACACTAACTATAGATGATTTTAAGGTATTTTGTCCAAGTCAGACGATTTTAAGGTTTTTGCCTACTAACTTCAGACGATTTCATGGCCTTTTTCCACTAACTTCAGATGATTTTAAAGTCTTTTGCAAACTTATTTTAGACGATTTTTAGGTCTTATGTCCACAACTTCAGATGATTTAATTCAGTCCAAGTTAACCCACTTCATTAAAAGGTTACATTAAGTATCCATTATCCCTGTCAAAAGCACATAACATAAATTTTATTCTTCCAAAAGAAAGACTGGTAATTCCAGCGTAGGAAATACCCCTCGCATCAAAACGGTGAAGGCTAACAGATAAGCTAAGGTTACACTATTAACCTCACTCACATTCTTCAACCCTCACATTACACATATTTTCAAACATTCATCCAATTCATGCATTTATAAACGCTCACTTGACACACATTCCCAGACAAACGCTCACTTAACACACATTCTCAGACAAATGTTCACTTATCACTCCTATTCTCAAATGACATAACACCAACATTCTCAAGCACCCCAACACTCACATTCTCAAGCGATAACATATCACTCATTCTCAAATATTTGCTTAGCATTGTTCGCTAACACTCTCAAGCACACTTTTACCAACGCCCTTAAACACTTTTTTCTTCTCACCTACACTTTGTCACATTTATATTCCGAAGTTCTCTCACATACTCTCGTTCGCACTCTCACTCACTCTCACTCGCTCTTACTCACACTCTCACTTTATCAAACACACACACACACACACACACACACACACACACACACACACACACAATTGCACTCACGTTCTCAGTCACACGCACACTCTCAAACTCACACTCACACGCACACTCAGACTCCTACTGTATACACTCACTCACAATCACATTCTAAAACACTCACTCACACACATACATTTGCACTCAGTCTCAAATGTACACTCTTTTCTACATATTTTCCATTCACACTCACGCTAACACTATCGGACGCACACTTCACTCGCACTCACTCTTCAGACTCAGTCGCGCTAACTCACACTCACTCATATTCACGTTGTCACCTCATTAACACTAACATTCATACCTACACACACACACACACACACACACACACACACACACACACAGGAACGATTGTATAAATTAACAAGAGTCCAGAATAATCTTACTAAAATAAATCACAGCAAAGTTACATCTCTTTCTTTCTCTCTCTCTCTCTCCCGTCCACACGAGCGGGCAGTGCCCGACGGGCAAACATTGTTACCAAATCACGTTCCACAAAACGCGTACTGTACTTGTAGCTTTAAGTGTCCTGCGACGGTTCTTACTATAACCCATGTTGTACTGCTGTTCAGCCATGCACCTACTCTGGCCGCTGCCTGACGTCGGCTGCCCAACCACTGCCTGGTCTGCCCTGTGTACAACAAAGCAGGTGTGCCCGGTATGGCCACAGATCGCTGGGAACTGCTTGATCTGTTATCACTGGTAAAGATGCGAGGGATATACGCACAGCGGGCAGTGCCCGGCAGGGCACTGCCACTCGTGTGGAGGGGGCATTATTACACAACAAGTTTCTTCTCATTCTGACTTCTTAGTATCTTGGTTAATTTTAAGATTGTATGGGGTTCTTCTTTTTTCGCATTTATACTGATTTTTTGGTATTTCGGCCTTCAGTTTATTTACATGTCTGTAATTTCTGGTGGTGACAATTCTTCACAATAGCCTTGGCTTTCATATCTTCATATTTTATCATATGTCATGATTTAAAGAATTTGTATTTATCGTTTGGCGGCGAAATATTCTGTATTATTATTTCAACATTATTCACATTTTATTATTGGCACATTATATATTTTTTAAACATTTAAAATCTCTTACCAGCATTTTCATGCGTCGATTTCTATTTTAAAAACATCTCTTGATTTCAGCACATTTGTTACATTCCTTCTGATAAAAAAAAAAAAATCTTTTTATTTCAGCAGTTTATGACAGGAAAGCTTATTTTATCAAAAATTTTCCCATTTCATTTACCATCTTTTCATAAAATTATTCATCTTCCATAAACGCTCATATATCTTTTCAAATGCAGACTTCTCATTATGCACAATTTCAACATTTGTCTTAAAAGTTTATAAAAGTTACCTTGTTTTCAGTATTTTGAACATCTCTGTTGAATTCTTTTTCATAATTCTCTTGGTTTAAAAATTTTTTAACTTCTATGAATATGAAAAATTTTCACATTATTCTTTGGCTTCAGAATGTTTGTACCATTAGAGTGCAGTAATTTGATATAAAATTAAACGTGTAATAGCTCCACTGCTTCCTTCTACCATGATTTCACCATCCTTCGTGTACTAATTTGACATCTGTATAAAAGAACCTTGTTGTTTGCTCGTTTGTTTGTCCTTCAGTCACGCCCAAACCAATGGCCAGAGGCCTCCAGACCCATATGTATTCTGAATCAGGGTGACACTAGGATGGATTTAGGGGGGGTCAAAATTCAGATCTGGGTACACCTGCAGCCCAGCTTTTGGCATGGGGGCTCACATGACCTCCAGTTTGGACATACAGTAGGCTATGTGAGGTTGATCTCCGAGGTCACTTGAGGTTACTGGTCGAAGGTCATTTGAGGTCATCGGTAATAGTAAACAATGCACACAAATACTGTGCGTTAGTCTGCGAAAGCTGAAATAGAAAGTTCCTGGACCTCATACAATCCCAGTTCAAAAGCGTAAGAGGTACACCCACACAAAAATTATTCGGCACCTTTGGGTATGATGGTTGTGAAAATGTGCAACTTCCGCAGACACACATGAGTCAATAAATGTGGTGCCTCAAAACATATACCACCCAGTAAGTGATTTTTTTTTTTTTTTTTACAATTTTGAGTTCTATTAATAACTGTACTTATACTTACACGATGCCCCATGTATCACAATGCTTCACCCATGTTTCAGAATGATACGTGCTGTAAGAGTGCCAAATACATTTTGCGTGGGTATACATGGTCTTTCTGGAGGAGAAAGAAAGATTGAACTGCAACAAATAGGATTAGAGTGTTCGCCTGTTTGGCCCGGGAAACCCCGGGTACCCCTGCTAATTTTATATATATGTAGAATTTAAATATCAGAAGTCTTCGATTTCAACGTTTTTCATACGACGTTATATTAATAAATATTAGTTTTGGGGGGTAGGGGGCTGATTTTCTTTTTTTCGGGATTAATTTTTCCATGTCAGCTTAACTGGTGGGAGATTATTAACCCTAACATTACGAGGAATCTCTCATAAGCTAAATATAACCCAATGGCAGTAAGGACAATGAAACAGCAATAAATAATCGTAATGGAAGGTCATAGACATTGGTTCGAACACCTTCACTGGGACTGGTCTCTCCTCTTGATTTTGGTGACGTAATTCACACTTTGTTCCTTTTACATTCAGACAATTATTATAAGGCTTTGGAGGGAATTTTCGAACTGGAGGGATTAGCTATGGCATTGATTAACCCTTTGAGAGAGAGAGAGAGAGAGAGAGAGAGAGAGATTGTTACAGTACTGTACTGAACATATTAAAGGGGTCTGTTTCTCATCTCATCACCTCGATTAGCTTTCTTAAAATGAATCAGTCTGTCTAACGGTAGGAAGAGTGAAACTGAAAAAACACCAGGCGACAAAAAAGACTAACAGAAATTGTGTTTTACCTGCTGACATGAACGATCCCCCTAACCTACAAAAAATCGCCAGTCAAACAAGACAAAATTTTGCTTAATGTTGATAAGGAATTAAATACTCCTTGGCAAAGGTTCAAAATGGCTGCTTAAAAAAAGTCATTGATGAAAAAATAAAATAAAGATCAGTCATTAAAAAAAGCGTTGACACTGAGCATACAAATTCCAACTTGCGAACTTGGTTATTTAGATAATCATTAGACTCCTTCACGAGAATGACATCTGCTGCATTCTTTTCTTTGCCACCTTCAGATGATATTATGCTATAAATATATATGCCCCACTATAAAAGTATATGCCTTTCCGATACTTAAAACTATGTGGAGAAAAGAGAATAATAGATTACGATAATTTAATGTGAAGTGAACTATTTAATTCCTCTGGTACGAACTGACTACTCTATAGTACTTAAGATCGTCTGGAAGGGGCAAGAATAAAAGTTATAAAGCAAGAAGGAAAGAATAGTTGCGATACGACTCCGAACTGAGAGGCATTAAAACCATAAAGTGAAGAACGGCCTGGAAATGGGAAGTCTTTTTCGGAGTCAGGGCCAAGTCGTAAAAAATAAGTTTGCTAATTTTGCTCACTAAGAGACGGCGTGCACGATTCAGCAGTCCTGGCCCTCCCTGCACTGTTTGGCTTCGCTCCCTTCCCTTTGTTTTTGTCGATTTTGATGCTTGAGAACGAATTTCTTTTGCATAGAAGAAGAGGCCCAATAATTTGTTTGGTTGTGTGATGGCCATGTTCCCGACTCTGTCTACTTATCCGTCTGTTCAGAAGCTTTAGATCCATTCTGTTGATCATACCTAAGTCAGGTTTGAGTATGAAGGCTATGCTTTAAAGGCCAAGGTCAGTGGAGTGAATAGAAACCTTCCTCAAGCGAACGATTTTCTCACCTTTCAGAGGCTTTCTGGTTTTAAAGCTGCTATTTTCATTTTTCCCCTGGACAGTTATAATAATAGTAAATGTTACCGCCGGAATGATTATATCTAAATGATGTCTGTGAAGCTCATCAATAAGGAATAATAATAATAAAATCTATGCAGATGGTTATACTGTTGAGGTGGAGCCAGGATTCCCGCGGCTTGAATTATAATGTGTGAATGACTGATCCTTTTCAAAGGGCTTGCTGTTGACAGTTTTCCCTCCATGGTTTCGCTTTCCTTGTTTTCAGGAACTTACTTCGCTGTATCCTTAGGTGGGGACCAGATGATGATAATGATGATGGTGGTGATGATGATGATGATGAAGACTGAGTGAAAAGATTTTAGTGCTACCGCTTAAGTCGAATTTTATCCTTTTCATGCTCATGTTTTAATCGTTACAAATTACTATTTCCGGATCTTGAGCCATGTATAAGTATTTCCTTCTTTACACATACACATATTTCCCCCTTCACACACTCGTATTTTCCCCTTTCTATCTTGCCTTCCCTCTTGCCTGCCTTCCCTCCTCCCTC
The DNA here is from genome assembly GCF_032717465.1 of Coenobita brevimanus. NCBI lineage: Eukaryota > Metazoa > Arthropoda > Malacostraca > Decapoda > Coenobitidae > Coenobita > Coenobita brevimanus. The sequence goes on along the minus strand of NC_136955.1, from coordinate 16,298,249 downwards.
CCCGCGCCCTTTGTCAGTGTTCCTATAGCCCTTTATAGGGTAGTATTTTTCCCCTCTTCCTACATATATCTTGAAGCTTGGCCAGCCCCATCCGTTTCCCTTGCTTCCACTTTCCGTCCGCCATTATTATCACCTTCCCCTCACTTCCCCTCTCGCTATGACTTTCTCCTGTCCCCTTCTTTCTGTGTCTTTACTCTCCACATATTTTCGTCCCCTTACTTTTCCTTCATATATTTTTTCTTCATGCTTTATTCCTACATATTTTGTAATACTTCAGGTAATTTTCATCACACTGCCGCTTTTTGATATTCCTCTTTCTCGTCTCTGTGTAACCTATACTGTTGTCTGTCAGTATTTTAATTTTTTTTTACCTGTCGCTCACTTTCCCTCACTTCATTTTTTTTATTCCATTCTCTTCTCCCATTTCTGCCTTTACTGTTTCCTCTCGATTTTTTTTACACATCTGCCTGACCTCCGTTCCAACATTCACTTGTTCTTTCTCAGGAATTCTTATTTGCTTTATAAACTCTGAACGTAACATATAGCCTATTTTTCTTTACTTCCATTTTTTTTTTTTTAGTCATCTCACTTCCAAAACTAATGTTCTGTCTCTTTATAGCCAGACTCCTTAATCTCAGAAGGGGTGGTCACACGCGAACTACCTTCTCGTCATTCTGTCCTCCACAATCATGTTGCCTTTTCTCTAACTCACATATTCTTTAATCACCACATCCCTCCATCTCATCTTTGGTCTCTTCCCTTCCTTTCCTCCCCTCCACGGCGTTTTTTTTTTTTTTTAAATATATCTTAAGACTTCCTGTGCTCAGAAAAGTCAAGTCACAATAAAGGAATTAATGTTTTTCCCCATTTATTCTCCCCATTATCAGTTCGTGCACCTTCGCTCTCCTCTGTTTTACCCCATTCAGTATTTTCACGTCAACTTTTTTGCTGTGAATGCATCAGATATACAAGAAAAGCGGGTCCTCCTCCCCCTCCCCTTCTTTATCCTCGTCCTCTTCCTTCTCTTTCTTCTTCTAGGAAAAAGCTTTCAGTTAACCCACCGCCAAGCCCACTGTAGCCAACTCACTAAGCCCATTTTCACAAACTGTCTTATGCCCATCCTGGTCATCCCATCCCATCGTTGTCCTCCAAGTCCAGCCATTTTCTAGGCTAGAACTTCGAACTCTTGAGAGAACTCTGTTCCCCCCGCCATACTGCGTCCCATACAATACCCATCTTTACTGGTTGTGGTCTTCCTCCTCTACCCCACCACACACTAGTATTTTTGTCCATCCCAGCCACTTCACCCAATCCTTAGTGCTTACTCCATCCACTCATCCTTACCCCACCATTGATCTGCACCTTATCAAATTGCCTTCAACATTTATCATTATACGAGTAGAATAGAGGTATGTGGCTTCCTTGGCATACCCCACTACCCACCACCATTCCAGCCAATCCTGCCCACTCATACCCTCTTATTCAGTTTTTCCCCGCCATTTAGTGAATTTCATAACCCAGGGTGCCTCAGCTACTAGTCGACCCATAATGCTTATATTCTTGCAGTGGAATTCCCCATCATGCACTACCACCCATCATCATCCCAGACTTTATCTACCAGTGCTTTAATATTTACATTTCTAATCTCTTCGATCTGAATGGGATAGGTAGGGCCTCAAATGACTCATTCAGTGCTGGAGACCCTTCTAAAACTGAATTTACGTAACTTGTACCAAGAAGTACACAGACCGAAGGAGTGCTCAGAAAGTACAACATCCGACTCTACATATGGTGAAAACACAGTATTTGTCCTGTGACCTTAACCTTTGGACCTATTGTTCTCAAAAGAAAAAAAAATCATCATTCCTTAACCCTCAACCCTTCCTTTAAGCTAGTCAAAACCAGAAGGGGACTGTTTGAGGTGACCTTGCCTTGTGACTTTGACATTGTTCTTAAATCAAATTCCTTCATCTTTGGTTGACTGTCAGTACCCCTACATGAAGCTGATCCAGTTCAAATGTGGTCGAACATTTGACTTTTCCCTATGGCCCTTACTTTGAACACTTCCCCAAGGATTGTCTCAATTGGATCTAAATTTTGTAATTTAACTCAGCCAGGTGGTCTTTTCTTTTGACATCATCTCAAAACAAGTAATGAACTCCATGCTTAACTTTCAACCCTCCCACCAAGATTGGTATATATCAAATCAAAAAGTTTCATTATTTTTAAAGAAGTTGACTAAAATGGATATAGTTTTGACCTTACCTTATTATCTTGACTTTTGAGAGTGTTCTTATAATCAAATCCCCTCGTCTATGCCTTACCCTCAATCTTTCCGCTATGTGTAGTCTAACTCAGATCAAAATCATTCAAGCTATTCATGTAGCAATAATATTTGCTTCCCCCCCTGCGCATTGGCCTTTCCACAAATATTTCTCTAAATGAGAGAAAAAAAGAAAAAACTGTTTAATTACATTTTCCATTATGGCCTACTGTTTAGAAAATATTTGTTCAGTCCCTGGTTTAGCTTCAATTATCCCACAAAATTTGGCCCATCAAAAATGTTTTAGTTGCATTGGTCACACACAGAAGCACATGGGACGAACTTTGACCTTATCCTGTGACCTTGACTTTCATCTGATTGATTTTAAAACAGAATTCATGTGCTCATAGGGTGCCCTCAACCATGCCACCAAATTTATCAAAATCGAATAAGAGCTGTTTAAGTTAACCTTGCCATGTTACCTTAAACGTTGACCTTTTATTTTCAACAAAAGCAATAGACAACCTCTTCTACAAAATTTGGTGAAGAGTCGTATCATCAATATTTTAATTATTCTGTTCACATCAGGCATACATAAACACACAGACAGACGCTCACGTTCAGAGCAAAAGATTGCAGCCTTTGGGGTATCGCCAGTGTGGGTGTAACTAACTGAAAGAGCTTCATCGTTCTGAAGAGGTTCATGCAAAATTAATAATCGTATACACCAGACTGATACTAAATCGCGTATTACTTTGATGGGAGAGACTGCAGAGTAAAATCGACATATAAACTAAACATGGGCAATGCAACGTTGTTGCAACCCTCCATCTGACCAAGCACATACCCCCACCTTCCTACACACCTAACCAAGCGCATAACGGCCCTCAACCCCTCCCCCTTCTGTATGACACAGAGACATTAAAACTTAATAATTCCAGTAGTTTACCCATGGTAATAATGAAGTCATGAGCAGATTTGATGAAATTATGACTCATGCTTTCTTCATTTGGGCAGCCATTTTTTATGATTACATAATAGGTACATTCAAGAAACTTCGTACATAATTCGATATTCATATAATCAGTTACTGTATCATGTACAATTTCTGACTCCTACGTGAAGTAGTTCCAAAGTTTTAATAGAAAAATTCATTGGGCCCTTGAGATTCCTTGTGCAGGTCACACTGAAGTTGCATTTTCTTTACCTTTTCATTACTAAAAAAAAAAAAAAAAAAAAAAAACTACTTAAGACACAGCTTTCTACCTATCAAAAGGCACCAGTTCACTATATGACACATAATGTGAAATTTCATGACTCTACTGTGAATATTTTCTGAGTTCTGGCCCGGAAACGAAATCTCTACGCCACCAATTGTTGTTGATCCCACTTTTAACAGTACTTTCCTCTGACTTCGTCAGATGGAGGGTAAAAACAGTAACAAGGAGCAGCATTCAGTGTGTGGAACAACAGCGTCCTAACAATGGCCTATGAACCTAATGTTTTACTTTGTCTGGTGGCATTGACTTTTGACCATCTGGTTTCAGTATGTATAATCAGTCTTGCTTAATTTTTAACCCATTCATCAAGTCTGATTCCAATTGGATCAAAATTGCTTAAACTAATCTTGCCCTTTGACCTTGACCTTTCACTTATTGCACTCAAAATCAAATGTTTTCATCTTTGGCTAACCCCAGTTCATCCACTAAGTTTGGCCCAAGTAAAATAAAAAACTTTTCAAGTTATAAGGTCGAACATTTGACCGTGACTTGGCACCTTGATCTTTGCCAGATTGTTCAAAGATATGAATTCCTTCATCCTTGGTTTTCCCTCAACCCAACAGCAACTAAGCTCACTTGAGGCAAACACCACGGGGCACATAGACTTACTCATCCTCGACTCCGAAAGGGTCCCCAAGTGCAGGCCACCACGCAGCGGCTCTTTCCCCTTAGGTATCTTACGGGATGGAAGATCGACCTACTTCCGCCATAAGTTTTGCGGCCTCAACCTTGTTCTCCACCATCCCAGGTTGACTCTTTCAGATATCACCTTGTAAGCAGGATCAGCGACAGATAACCTAGCCAAGTTCTCATACAACTGGAGCTGGCCTTCAGGTACAAGACAGGTAATTGGTCGAGTCAGTCTCAAGCAATAATTGTTCGCATTAAGTAGAAAGTCGTACCAGATGCCCCATGACTATTGGAAACACGTAGGAACAAATAGTGACTCATTTCAAAGTCTCCTTAGTGTCCATTCCGTATTCTCACCGATTAAGGGAGCTCCCTCACACCTTTTGCTAAGCGTTTCATTTTGTTTGTCTTGCGTCATATAAATCCTTTTAATGTCGCAATATTCCGCATAAATAACTTACAAAACAATATCAACTAGTCATATCCAAAAATAAATCTCTAAGAGAGGTGTTAGGAAACCTCCTTACTAGACGACAGTACGAGCCCATGGCTCACGGCTAGAAGAAAAATAAAGACGGGCAGCACTAACGCCTTGAAGATGCAGCTTTATTTCACGAACGCCTCACCCAATATACATAAAACCTGCTATTTTGAATTATGTGTGGGAGTGACGAGAGAGAGAGAGAGAGAGAGAGAGAGAGAGAGAGAGAGAGAGAGAGAGAGAATCAATTTCGGTGTGAATCAGTTAAAGGTCATTAGTCAACGTCAAGTTTTTGGAGTTGCCTCACTGTGCCCTCCAAACATATTCTTTTTTGTTTGTTTGTTTGTTTTTTGCTTCTCCTTCACATTTTTTTCTCCTTTCTTTCCTCTTTTTCTCACTATTTTTCCACCGTTTTCTTTCTTTTTATAACTTCATGTCTCCTTCTTACTGCTCTTTCTGTCTCCATATTCGTCATTTTTTCCCGTCTAGAAATTAACTTAATACTTATGCTCCCAATGGTCACTCTTAACTATAAAAAATCCGCCTTTCATACTGATGTTAAAAAAAAAAAAAAAACATACAAGAGACCACTTAGGTGAAGTATGGAAAGTAAATCGCTAAGGAAAAGGTATTAGGGAGCTTCCTTAACCGACACCAATATGCATCTTCAGCTTTTGTAACTCCCTCCCACCTGAATAAAATCGTCTGGCGTTAGCTGCAATAGAAAACCAATTGTCAAGACCATTGAAATTAATTGTACAGGTATTATACTATTCTTACTTTTGCTTGGCCTAAAATTGCCATCTCTCCGTCATGAATGCCGAGTTGTAGCCATAGATTAACATTAGAATTTGATGCTAGTCACCAAGAGGTGCCATGGAAAGGAGGTAGGTCCGTAGCACTGTCACTTGTCAATGAGCTACGTGAAATAAGTTTCAAAAGGACGAAAACCTTACCTAAGTTAGTGTTAAAAGAGGCTCCTACGACTCATTTTCAGTCATTGTAAGGTATTAAGGTCCGTATTCCCGTCGGTTAAGAAAGCTCCCTAACACCTCTTTCTAAGCGATTTATTACACCTTACTGATCTCACTTATGTAACAGAAAACCTTCCAGTATCACCATACTCTGCATAAACAGCATACAAAAGGATATTAACCACCCATATCCAGAAATAAATAGGTTAAGAAAAGGAGTTAGCAAGATTCCTTACAAGACGAGATTGCCAGTCTAGGAGACTCAGGCCAAGGCCGTCTCACATATGGAGGGTCTTGCTCAGGCTAGTATTCTCGTCGGGCAAGAAAGCTTCCTAACACCTCTTCCTTTGTGATTTATGGTATGTCTGTTTATTATCATTTTGTACTTATTATGCTGAGTATTTTCTTACGCAAGAAAGAAGGAACCAAAGGTCAGGAGCCCGCAAACCGTTCCTTCCAAGAAAAAAAAAATACAAAAGAGAGCCAAATTCAAATTCCGTTCATTTTGAGATGCCTGGACACACTGCGTTTGAAAGACTGGAGATCATAAGAAGTAGGAAACACAGACAGAGGGAGACAGTTCCAGAGTTGACCTATTGCATAAATGAAGGGCTGGGAGTAACAGTTAACTCTTGCATTAGAGAGTTGGCCAGAAAAGGGATGAGAGTTTGTTGCTAGAGGTGGAGGGATGCAAGCAGACAGTTCAAAGGAGCAGTGATAATTGAAGTAGCGATAGAAAGGAGATAAAGATACAACAGTAAGGTGCTGTCTATCTATCTATCTATCTATCTATCTATCTATCTATCTATCTATCTATCTATCTATCTATCTATCTATATATATATATATATATATATATATATATATATATATATATCCCAATGGAGCCCAGTGTCCACAGTACTGGACAGAACTGGGAATTTTGAAACCTTAATAAAGTAGGGAACCCCCGGGTAGGGACCTATGAGCTTCGCGACTATGAGCCGATAAGCTGAGGGCGGTACGCTTAGGACCCTCCCGGAACAACGCCTCGCCCAACAACCCTGGGATCCAATGGTATATATATATATATATATATATATATATATATATATATATATATATATATATATATATATATATATATATACATATTTACCTCTCCAACTTTCTCCAAGTCCCTTACCCTTTTTGCTTTCTATTAGTTTTCCCTCCTCTTCAAAATTTCTTTTTTTTTTCATATACGATATTTCTGCTTTCCCTTGTTAATCCTTTCATCTTGCCAGCCTGGAAAAAGAAATCCATTGTCGGTTTTCTCGTACATATTTTTCTTTCACGTCTCTAACCTTCTTCATTTACTGTCTCTTGCCTCTTCGTTTCCCATCACTTCTCTTCTAAATTTCCTTCCCATAATTTATTTCTGCTTCCTTATTTTCTCTCTCCTCCAGCCATCTTTACTTTCCTTCATTATCCCTTCCTGTTCTTCCATCTCTCGTAAATTTCTCTTTTTTGTCAATTTTTGCTTCGCTTCCTCGTCTTTCTCCTCCGGCCTTCTTTCCTTTCCTTTATTTTTCCTTCATATCCTTTCTCTCTCACTTATTTTCTTACTGCCTCATTTCTCTAAAAGTTTGTCGCTTGTCTCATAGTTTTCTCGTGTCCTGTTACATAACTTTTTTCCTCATTCTCACCCTCCCATATCCATATTTGCCTCACCTCTCTGAGTTTTTTCTCCTCTCTCGGTCGTCTACCCTTTTATCTTCCTTTGTTATTCTGTTCTCCTTGTCCCTTTCCTTGTCCATCTCTCTCCTTTTCATCTTTTTAATTTCTGGCTTTCTCTGACTTTTCATTGTGTGCCTCCTCCTTTATTCCTCTTTATTTTTCAATTTTTTCTCTCCTCTTTGTTCCTTTTTCTTCCTTTCTTCTGTCTTCGTCGCCTACCCTTGGACCCTGTCTGTCTACGTAATCTCCCTTCTTGATTAATGTCGTTGTCTCTCTTCATTTTCTTTTTCTGTCTCCAGTCCTTTCCCCTTTCACTCCTTTTCTGTTTTCGTCATCTTCTTTCTCTTCTCCTCGTCCTTTTCTTCCCTTCCTTCTCTTATCCTCTTTATCCCTTTCCCCTCCTTACGCTTTTTCTCTCCGTTCATAATCTTTTTCTATCCTCCTTCCGCCTCCTCTACTGCTCCTTTCGTTTTTTTTTTTTTCATCATTCATACTCCTGATCTTTCTTTTTCTTTTCTCATTCTCTTCTGTCCTTCCTTTTTTCTTCCATTCCTTCCCACCTGCTCATAATTTCTGGCCATTTTTTGCCTTTTTCAGTGTTTCTTTCCTTCCTCATTTTTTTCATCTTCCGTCTCTTTTCTAGCTTTAATTTTTTCTTACATTATTCTTCTTTTTCTTCACATCTACTCTTTCCTCACCTTTCTCTTCCTCGCCTTTAATGTTGACTTTTTGAATCACTTAACGCTTCTTTCCCTTTTCCTGTTATTTTTCTCTTTTTTCTTTTGTTCCTCATTTTTTTTTTCTATTGCTTCTCTGTCTTTCCCTTCGTTGACTTTCCCACTTTCTTTTATCACCCCAATCTATTTGTCCTCTCTGTCTGTCTGTCTGTCTGTCTGTCAAATAACTTCCCTTCATCATCCTTATCTTTCTCTCCCTCTTCTCCTGATCCCATTATTATTCTTTTTTTAATTTATTTTCCCATTCTTTTCATGCCTGTTTTTCCCCTTGCTTTTTCGCTTCTCATTATTCCTTCTTCTTAATGTATTTTCCCTTCAACTTCTGCTTTCTCATATTTTCTTACTCCTTATCCTTATCTTCTTCACTTTCCTCTCCTCCTTTTCTTTCCCCTCTCTCCCTCTTCATTTCTCATCATCCTCTTCTCTTCCTCTCATCTTCCTGTTTTATCCTCCTCATGTCTTTCCTCTCTACTTCCTTTTCCTCTCCTCTTCTCCCAGCCCCCATCCTATTTTCTGCTGTCCTCTTTCTTTACTCTTTTCTCAATATCTCCTTTCCTTCTTCTTCTTTTTTGTTTTCTTGTATTCTTTCTCATTGTTTTATCTTTCTTCCTCTCCTCTCTGTCCCTGTCTCTTCAGTCGATTTTCCTATTTCCTTTTCCTTGCATTTCCTCCTCCTCTCATCTTTTTTCCCCCTTTTATTTCGTTTCCTCTCCTACTCTTCCACCTACCTCTATTCTATGAACACTCTCTCTCTCTCTCTTTTTCCTGTACTCAGTTCCTCTTCTTGTCCTCCTCTCCTGCTCTTCATTTTTTCCTCTCCTTTGCTTTTCTCCGTATATCTTCCCTATTTTTCTTCCTCCTCCCTCTATTCCCTTCACATAGTCCCTTCATCTCTTTCCTTCCTCCCTCGGCTTTGCTTCTTTCAGCCACCCGTCCTTTCATCCGACATATCTCACTCTCCTCTGTCCTCTTTTTATTCTCTCTTCTCCCTCCTCCTCTTTTTCTCCTCTCTTCTCTTGCTTTTATGTCTCCATGTCCCCTCGGCATTTATCTTTCCTAGCTACTCTTTTTCCTTTTTCTGTCTCTCCTTTCTCTCTCCCTGTCTGTCTGTCTGTCTGTCTGTCTGTCTGTCTCTCTCTCTCTCTCTCTCTCTCTCTCTCTCTCTCTCTCCTTACGCCCACCCATCCTCTACCTCCCGTCCTTCCTTCCTTCCTTCTTTACATACCACCCTCCCTTCCATCCTATATTTTCATTTTTCTTTTTCCTTCCTTCCTCCTTTCTGCCTGCCCTCCTTCCTGCCTTCCATCCCTCCTGCCTGCCACCCCTTCTGCCTGCTTTTCTGCTTCTTTGCTTGTCCTCACTTTTTTCTTACATACTTCCTGCCTGCCTCTCTTCCTACTTTCTGCCTGCCTGTCTTTCCGTCTGTCTGTATGTCTTGCTTTCCCTTCCTCGTTTCACCCCTTCTATCATTCATGTCTGAATTGTTTGTGTTCTCTTCTGCCTACTCCCTTGTTTTCCTACCTCCCCTGCTTCCTGCCTACCTCCACTTCCTCCTGCCTACCCCTCTATCTTCTATCCTACTCCCACTTCTTCCTACCCACATCCCCTTCTTCCTGCCTATCTCTCCTCCTTCCCAAATACCTACCCTTCTTCCTGTTCACCTTCCCCCCATCCTGCCCACCCCCTTTCCTTCCTGCCTACCTAACCTCCTTTCTGCATACTTTCCTTCCTTCCCTTCCTGCCTACCTCCCCTCCTTCCTGCCCACCCCCCTCCCTTCCTGCCCATCTCCCCTCCTCCCAGTCAAACTCTCTTTTTCCACCTCTTTCTTCCCCACCTCACCTTCTTTCTCCTTTCCTTCCCTCATGTCTTCCTACCTTCCTTCCTTCTTACTTCCCCTGGTTGCCTACCCTCCATCCTTCCTGTCTGCTGTCTTTCCTCCTTTTCTCTCTTTTCCCCCATTCCTCTCTTCCTTTCTTCTTGCAAAATTGTTTCCCCTCCCGATCACATACCTCCTTCCCTTCCTTCTGTCTTCCTTCCATCATGCCTTCCTTCTTTCCTGCCTGCCTCCTTTCATGTCTGCATGTTTCATTTCCTCTATCCTTTATTTCTTTCCAGTCTTCCTACTCTCCATTCTCACATGTTTTCGTTTTTCTCCCTCCCTTTTTCCTTCATTTCAGTCTTCTTTCCTTCCTTCTTTCTCCTTCCTTCCTTCATTCTTCCTTGTGTTCTGCCTTTCCACCTCCTTTCCTTCCCATCAACCTTTCCATTTTATATACGTTGAAAAGGTATTGCTTTTTCTCCCTGCTACATTTCCCATCTCTTTCCATCCTTTCATGCTCCCTCTCCCCGTCTCTTCTTTGTTCTTTTTCTCCCTACCTCCCTTTCTGCCTACCTGTGTGCCTACCACCCTTTCTGCCTACCTACCTGCCTGCCTCATACAGTCACTGCCAATTCTACTTAATTATCACCTTATTCCAATCCAGTTCCATTCCCCTTCATCCCTTTTTTTCTCTCCCTCATTTCATCTTGTCTAGGTCCCACTCTCCCTCTCTCGCTCTCACGTGTTCCTGTCTTCTCTTGATGTCTCTCTGTTTTATTTATTTTGATACTCTTTCCTCCGGTTTTCTTTTTTTCTTAGTTTTTCCTGTCAACCCAAGTTATATTCTTTTTCTCTCCTCCAATTGCCTGTTGTCTCCCTGTCACCCTCTTCTTCCCTCTCATCTCTTTTTCTCTTTCTCTCCTCGTTTTCTCTCTGTTTCTCCTCCCTTCCTTACCTCCCTTCTCCTCTTCCTAACATTTATCTCTCTCTTTTCCTCTCGACTTCCTGTTTTTCTTCCCTGTCCCTCCCTCCTCTTAATCCTCCTACCTACTCTCTCTCTCTCTCTCTCTCTTTCTCCTACCCTTGTTATCTTCTCTCACAACCCATTCCCTCCGACTTCCATCACTTCTCTTTCTAACACCTACCTACCTGTCTACCTACATACATGCATCCATACACATCAATATACCTATGTACCAATAGAGTATATCAGCCTAGCATGTTACATACCTACGAAGCTACCTTTTTCTTTTATGCAAGAAAGAAGGAACCAAAGGCCAGGGGCCCACAAACCGTTCCTTCCAAGAAAAAAAAAAAAACAATACAAAAGTGAGCCAAATTCAAGATTCGTTCATTTCGAGATGCCTGGACACACTGCGTTTGAAAGACTACATGCCTAACTTTTTCTCTAATTACATGACAGCATTTTTTTTTTTTTTTTTTTAATGCGAGGAAGAAGGAACCAAAGGCCATGGCCCGCAGTAACAGTTCCCTCCTAGAGAAAAACAAAATACAATAGAGAGCCAAATTCAAGATCCAATCATTTTGAGATGCCTGGACACACTGCGTTTGAAAGACTGGAGATCATAGGCAGCAGGAAAAACAGATAGAGGGAGACAGTTCCAGAGCTGACCTGTTGCATAAATGAAAGACTGGGAGTAACGGTTAACTCTTGCATTAGAGAGTTGGACAGAAAAGGGATGAGAGTTTGTTGCCAGACGGGTGCTACGCGCCCGTCGTAGAAGTGGAGGAATGCAAGCAGACAGTTCAGAGGAGCAGTGACCATTAAAGTAGCGATAGAAAAGAGATAAAGATGCAACAGTGCGGCGAAGAGACAGAGGTTGAAGGGAGTCAGTAAGAGGAGGAGAGTTAATGAGACGAAAAGCCTTTGACTCCACCCTATTGAGAAGAGCTGTATGTGGGGAGCCTCCCCACACATGAGAGTTGTACTCCACACAGGGGCGGATAAAACCCCTGTATAGAGTCAACAATTGTGCAGGGGTAAAGAAAGAGCGGAGTCGGCTTAGTACACCCAATCTCTTGGAAGCAGATTTTACAAGAGATGTAATATGGTCTTTCCAAGATAAGTCCCGAGTAAATGAAACCCCAAGCATGTTCAAGGATGATGCAGGATTAAGCTGAATATTATTAAACATTAATGGGTATACCTGTGGAAGATTTTGTCGGGTTGATAGGTGTAAGAACTGAGTCTTAGATGCATTAAAGACAACCATATTATTTTTACCCCAGTCAGCGATACGAGCCAAGTCAGACATTAGGTGTGCCATAGCCTCATCCCTTGTTTCTTGAAGTAACTGTTGAGATGGGCGTTGCGGGAACCGAATGGAAAGGTGAAAGGTGGAGTCATCAGCGTATGAGTGGATAGGGTTAGATGTACAGCTTAGAAGATCATTGATGAATAAAAGGAAGAGAGTTGGTGATAGGACAGAGCCCTGAGGAACACCACTGTTGATAGATCTAGGAGAAGAACGATGGCCGTCTACAACAGCGGCTATAGAACGACCAGAAAGGAAGCTAACGATGAAGGCACAGATAGAAGGATAGAAACCGTAGGAGGGCAGTTTGGAAATTAAAGATTTATGCCAGACTCGATCGAAAGCCTTTGAGATGTCAAGTGCAATGGCAAAGCTTTCGCCAAAGTCCCGAAAGGAGGATGACCAGGAGTCTGAAAGGTAGGTGAGAAGATCGCCAGTGGAGCGTCCCTGACGGAACCCATACTGACGATCGGAAAGAAGGTTGTGATAGGAAAGATACCTTAAAATTTTTCTATTAAGAATTGACTCGAAAACTTTTGAAATACAGGACGTTAAAGCAATTGGACGATAGTTGGAGGGTTGGGAGTGGTCACCCTTCTTTGGGACTGGCTGAATGAGAGCAAACTTCCAGCAAGAAGGAAAGGTACAAGTTGACAGACAAAGGCGAATGAGTTTGCCTAGGCAGGGTGTAAGCACAGAAGCACAGTTCTTGAGAACAACAGGAGGGACCCCATCAGGCCCATATGCCTTGTTAGTACTGAGGCCAGTGATGGCAGAAAATACATCAACTGAAGAAATTTTAATGTCAGCCATGAGGAAGTCAGAGAGGAGAAGTGATGGAGGAACAGCACCGGAATCGTCTAAGGTTGAATTGGAGGAGAAAGTCTGTGCGAAGAGATCTGCTTTATCAGTAGAAGAAATAGCTACAGAACCATCAGAGTAGAAAAGAGGAGGGAAGGATGATGAGGTAAAGTTGTTAGAAAGATTTTTGGCAAGGTGCCAGAAGGAGCGGGAAGAATTCGAGTTGGAGAGTTGAGAGCATTTAGTATGGATGAAATTATTTTTAGTAGAGTGAAGAACAGACTTAGCACGATTCCGGGCAGAAACGTAAAGATGATGTGATTCAGGGGTGAGTTGGCTCCGGTACCTTTTGTAGGCCTTCTCCTTGTTGCGGACAGCATTAGAACAAGCGTGATTAAACCAAGGCTTTCTTGCATTAGTCAGAGGATATGAGAAAGGAATGTATGCCTCCATGCCCGAGAGAATAACCTCCGTAATGCGCAAGGCACACTCAGATGGCTCACGGCCATGGAAGCAATAATCATTCCAGGGAAAATCAAAGAAGTACTGCCTGAGAGCCTCCCAGTTCGCGGCTCCAAAATGCCACAGACGACGTTTCCCTGGAGGGTCCACAGGCCGTACCGGAGTGATAGGACAGGTTAAGGTAATAAGGTTGTGATCGGAGGAGCCCAACGGAGAGAAAAGATTAACAGAGTAAGCAGAAGGATTAGTTGTGAGGAAGAGGTCAAGTATGTTGGAGCTCTCTCCAAGGCGGTCAGGGATACGGGTAGGGTGCTGTACAAGCTGCTCTAGGTCATTAAGGATAGAAAAGATGTAGGCTTGTTCACCAGGTGGATCCGTGAAAGGAGAGGAGAGCCAAAGGTGGTGGTGAACATTGAAATCTCCAAGAATGGAGATTTCAGAGAAAGGAGAAATGGACAGAATGTGTTCCATCGTAGAAGTAAGATAGTCGAAGAATTTTTGATAGTCAGTAGAATTAGGGGATAAGTAAACAGCACAGATATATTTAGTCAGAGAATGACAGGAAAGCCGAAGCCAGAGTGTGGAGAATTCAGAAGAATCAAGTTCAGGAACACGAGAGCAAGATAAGTCGTTGCGTATGTATACACAACAGCCACCTTTGGCTTTGAAATGAGTATAGAGAAAGTAGGAGGATACAGAAAAGGGTTTGCTGTCGGTTGCCTCAGACAGCTGAGTCTCCGTCAGAAAAAGAAGGTGAGGTTTAGAGGAGGAGAGGTGGTGCTCAACAGAGCGAAAGTTAGATGAAAGGCCGCGAATGTTGCAGAAATGAAGAAGAAGAGAGTCAGACAGTGGTTCTAGGCACCTCGAGTCGTCACCGGGAGAGGGGCGGATGGCGGGGGCATTTATGGTCCCCCCCCCTGGGGACTCCGAGGCTTGATTAGTAGACGCCATTTTTGTTGATTTTTGAATAGGAAGTGTAGTGTGTACTGTGCATGTAGTTTGGTGAAGATAGTTAGAGAAATTTGTACTGGAGAGCATGCTGGCCTACTCTCTGTGTAACTGAGACACTGAAAAAGTTCAGCAAAGGGGGATGGTCAGGAACTAGTCCTGAGGGCTGATGAAACGGGAGCTCCAGCACTCCCTGTCATCAGCTTTCCATCCACCTCGGGAGTACTGCCCTGCTCGACTGGTGCTACAGTCTACTCCAACCTAACTATGTATGTGCCTATCTACTGGCCTAACTCTGTACTTACCTACCTACTTACTGACCTACCTACTTACCTACCTATCGACTTACCTACCTACCTACTGTACTTGCATACCTATCTAGCCTATTTACAAACCTGCTGACGAATAAACTTAACAATGTAACCACTTAAAGACTCCCTGAAAGCCAGTCGTCTAACTTACCTACTGTACCTTTCTTCCTACCTGCCTAAAACTTACCATCCCGCCTACCCACCTATCTGCCAACTACCTACCTACCATTTTACCTAAGACCCTACTTACCTATTGCCTAAAACACCATCCTACCTACCTACCTACCTACTAGTTACTGCTTCCATAACCTTATTCATTCTATTTCTGTGTCTGTCCTCCCCCCACCCCTCTTCCTACTTCTGTCTTTCCCTCCTGTCATTTTTATTACTTTTCTTTCCCTTTCAGGTGGCTATGGACTAAGTGGCAAGCCTTGAGATTCTCCGTAACCCATAAAACCATTGCAACGCTGGGTGATAACCATATAATTAGAAAACAGGGTGATGTGGAGCCAAGTATGGTGCCCTGTTAACTGGGTAGAGAGACGCAAACGCAGCGTCTGTCCAAGAACCAAACCTCCACATTTTTCCCCGCGCCTCTCTGTGACGAGGCGCTGTTATCAGCAAGGGAACTTCTATTCACTACACGGGACAGCTATGAAGGGGCAGTTGCTTTCCTGCAGTTGATGGGTTTGCTCCGCCTGGCAGACCGGGTTTGACTAACAACAACAACAACAACAACAACCTACCTACCTACCTACCGGCCAATCTATCTACCTACCATTCTACGTATCCACTTACATACAAATTACCTACCTACCATCATACCTCCTTACCTTCCTACCTACTTGCCTGTTATCTACCATCCATCATATTTACCTGTCCTACTTACCTGCTTATAACCAACCTACCATCCTACGTACCTCCTACCTACTTACCATCTTACCTAGTACTCTTCATACCTACCTAACATTCAATTTCCCTCTGTCATTATCTTACTTTTCCTTCCTGTTTTCCAAGCAAACTACCAACCGACCTACTTACATACCTACTTACCTCATTTCCTCGGGCTTCAAGAGGTGGGTGAGAAGTGGATGGAGGTCTGGGATCTTCATAAGTTAACATATTTTTAGACCACACGAGCAAACACGGGCTCTTCCCTAGCACCCAGAGGAGAGAGAGAGAGAGAGAGAGAGAGAGAGAGAGAGAGAGAGAGAGAGAGGGGGAGAGAAAGAGAGGGAGAGAAGGGGGGGATGATGATGATGAGGATGATTATTACAACGAACATGAGGAAATGGATGAGAAGAAAATGCAGAAGAGAGAAGATAATGGCGATAGCAGTGATAGTGATTGGTTCAATGACAATGCCTGCGATGATGATGAAGACGGCAACACTGATAATAATGATGATGATGATGATGATGATAAGGAGGAGGAGGACGGGAAGAAGGGTAAAGATGATGATGATGAGAGATTAAAAGTACAGTAGAGGGAGAGAGAAGTATAAGAAGGCAATGCAGGTGTGACACAGAAAGAATATAATTATTGAAAGTACAAGTAACAATAGGTCTCTTAGCTTATACCAAAGTTATCCCTCAGGAAGAAACTAAATCTAACCAACGTTTAATTAAGAAAGGAATGAAAAGAAGACTCTACCTTGCCTACCTTTCCCTCTAAGAGAAAGAGCCGGCAGGAAACAGATCACACACACACACACACACACACACACACACACACACACACACACACACACACTGACCCACTTATATTACTATAAAAATGATTGCTGAAAGTTCCCATTATTATCTTCTCATAATCGTTACCATACGTGGCAGTTTGAAAATAACACTATAAACTGTTGCCACTTGCATCAAAATGTTTGTTTAACTTAATTTTAATTCTATGTTTTGAACTGCAATGCAGGGAGAGGTATATGTGAGAGGAGGGTGTAAGCTGGGAGCAGGGTAGTGAAATGACGTTGCATAGGGCGACATAGAGGCGATTTGTTTGTGGCTACCCTTTAAGGAAATTGAGGCGTCTGGCAATAAATAGTGAGATAGATGTTTAGTTTGCACAATAACGGAAGATACTGATAACTTACTTCAGTTCTCCACAGCAAAAATATTAATACAGTTTTCCCCCATCTACTTCCTGTACTAGAGTGAGGACAGGAGAAGAAGTGAGAAATGAAGGACAAAAGCAGGCTAAGAAGGAAAGTTTGGTGAAAAGAGAGAGAGAGAGAGAGAGAGAGAGAGAGAGAGAGAGAGAGAGAGAGAGAGAGAGAGAGAGAGAGATTCAAAATAATATCAACATTTGTAGGGTAACGTGACATAACTAAGAAGGACACACTGACAAATGAAATATACGAAAAAAAGAACAAGCAGGAGTAATGATGCACCAAACAACAACATCAAAACTACAACAACAACAACAACAACAACAACAACACTGAAATAATGGGAAAGAAACTGAGGAAAATAGGAAAGAGATATTGGGAAGAAGGAAGGGAAAAAGAAACCAGCTAAGTAAAGACGTCTGGCTTTAGCAAGAATGAGTTACTAGAGTTGCCCTGACCATG
Source organism: Coenobita brevimanus (assembly GCF_032717465.1). Classification (NCBI taxonomy): domain Eukaryota; kingdom Metazoa; phylum Arthropoda; class Malacostraca; order Decapoda; family Coenobitidae; genus Coenobita; species Coenobita brevimanus. The sequence continues at coordinate 16,280,993 of NC_136955.1, read as the reverse complement.
AGAGGCTTAAAGGCGACTATTACACAGTCTCCTAATACTCATGAAGCTGAATAGAAAGTTCTGACAAAAAAGGAAAAAAATTACTAAGAAATCGCGGCCATGAAAAGGTTAAAGAATGGAGTGAATAACGAAAGACGGAAGAAAACCTTTAAAAGAAGGAAAAGTTAAAGAGTGGAAGAATGAAAGAAAAATTTGTGAATTGGAAAAGAAAGAGAAAAAGAAAGAATGGGAAAAAACTGATACTTTTTAATAATGAAAAGAAGAGAAACCTAAAAGAAAGGATAATTATGAAAGACAGGAGAAAATTAAGAGAAGAGAAACCGTCGAAGGAAGGAGAGGAGGAGAGGAATTGAGAGAGTCTAGAGAGAAAATAGAGGTTGAAGGAAAGAAAGCAACGAAAAACTGAAGTGCAGGAGGGAGTGTAGAGAGTCTGGAGAGAAAATGGAGAAAGACTGGAGACACGATAGACACAGAGGAGGCGAACATGGAGAAACATGGAGAAAATCGAGAAATGAATACAGTGACAGAGAGAGAGAGAGAGAGAGAGAGAGAGAGAGAGAGAGAGTCAAGATGCGATTGTCAGAAATGGGAGATGTAGGTATGACTGAGGCTGGATGAGGAAAAATGAAGATAAGCCGGGAAAGGAGGCGAGGTAAGATGGAGGAAGGTAGGCAGGAAATGAATGTATGCAGGAAGGATGTAGGAGTGTATGGATGAAGCATAAGTGAGGAGAGATGAAGAAAAACCTAACCCAAGAAAAAAAATGAGGCAGGCAGGAAGGCAACGTGGGTAAAGATAAGGGGTAGGAAAGTAAGGCAATAAGAAAAGGAGGTAGAAGAGTTGCAGGAAATGGTGCGTGTAAAAAAAAAAAAAGAAAGCAAGAGGACTATGTTAAGTAAGGCAGAAAATAAGAAAGTGGCAAGCAAGCAAGACACACAAGAGGAAAGAAGACAGGCAGGGGAATTATGGAAGGTCTGATGGAAGTAGGAAATGACAAGCGTACTTAATAATGTGGCAGATTTAACTAAAAATATGAGACAAGTCGAAGAATGAGGCAGGCAGGAAGGGGGGAGAGAGAGAGAGAGAGAGGAAAAAAACGTAGGTGAAGGTAGGCAGTGAGGAAAGGTAGGCAGGACTTTTGCAGGAAGAGGCAGAAGTAGGCAGAGGTAAGATGCAAATATGGAGTCAGGCAGATAATAAGGCAAGCATGAGAGGCAAGAAAAAATGGAAGAATGAAGGCAGGATATAGGGCGGAGCTGAGGGACGTAGGAAAGATTAAGGCTGGAGTCTATCAGCCTACAGCCAGACGCCATAACTATGTAAGAGGTGGCTGTTTGTCGTTCACTTAGTTGTTTTACGGGAAGGGGCACTAACCCTCCGCAAACCCACTTGTTAACACGTAGGGAACAATTATGAGTTCGTTATATGGTCACCACCCAGCTTGATTAATTGTTTCCTGGCTCACAGGAAACCATTAGGCTTGCCATTCAATGTAAAGCCACCTGAGAAGGAAAGAAGAGCAATAAAAAGCGACAGGAAGGACGGGGGAAATAGGAAGAGAGGAAGGCAGACACAGACAGAGAATGATAAAGGTAATGGAATTAGTAGGCAACACTGCACCGAGTGGATGATGGTCGTCACCACCTACAACCTAGGTTGGAGTAATATTTTAAAAATTAGGAGAGAGAGAGAGAGAGAGAGAGAGAGAGAGAGGCCAACAGTATGAAGCAGAAGAGGTGATACAGAAAGAAAAATGATAACACGACAGAGGAAACTGAGATGGAAAAACAGGAAGAGGAAATGTAAAGAGAAACTGAGAAGTAAAAATGCCACCAATCTCAAGTAAATTTAAGATGGTCTCAACACAGCTACATTTCACTGATATACTTCTGTACAAATTGTTACGATGATCATTCGTACGCTTGTGTGGTTCAGCCTTTGATCCCACAAATCCTTTAAAAACCTAAATAAAAAAAAACAAAGAAAAGAAATAATTTAACAAGGCTGAAGTAAACTAGTGAAGAAAGGAGGAAGGAGCATTAAACTGAGAAAAACTGGGAGGAAAAAAACACAAACACAAATACACAGCAACGCACACACACACACACACACACACACACACACACACACACACACACACACACACACACACACACAACAGTCGTCAGTAGTGTATGGGAGTCTAAAAGTAAAAACACAAAAAGGACGAAGGCAAAACTACTAAATGCACAATACACATAGATGAGAGAGAGGACAATGGAGAGAGAGAAAAAGAAATTAGTTCTTGTAAGTCCGTCTGGCAGCCCCACATACATAAAATGGCATGGTTGTAAACTTCAATAGATCACAGCACTAGAGTTGCCACGACCTCGAAAAAGTTAATGATTTAAACTTCATTCTATCCGACAGGGAGAGTACAGTATGTTTTCACCCTTGTTTGTTACCTCCGCCAAGGAGGTTATGTTTTGCCGGCATTGGTTTGATTGTTTATTTCTTAGTCTGATTGTTTGTCTGTCCATCTGTCAGCAACTTTACTCAAAAAGTTATGAACGAATTTTGATGAATTTTTTGGAAAGTGGGCCATGGACCAAGGAAGAAATAATTAGATCTGGGGGCTGATCCGGATCCGGAATATCCCGCACAATACCTCCAAGGGTTTTCAGTGAATTTCAATGAAATTTTGTGAAAAAGCAGGCCATATACCAAGGGAAAATTCATTAACTTTGGGGGTGGATCCGGATCCTATAACCACGGATCCAGATCCGGATCTGGATCCTTTATGAAAATGGCATTGGCGGAGGTATGCGCTCTCTGAACTTTTGGGACAAGTCCGGTTCGTATTACAGATTCAGAGTCCAGAAAACATTTTTTGTCAAACCCTTATCAATGATGAGAAACCCTAACGCATTATGAAGAGTGGCTTGGAAATTACGTTGCCCTTTTCGAAGAGATGCTTTCTGCTGAGTGCTCCTCTGGTGATCAGCTGGATTACCAATGACCTACTCAGCTAAATTCGTCTGGAATTAACCGAAATAAAACACAAACTGGAAAGCGCGTCAGAGAGCGCATACCTCCGCCCATGCCATTGTCATTAAAAAGGAATCGGGTCCAGATCCGAATCCGGATCCGCCCCCAAGTGTAATAAATTCTTGGTCGTTGGGCCACTTTCCCACAAAATTTCAATGAAAGTCATGAAGTACTTTTGGATATATTGTGCGGTATACTTCGGATCCAGATCCGGATCCGCCTCAAAATTTAATAATTTCTTCTATTCCCATGGCCCACCCCTCAAAAAAATTTCATCCAAATCCGTACAAACAGACAAACTAAAAACAAACAAAAGCCGACAAAACATAATCTCCTTGAAGGAGGTAACGAGATGCGGACGATAGTGGATTCAACAAAAAGAAGCAATGAAAGAACGAGCAGAGAGAATTGACTGAAAGAAAAGAGAAAGTAAAAGAAAGATGAATGGATATATAAAAAAGACAGATGGAAAAGAAACTGAAAGATTGGCGAAGAGGAGACAGTGAAATCTGAAAATAATGACAAGAGGGGAAGCAAATAAGACAGGATAAAGATGAGAGAGAGAAACGATAACATACGAGAAATCAGAAAACTTCGACGGAGTGAGAGATGGAACGGAATAGAGAGGGTTTAGGGAGAAAATAAAGGCTGGAGGAAAGAAACCAACGAAAGAAGGAAATACAGGAAGAAATATAAACTGTGGAGAGAAAACAGAGATATACTGTAGACAAAATAAGTGTAAACGAGGAAAACAGAAATTCAAGGAAAATGTACAAGGGCTGAAGGTAATCAGGAGAGAGAGAGAGAGAGAGAGAGAGAGAGAGAGAGAGAGAGAGAGAGAGAGAGAGAGAGAGAGAGAGTCAATAAATAAAGAGAACGACAGAACGCAAGAAAGTAGATAAACAAAGAGGAGAAGGGAGTTAGTTTAAATAAAGAATAGATAGAGCGAGTGTGGAAGAAAGAGGGCATATATAAGAAGAAAGAACTGAGATAAAAGAGAGAAGGAAGAAGAGAAGAACTGGAAGATAATGTGAAAATATATCCAAGAAAAACGTGAACACAAAGGTCAAGCAGGAAGGAAGACAAAGAGCTAGAAAAATAATTGGTTTACATAAAAAGGAGAGAGAGAGAGAGAGAGAGAGAGAGAGAGAGAGAGAGAGAGAGAGACAGACAGACAGACAGACAGACAGACGGAGGACAACAGTGTAAAGACGAAGAGGTGAAATCGAAAGAAAAATAACAGCATTACCGAACTGGATATGGAAAAACCGGAAGGCTAGAAAGAGCAAGTACTAATTAAAAACGCCACAAATCCCAAGGGAATAAAAGAGAAAACTGGTTCCCCAAACTTGTACGTTGTATTGGTTAGCTTATGATCCCAGAAGTCCATTAAAAAGCCTTAATTCAAAGAGAAAAACGTTGTCTGCGGATATTTGATTATGGAACCACTTACCAAGACTGAATTGGACTGGTGAAGAAAGAAAGAAGCGGTGCCTGACTGAGAACTGCTTGCAGGAAAGAAGAAACAGAGTAATATTATGAAAAAGTCTCCAGCACTATATTGAACACTAAGAGTAAAAACAGCAATTGGACGAAAGAGAAACAAATAAAAGGATATATAATAAATAAACTGATAGATGAAGGAGGAAAACTTAAAGAGAAAGAAATTAGATCTTTTAAATCCGTCTGTCTTCCCAAGATAAGTAAAATGGTCTAGTTGTAAACTAGACCACAGCATTAGAGTTGTCCCGACATCGAGAAAATATAATGATTAAAACTGCACTAACAAGTCGACTACCAGTGACCTACTCGGATAAAATCATCTGACGGTAATCGGAACAAATTACAAGTAAGATGCAATCCTGAGCGGATTCAAGATAAAGAAGCAATGAAAGAGCGAATAGAAGCAATAGGGTAAAGGACATGAGAAAGTGAAAGAATGACAGAAGAGTACATAAAAAGAAGGAAGGGTAGGGAAACTGAAAGAATGACTGAGAGAAGAAACTCAAGTCTTTAAATAATGAAAAGAGGGTAAGCAAATAAGAAAGGATAAAGATGAGAGAGAGAAGCGATAACACAAGAGAGATTAGAAAACTCTGAAAGAGTAAGAGGTTAAAAGAAATAGAGAGGGTTTAGAGAGAAAATAAAACCTGGAGGAAAGAAACTAGGGAAAAAAGAAAATGCAGGAAGGAATCTAGTGTGTGGAATGAAAATATAGATAGACTGAAGGCAAAATAAATGTAGTCGAGGAAAAAAGAGAAATTAAAGGAAAATGCACAATGAATGAAGGTAAATGTGTGTGTGTGTGTGTGTGTGTGTGAGAGAGAGAGAGAGAGAGAGAGAGAGAGAGAGAGGACGTAAGAAGTGAAATCGAAAGAAAAATGAATAACAAAGGACAAGGAAATAAAAAAAAACTTAGAGGGAAGAGAGACAGAAAATTAGAACTAAATATTGCCAACAATCCCAAGGGAGTGGCTGAATGATCTACACCAGGGGTGGGGAACGTCCGGCCTCCGGGACGTATAAAGCCCGCAAGACCATTTGATCAGGCCCGCGAGGCAATTCATAAATGCAATTTCATGAACTCGTGAACGAATATATATATATATATATATATATATATATATATATATATATATATATGTGTGTGTGTGTGTGTGTGTGTGTGTGTGTGTGTGTGTGTATGTATGGGCTACAGTTGATTTTAAGTTGATATATTTTGTATGGCCCGCGAATGTTGTTAAAAATATCCCAGTGGCCCTTAATAGGAGAAAGGTTCCCCATCCCTGGTCTACACACATATACAGTTGTCTCAAATATTTCTCTGCAAATTGCCATGACAATTACTGACCATACAAGAAAGATGGTTCAAAATTTTGTTTTAGTATAATTAGCTTTGACCGCCAAAACTCATTCAAAAGAGCCGGATTATGAAAAGAATTAAATGTCTGGAAGCATTCACCTAAGAAACTCTTTACCAAGATGGAAGTGAGAAGAATGGGAAGAATGAAGGAGGGACAAGAAGCTGAAAAGTGTGTGTAGGAAGAAAATAAATTAAGAAGTTACAATTGGTCTTCGCCATAGGGAAGAAGCCTAACAGTAGCAATAACAAAATGATGTAAGAAAAACAAATGAAAGAATAAAAAAGAATGGGAGGGATGAGATAAAAACATATGGAAGAAGAGATGGAAATTATCTCTCGCAGGTTCCTTTGGTATCCAGATGAGTAAATCAGTGTGACATTAACTGGAGTAGAAAACTAGAGCAGGTCCGACAATGAAAGAGTTTACTGTGACGGCAGCATTAGTATCTGAGATCCTATGACTCAGCTAAAATCATCCGGCGCTGACTGGAGTAAATACTGGAAAGATAAGAGCAGGGCTAGGTTAAAAGAAATAAAATAACACCGAAAATGAAGTGAAAAGCTGAAATAAGGAAATGAAAAAGTGAGAGAAAGACAAATGGATGAGTGTGTGTGTGTGTGTGTGTGTGTGTGTGTGTGTGTGTAAGGAGGAAGAATATAAAATATGATCGAAAAAACAAATTGAAACATTTAAGTTCTGAAAAAGTGGTAAATGCAATAAAGAAAATATAAATGTGAGAGAGGGCGAGAGAGGAGAGAAAGAGTCGACAGAAGGATAGGAAGAACAGAATTGAGAGAGCCTGGAGGGAAAATAGGGAGAGTCTAGAGAAAAAATAGAGAGTGTCTGGAGAGAAAATAGAGAGAAGCTGGAGAGAAAATAGAGAAATGTAGGTGAAAAAAAGAGATGCTGGAAAAAACAGAGCAACGAAAGTAGGATATGCTGGAGGCAATATGGAAGAAGAAGGCATAGAGATGGGAGACAAAAGGAGATAATGAACGAAGACATTGAGAAATTCGCTAAAAAAGCACGAACACTGAAGGAGAGAGAGAGAGAGAGAGAGAGAGAGAGAGAGAGAGAGAGAGAGAGAGAGAGAGAGAGAGAGAGAACAATGGGATGGAGAAGAAGTGAATCCGAGAGAATAATGAGAAAAGAACTGAGTTAATGGAAATAAGAACACTGAGACAGTCAAAAACTGCCAAGAACCCCATGGGAATACAGGATGGTCTCCACATATTGCCATATACGGTTAATGAATATAAAAAAATGCACAAAATTTGTGCGTTTGTATACTTTAACCATTCACGTCAGAAACTCCTTACAAAAATCTAAATATTAGTATAACAATATGCCTGGAGGTTTTAGGCTAAGTACAGTAGATATTTTCCAAGTTTAAAGGGAATTAATGAAGAAATAAAGGAGGGGCAAAATATTAACGGTGCTTACAGGAAGAGAGAGGAAAGAAAGATAAAATAGGCCTATAGTATGTCTCCACCATAGAGTGGAGTCTAAAAACAACAGAACGACGGAAGAATAACTAAATGAATGAAAATGTAAGAGAGACAGGGAGGAAAAACTGGTCAATTTGCCGTTTCGGACAACAATGAATTTTAATCAAGACACTATGTTTTTCTGGTGCTTTCTGTTGTGAACCGATCGAACTGAAACCTGTCACAAGTGAGCCGTTTCAGAGTTATCCCTCCTACTCTAAAGATAACAAGGGACTGGTAGGGATTTCGGGCCTTTGGAGGGGGAAACACTTTTGAAAGTGTTAATTTCTGAAATTAAGTGATGGTAGAAATAGATCGAATCACATACACACACACACAAAAAAAAAAAAAATAAAAAAATCCACCCCCCCCCACGCACACCGACATAAACATTATCCTACCTGGGGGGTCTGTGCCCCCAGACCCCCCGAAAATAATAACAATCTCATTGCATTCAAACCTACCCTCAAAATGCAGAAATCGCATCTCATCTTGTTGGTTGTTTTTACAACAAATGAAGACAGAAATAAACTGAATCACAATAAACACCAGGAAAAATTGTTATCCCCAGGGCTGTGCCACCAGACCCCCTCCTCTCCCCCTCGAGACATTAACCACTTCATCGCGTACAAACCTAACCTTCAAAATGCGGAAATTGTGCCTTCTCAAAGGTTGTCCAGCATCCAGAGTAGTATAACTGCTTGTCTTTTCTGTAACTGCAAGGTAGATTACAGTCAGGACAGCCAACCGCTCTTGTTAACGCTCCGTGATCTCTTAATATGTCAGCAGCTGCATCGTTAAGGAATAAAAAAAATCTTCACAAACACCCAATAATTGTAAGAAGAGCCACCACATCCACCAGCCATTTTTGACTGATTTCATGTACAGTGTTGAGGAGGCGCGGCTGCATACACGAATGTCACGTGAACCAAAACAGGTGCTCCTGCTTCAGTCAGCTTGGTTGGCGCATCTGCCCTGCTTGCCTGTCGTCGTCTCTTGTCTGTCCCTCCTCCACATGTGAAGGTCGTATTAAAGAGTTACTTATTACGGTTAATGGTTCTTTGCGATAACTAGTTATATTAGAAAAAAAAGTAAATAGAAGCTGAGATGTGTAAACTGTCAAAAGCAAACTTCCTAGATCCGTGATTATCCGAACGAGTAAACTGTTCGAATAATATGTGAGGAGAAAGAGAAATTAGCTCTCACACGTCCCTCTGGTAACCTCATATGAGTAAAATTATCTGCCGTTAACTGGAACTGAGAAGCAGAGTTGCCTCGACCACAGGAAAGTTAGTGGTGACTGTAGCATTTACAGTTAGGCTTCCTATATGACTCTATCTATCTATCTATCTATCTATAGCCCGACGCCCTAATCCCGCAAAGGGTGGCCGCAGACAAAACGCCTTCAAGTCACTCTGTCACCCACCATTTGACTCCCCTCCCCCCAACTCACCCCCCCCTCACACACCTCTCAACTCCACCCCTCCACCTCATCCTCGGTCTACCCCTCCCTCTCCCTCCCCCCACCCCACCCACACACACCCTCCCAGTCAGTCCCCCACTCTCCACACTCTCCACATGTCCAAACCACCCCAGTGCATTTCTCCTAATCTTTTCAACCACATCCACATCTACCCCACAACGTTCCTTCACTTCTTCATTCGTCAACCTGTCCCTCCACGTTACTCCACATGCTCCTCTCAAGTAACTCATTTCCACTGCTCTCACTCTTGACTTGTTCCCCTCTTGCAATGTCCACGCCTCGCTTCCATACGTCAGGGTAGGGATCACAATACCATCATGCAGTGACTTCTTAACTTCCATGCTCACCTCCCTATTTCTCATCACTGCTTTCAGTGTACCAACAACCTTTCTTCCCTGCTGTACCCTTTCACGTACTTCATCCCCCAAAGTTCCATCCTTACTCATCACACTACCCAAGTACTTGAATGCACTCACATTCTCCATATCCTCACCATCCAACCTCACTGCACACTCTGTGACTTCATTCCTCTCAAACACCATAACTTTACTCTTGTTTACATTAACTTTCAGCTTCCTCCTCCTACACACTGTCCCAAATTCATTCACCAAACCTTGCAACTCCCATTCATCTTCACTCAACAATACTGTATCATCAGCAAACAGCAACACCGGAAGCTTCCAAATCTCACCCTCATTCATTAAGGCCACCCCCACATCCACTGCCCTACCTTGTACGTCCTTTACAACCCCATCCATATATATATTAAATAGCCATGGAGACATTACACACCCCTGTTTCAGTCCCACATTGAGATCAAAGAACTCCCTCAGCTCACCATCCACTCGCACCGTAGCCCTAGCTCCCTCGTACATACTCTTCACAGCACTCAACAATTTCCCCTCCACTCCATATATTCTTAATACCTTCCACATACCTTGCCTATCTATTCTATCATAAGCTTTCTCCAAGTCCATGAAGGCAGCATACACTTTCCTTCCCTTCTCTAGATACTTCTCCACTAAACATCTTAGAACAAATATCTGATCTACACATCCTTTTCCCTTCCTAAATCCCCCTTGTTCTTCTCCAACTAGCTCCTCTGTCATATGCCTAACCCTATCAATGAGTATTCTACCATATATTTTACCAGTCACACTAAGAAGGCAAATACCCCTATGGTTACCACATACTTCTCTCTCCCCTTTTCCTTTGTACAGAGGAACAATTATACCTGATTTCCAGTCCTCTGGAACCCTTCCCTCTTCCCAAGCCAATCTACACAACTTCCATATCCACTCCACAACAATCTCACCCCCATACCTAAGCATTTCACCACACACTCCATCAATTCCTGGGGCCTTTCCCAGCTTAATCTTCTTCATCGCTTCCACTACTTCCGACCTACTGATCTCTTCCTCCCTCCTCTCATCTCTTCTTCTCCCAGCCATTCCCCAACCACTTATACTCACACTGCTCTCACTCTTTACATTCAACAAATCCTCAAAGTGCTCCTTCCATCTCCTCAATTTCTCTCTCTTCTCCACCAACAATCTATTATTCCTATCTTTCATTCCCCTACTATTTCCCCTTTCACACTGCCTTACTTTCTTTACCTCCTTCCAAAACAATTTCTTACTCTCCCTCCATTTCATATTCAGATTCCTCCCAAACTCTTCATCCACTTTCTTCTTACTCTCCTTCACCAGTCTCTTAACCTCCCTTCTCCTGCTCACATATACCTCTCTCTTCTCTCTGTCATCTTCTCCCCTACCTCTACTCGCCAACCATTCACCATATGCCTTCTTCTTTTGTTCCACAGCTCGTTTCACCTCATCATACCACCATGCTGTCCCTTGCACACCCTTGCATCTCCTCCTCACTCCACAAACCGCCTCACACGCTACGCTTATCTCTTCCGTGAATATCTTACATACGTCTTCCACCCCTTCCATCTGCTCTAGCTCATACCTTCCTAATCTTTCTTCCACTATGCTCTTATACTCTGTCCTTTTCTCACTATCTTGCAATTTCTCCACTCTTCTCACAGGAGCTGCTTCCTCCTGTTTTCCCCTTCGCCTCCTCAACCACTTTCTTTGCAGCTCTACCTTTGCCATCACTAAGTGATGGTCCGAGACTCCATTCCCCCACCCTCTCCACACCCTTGCATCCAACACTTGTCTTCTCATTCGCTCATCCACACACACGTAGTCTATCATTGCCTTTCGTTCAACAAGTTCACCATCCATCCTCCTCATTACTCTCCATGTATACCGGTGGATCATCTTATGACGAAAGTAGGTGTTGGCTATTGCCAACCCCTTACCAGCACAGATGTCCACCAAAGCACTACCATATATGACTCACTAAGCTAAAATTGTTTGATGTTAGCAAAAATAAGATACTAATAAGCAGCTACGATGAAGACGTTAGAAGCTTGAGGAACAGCGAAAGCACGAGCAAAAGCAATTAAATGAAGAAAAAGACAGTGTGAGAGAAAGGCGAATGCATGTACAGGTAGAAAGAAGAGAAGGACAAAATGGAATTAATACCAAAAGAAAAAGACTGAGAGAGACTATATTCCCCTTCGTTGCAACCTGTAAACCAATCTGTTAAAGCAAAGGAGATATAAAGGATTTAAAATGTCAAAAAATAGAAAATTGGTCACGAATCGGCCATCTCGGATTTTTCAAATTTTATAAAATTCGGGCATCAACGTCCTATATGGCCCTATAATCATACAGTACAAACTATGAGAATATTCCAACAAATGGTTTCTGAGATACAGCGTAGTACGGACGAAAGGACACATGGACTAACGGACGTACGGTGCGGACGGACATGACCTAACCTAAGATTTCACTTAGTGAGAAACGAAGTAGAATAACAAAGTAAAACACGTAGAAAACGAGAATAAAAAAAAGAAGAAAAGATAAATATGAGAAACGTATAAAGAGGAAAGGAGAAAGAAAGTGTAGAGTGAAGGAGAGGAGTCTGGGGAGAAAACAGAGGCAGGAGAAAAGAAAGCAAGGAGAGAAGGAAATGCAGGACGGTATACAGACTGACTGGAGAGGAAATAGAGATATACTGGAGACAAAATAAATGTAGACGAGGAAAACAGAGAAATTCAAGGAAAATGCGCAAGGCCTGAGGGTAAACGAGAGAGAGAGAGAGAGAGAGAGAGAGAGAGAGAGAGAGAGAGAGAGAGAGAGAGAGACCAAAGGATTAAGCAAGGAAACAAACTTTTTTTTTTTTTTTTATGTGTCCGACTCTGGGCATAGGCTTCACAGCCTGCTATCAAGGCCCAGCAATCCTCCTACATACCATACACCTCTACATGTCACCACTTCGGCGCTAACACCCACCGTCCATATTGAAAACATGCTAGGGCTGTCTCATACAGGACTGGTGTATTGGTATTAGCGGGGGTATTTTTACGACATGTCGGCGGGTCTTCTGGTAGATCAGTAAAGCCTGATTTAATGAAATTCAAATCCTTAAACTGTTCCCTGCCCCAGCCGGGATTTGAACCTGGGTCCGTTAGGGCCGCACGCCACCTCTCTACCAGTTGAGCCACCGCCTCCCCTAAACACCTTTATATAAAGAAACGAGTGGAACAAAAAAGGAAGGATGAATATGAGAAAGAATGCAAGGAAACACGAATGGAAAACATCGAAGGAATTAGAGGCGGAGAGGAAAATAGAGTAGGAAGGGAAAATAAGGGAAAATAAGGAGAGAAAATAAGAGAAAGTAAGGAGAGAAAATAAGAGAAAGTAAGGAGAGAAAATAAGAGAGAGAGGGGAGAGAAAATAAGAGAGAGAGGGGAGAGAAAATAAGAGAGAGGACAAGCGAAAGGAAGCAACAAAAGAAGGAAACTTAGAGGAATAATGATAAACTGGAGGAACAATAAATACAGGGGAGGAAATAGAGAAATTCATGGAAAAAAAGCCGGGGAAAACGAGAGAGAGGGAGAGAGAGAGAGAATGGTTAAACAAATGTCCGTGTGAGTAAGTGTGAGGTACAGGTAATTCGAGAGAGGTAGGAAGAAAAAGGCTGCAAGGCAGGCGGTCAGAGGAACGAGAGAGAGAGAGAGAGAGAGAGAGAGAGAGAGAGAGAGAGAGAGAGAGAGAGAGAGAGAGAGAGAGAGAGAGAGAGAATTCATGGAGGAACTTAAAAATTGTCGAAAGTAAAACATCAACAGGTTTGTTGGTCCTTTTGGTACTGAATAAGTTATGACTGTTATCTCCTATGTGTTTTAGAGACAAAAATGGAAAAACAAAAAGCCTACGCCCTCTAACCCATCACTTCGGCCGAAGCTGTCAGGAAAAAATGAGAAAGACCACCATGCCACATAAAAACACAGTCAGAATTTCATGGGAAGAGAAAAAATAGTGCATGTTGTAGACTGTATGAATGTTAAGGGCATAAGTTGATAGTAGGCAGGAAAGTAGATAGTGGCGGTCAGGATATGTGATCGGCAAACAGAAAAGTTCCCATGAAGGTAGGGGCAGCGATGAGCGAGGCAAGAAAAAAAGAGAAAGGCAAAAAGGAAAGATAGAAAGACCTTAGGGAAAATAGAATCAGGCAGAAAATGAGTAAACAGGCAAACAAGAGAGGCAGGATAAGGTGAAGGAAGGTAAGCAGAAGCTAGGGTAGACAGGAAATGAGTGCAGGTAGGAAGGAGGAACAAAGCTGAAGAGACAGGTAAGAGCGAACCAGTTTGAGTGAAATTAAGTTAGGCAGAAAATGAGGCAGGCACGAAGCAAGGAGAGGCAAAATAGGATGGAAGAAAGCAGGAAGGACTGAGTGTAAGCAGCAGGGAGGCAGGAATGTGCAGAGGTAGTTACGACTGTTGTTATGTGTAAAAATGAAGTCAGCCAGAAAATAGGACAGACAGGAGAGAGAGATGGTGAAAGAAAGTAGGCAGGGAGTGAGGGTAGTCAGGAGAGAGGCAGGTAGTGGTGGGGGAAGGTAAGGATGAAGCAGGAGAAAGAAGACACGAGTCAGGCAGAACATGCTGTAGGCACGTCAAGGAAGAAAACAGAAACTTAAGAGGATGGTGAAGCTCGACAGATCTGTTGTTAGGAAGGGGTAAAATGGCGTCAAGGAGAGGGGACATGAAAGAGGCAATGTTGCTGGGAGTTCCACTGAAGAAATTGTATCATAGAGATCTTGCAGTCCTTTACAGTAAGATATTTCACATTTGGTAGGAATGCATACCCAATTCAAACTCATTCTAGTGTGTATCTAAGAGCCTGTCTGTGTTTCTTTTAAAATGATGTACCGTAGTTCTGTTAACACTATTTTTGCGCTAAGCCTTACCAGTTTCGTAACGTGTATTGAAACTCATCAGTTTTTATGCTCAAGACTGTCAGATCCATTCAGTGTTTTAGTTTAGTCCGATGACCTTTCAGTCTATAGGGCGCTAAAGAACCCTCATGTGATTATGCTTGCTCAGACTCCTGAGAGAAGGAATTAGATATCTGCAATCCTAGTCTGTCTGTCTGTCTGTTTGTTTGTCTGTAGATAGTCGTAGCAGAGGGGTTTAATTAGATGGAGAGAGATATTGAAGGTGTATCGTACAGTAGGCTAATGGATGCCCCCCTATCATCAGTGGAGTGTAACGTGGGCTGCTGCCAGTGAAATGGTGAGGCATCGAGTACAGTTAATAGGAAGGTCTCTCTTTACCTCACTTTCCCTCTCTGTATTCTTTTATTGTCAGTGAGGTGAGTTATAGTCGCTTCTTTGATAACGGAGTTTTATAGTACACAGTTATATCGAGATGTGATTAAAGAGAATAATGTAACGTGATGGCAAACCTCATAACTACCCTATCTTAATTGTCTCTTATCGTTAGTACGGGCTCTCTGCCCTTAATGTGCAGCTGCTTTGATTGGGATTATATACCGACCAGTGTATAGGTGTGTCTATGTCTGGTACCTTTGCATAGGTAGTTTTCCATGACGTCAGATAACTGGTTCAAATTGGTTATTTTGTGTGTTCATTAAATACCTGTATTGTCTGGCAAGCAGGGTTTTGTGATACATCGCATGGTCTGATATTCCTGTCTCTAATTATGGCACGACTTGTCCTGAACTGGACATATACACCTACATTACATATACCGATGCCTATAATTATATAGTTAGGTAGTAATATATACTGTACATATTAATGCCTACATCCCTCTCTGTCACTCTTTGCTGAGCCATCCCTTTCTCTTACATCTGTGACTAGAGAACTAAATAATTATTAGAGTTAAGGCCTTACTGTCTCTAGGGACTGAAAGATCTCTGTAGTTTATGTCTCTGTGTAAAACATACACACACACACACACACACACACACACACACACACACACACACACACACACACACACACACACACACACACACACACACACACACACACACACACACACACACGTGCACTCACGCTCTCTCTCTCTCTCTCTCTCTCTCTCTCTCTCTCTTCCTTTGTTGCAATGTTTGGAAAATTTTGGGGTCACTCCTGAACAGTACAGCTATCCCTTTTTGTAAATCCGTCGTCTCCATCGTTATTCCTAAATGGTAATAGTCTTATACGGGATATCCATGACCACTGTATATTTCTCTGCAGTAGTCCGAGTTAAATGGCATTTGCTATGTCTCAGGTCACTCACCAAGCTCTAAATATGTCTGTTAGTAGTTCCCCAAGTCCTTCATGAGTGCTATCATTTGCTCAAAGTTTTGTGTCATCCGTAACTTTGAGATATCACATTTAACAGACCAACATCGATGTCAACAAAATAAATGATTAACAGACCTGAACCAAGAACTGGCCCTTGGAGAACTCCAGAAGCAACTGAAACCCAATCAGAGGAAATTCCGTTGGTCAAGATGTATTTTTTCCTATCGATTAGCTAAGTTTATCCAAATTATAACTTCCCCGTAAGTTCCCAGTAAACGCACTTTTGACATTAGTCTGAGGTGAGCTACTGTCAAAAGACTTTTGAAAGTCGAGGTAAAGGATGTCTTTTACTGGATTTCTGTCGTACATGCGCAGCATTGTTGGGAAAAAAATGTTTGCCATGCTGGAAGGCCATAATTACGCTATGAATTTCCATGTGTTTCCCAGTCTTGTCTACAATGTTTTCTAACGATTTTGTGTAAGGGAGTTCAGCCTAAATGGGCAGTAACAGTAATTTTCATGACATTCTTGTCTCCCTCTTTTAAAACGTGGAATGATGCCTACTGGCTTCCTGGTTAGGGCAAGTCCCTTGTTTCCAGGGATTTAGAGAAGATATTGGCAAACAGAGAAGATACCTGATCGCTTACTTATTTAAACTCTGCGAAGGATTTAATCTGCACCAGATGGCGTGTAAATAAATAACTTGTGGAATTTTCTAGCTAATTTCTCTGCTGTGCACTTGGGGATGTCGGAGTTCCCATATGGACCAGGAACTGCCTTGCTACGTTACGAATATCTTCAAATACAAAGATTATTGCAAAATAGGTATTTAGAGTGTTGTCCATTATCAAGTATGGGACTTACATTGCACTTTATTGGATCTTAGGGGGCCCGGTATTACTTAAAGCCACCATTACGAACTACTCTACTTCACTAACAAACATACTGTATAGTCCTGAAGGAGTCCAAATCATTCTGGTCTTGGCTTCTTTTTGCCCTCTTGTACACAGCCATTCTCTCTTTTGTTGCAGAGAGGTCACCATGTCACATACGTATACACCGTCACTGAGGCAAAACACTAATCTCCTTGGAATTAATGAAATGGGTCCAGTAGGTGACGAGAGAGAGAGAGAGAGAGAGAGAGAGAGAGAGAGAGAGAGAGAGAGAGAGAGAGAGAGAGAGAGAGACGGGGAGTTACTCAAATCATAAGCTAATATTCTGGAACTACAGAGGCACATAACTGAACACCTTATGGAATTTGTTATGTGGATAATAATGTGAACATTTATGAAGCAGTAAGAAAGAACTTTTAAAAGAGTGGAAAATAGCTGATAAAGATATACGAGAGAGAGAGAGAGAGAGAAGGGGGGGATGTTAAAAGTACAATGTGAAATGAGTACAGAGTAAACGAAAAATGTATCAGAAAGCGCATACCTCCACAAACAGCCATAAAACTTGGAATTTACAGTGATAGTTCCTATTTCCTAGCAGACGAAAAGATATACGGATCACATAGTCAATTAACTGTATGATTTTAGTTTGCCCTGACAAAAAAATTTAGAGAGAGCATAATTCCGCCAATGCCATTGAAGTTTATGATTATTCCTGCATCGGGTTTCGCCTCAAAATTTATTCATATTCTACCTTGACCCAATGCCCACATATCTTCAATGTTTTATTGAAATCGAATAACATCTTGTTGAAACATCTCGTACATAAACAGATAAAAAACACAGGAGAATACATATAATCTCTTTAACTTCGTTGGTGGAGGAAGTAATAGCAATAGACTTGTTGGTAACTGTACAAACATCTGATATAGATTAGGTAACAACTATGATATCCCTTGCATACTTGAAAGACAAGGCTGGCAAAATAAGAAGCCTCTTCCCACCCAAAAATTCCGCCAGCCGTAGCCGGCAAGGCAAAAAGAAAATTAGAACTACCACGAGGAAGCATAATGCAAATTCATAATTCATAAAATACAGGATAACTAAAAGTGTGTTCTACACCTGGTGTCACGCAACAAAGCTTAATGGGAAACAATAGATTAGAATGAACATTATATTTGGCAGGCAAAAATGAAACCGAAAGCAGACGGGGAATGGAAGGTGAAGGCAGTGGAGAGGAGGGCAGGAAAAAATGAAGAGGCAAGTAGGAAAAATAGTGAGACAGGAGGGAAATCAGAATGAGGCGGAAATGAAGTAGAAATGTGAGCAGGATAGGCAATATATGATGAAGGGATATAAGCAGAAAATGAGGATAAGAATGAGGTAGGGAGGAAGGGCCTGAGATATGTAGGAGTGAAGTAAGAGCGAAACTAAGTTGAGCAGAAAATGAAGCAGGCAGCAAGGATAAATATGGAAAACATGAAGGAAGGTAGGCGGGAAGTGAGTGTAGGTAAGAGGAGGGCAGGAATTGGCAGAGGGAAGTAAGTGTGTGGTTGGTAAACACTAAAAATGATGCAGCCAGAAAGGAGAGGCAAGAGAGGACGGAAGAAAGCAAACAGGGAGTGGAGATAGTTAAGAGTGAGGCAGGAAGAGGCAGAGGTAGGTAAGAGTGAGGTAGGAGGAGGGAAACATGAGTCAGGCAGAAAATGTGGCAGACAGACAGGCAGGGAGAAAGAGCAACAAAATAGAGCAAAAAATGAGAGATTTGTGAGGCAGGAAAGAGCCAGTGTGAGTAGGGATAAAATGCAGTGAGGTAGGCAGGATATGAAGAGAGAGAGAGAGAGAGAGAACTGCAGTTTCACAGCTTCACAGATACTCAGATGGCACAGCTCTTAGGACTGCAACGAGGTGGTCTGACGTTAATGTTGGTAAATAACGATTTCTCCTTACAAAGCTGAAAGAAAAAGAAAATAATAGAAAGAAGCCCCTCCTCTCCACACCCTCTGGCACGCAGTCGTACAGAATATAAAATAGAGAGAGGTAGAAGCCCTCACGGACTGCACAATGTGCTACATAAAAATGGTCCAAGTGCAAAATACTTGACTTTGTTCTGTTACATTGACATTTGACCAAATGTTCTCAAAATAGGACTAACTCATTATTGTCTAACTCTATACATTTCCCCTAAGTTTGCAAAAATGATCAACAGTACCCAAGTTGGCCTTCTGGGACCTTGACCTTTAACATCTTGATGACAAAATTGAATCCCTACAACCTTGCTTGATCCCCCATCCTTCCTCCAAGATTGACCAAAAACTCTTTGAATGATACAGTTAGATATTTGTCTTTGCCAAATGATTGTGATATTTGACCTGTTTTTCTATAAAAAAAAAATAAATGCAGGAGTACTGGATTCAGGGAGGAGTTTCTGGGGCCTAATATTGGATTTTGTAAAAGACGCTAAAGCCTACGAGCATAAGTCGAAGCCTCTGGACCTTAATCTAGGGATTCAGTGAAGCTTCTATGTCTAAGTGAGTGAAGTACCTCGCCTGAAAAAAAAAGATGACAGACGGACAGCGCCACTCCTACAGGTGCTCCCACATCCAAAAATAGGTCACCCCCTTCGCTACCGTCAATCTTTCCATCAAGTTTGGCTAAAATAAGATCAAAACTGTTTTAGATTTTTGTTCATGCACAAGTACACAAAGTCAAAGTATGACCTTGCCTGTGACTTCGATTATTGATTAAGTATTCCGAAAATTGCTTTTGAACTCAGCAATCTTCCAGTTGTAGGCCAGGGCCCCATGTGCGATACTGATGAGCTACTACACATATCTTGCCTTTTCCGAGAATTGTTGAATTCTTTTAGAGGGTTTATAATTTCATTGATGAACAGTGTCATAAATCATAATTCCTTTGATGCTGTGGGTTTTTGGGCATCGTTAAGAACTCAAATGACTTTCTTTTAAGATTTTCAAAATGCCTTGCCTGACATTTATGAACGTTAGATGACATTAGCCATTTTATAGATCATTTACTTTGGTCTAAAACAAATTGTAGTCATAGCTTCTCATTTTAAGATTGATAGCACTCACTTCTGGTGCCACATTCGAATTTTGACGAAGTATCGTTTAATCCAACTCTTCGTCATTTACCTAGACACAACATTGCACTGAACCTCACACTGAACGCTGGGGAACCTTACTTCTGACATTTAATTTAGGTGTAGAAGCTCCATTACAATTTCCCTCTGTTGCCTGTCTGTTAACCAGTTGACTAATAACTCTTCCTCCAAGGTACTTCACTTTATATATTACTTCTTGTGAGGTTCTCATAGTAAATACCTTCCAGAAATTTCAAAGTGTCATATGACCGCATTTCATCATAAACAAAATATATCTTCTGCAAATTTCAAGCTAAACAGTCACACGTGATGTGCCCCGTATGAAGCAATGCTGGTTATCCCTAATCAGATAGCTGATAAGGGCAAGGTATGATATAATTCTGTCTATAATACCACGTATCAGTACTCTGTTTATAACTGACGTGTGACTGACTGGACTGTGATTATCAACGAGAGAGAGAGAGAGAGAGAGAGAGAGAGAGAGAGTTAAAATGAGTACAGAGTAAACTAGAAAGCACTCAGAGAGCGCATACCTCCCTCATTGCCATTGCCATTAAAAAGGATCCGGACCGGATCCGTGAAAATATTGTGGGAATTATATAGGATCCATAACCAACCCAAAATTTAATTATTGTGTCCTTGACCAATGGCCCATTCTTCCACAAAATTATAATGAAATAATCTGAGAACTTTTGCAGATATTATTCGGGAAACATAGGATCAGGATCCGGATCAACCCCGAAATTTAATCAGTTCTTTCTTGACCCATGGCCCACCATCCACCAAAATTTCATTTGAGAAGTTTTGGAGATATTGTGCGGGATACTCTGGATCCATATCCGGATCCGCCCCCAAATTTATTCAGTTCTTTCTTGCCTTATAGCCCACGCTTCCACAAGATTTCATTGAAATTCTTTAAGAACTTTTAAAGGCTGTGTGTGGACAAACAGACAAACATAAATGAATTTATAACCTTCCACAAATTCGTTGGCGAAGGTAACTAGAAAGCAATCAGGAAGCGCATACCTCAACCACCACCAATATAATCTATGATATTTAGCAGTAATTCCCATTTCCAATCAGATGAATTTTTATGCAGTCTCACATAACCAATAATTTTATGATTTTCGTCTCCCCTGACACAAAAACTAAGGAGCGCATACCCTTGCCAGTGCCAATGGAATGTATTATTCATTTCTGCATAGCGATCAACTGCACCTCAGAATTTACGCAACTCTTCCTTGACCCACTGCCCACCTATTTACAATATTTTATCGAAATCCGATAACAACTTTTTTATATATCTTGTACACAAGCAGATAATAAGACGGGTGAGTACATCGTCTCTCTTCGTTGGTGGAGGTACTAACAGCACCAGTCTTGTTAGTACCTTTGCATTTATCTATTAATTAGTTAATGACAATGATATCTCTTGTATGCTTGAGGGATAAGGTTACGGTAAATAAATAGGAAGCCTCCTCCTTCCACCAAAAAATTACTTTAGTAGAATCCGGCAGGAAGAAAATTGAGAACGACCACGAAGAGGCATAACAGAAAGTGATAATTCATAAAATACTGGATGACTACAATTGTGTCCTACACTTGTCACAGAACAAAGCTTAACGGGAAACAAGAGATTAAAGTCAACATTACTAGTATATCTGGTATGCTGAGAGGAAGCAGGAAACAGACGGGGAATGAAAGATGAGGGCAGTGACAAGGGAGGCAGGAAAAATGAAGAGAGGCAGGTAGGAAATATAGTGAAACAGGAGGGAAATCAGATTGAGACAGAAATGAAGTAGGTAAGCAAGCAGGATAGGCAGAATAAGATGAAAGGATGTAAGCAGAAAATGAGGATATGCATGAGGTAGGTAGGAAGGGCCAGAGATATGTAGAGTGAAGTAAGAAACTAAGTTGTGCAGAAAATGACGTAGGCAGTAAGGATAGATATGGAAGATATGAAGGAAGATAGGCGGGAAGTGAGTGTTGGCGAGAGGAAGGCAGGAGTGGGCAACGGGAGGTAAGTGGGTGGTTGGTAAACACTAAAAATGATGCAGGAGGAAAGGAGAGACAAGACAGGACGGAAGAAAGTAAACAGGGAGTGGAGAGAGTTAAGAGTGAGGAAGGAAGAGGCAGAGGTAGGTAAGAGTGAGGCAGGAGGAGGGAAACATGAGTCAGGCAGAAAATGAGGCAGGCATGGAGAAAGAGCAACAAAATAGAGAGAAAAACTGAGAGATTTGTGAGGCAAGAAAGAGCCAGTGTGAGTTAGGGATAAAATGTAGTGAGGTAGGCAGGATATGAAGGAGGCCGGGAGAGAGAGAGAGAGAGAGAGAGAGAGAGAGAGAATTGCAGTTTCACAGTTACACAAGTGACACAGATCTTAGGACTGCAAAGAGGTGGTCTGACGTTAATGTTGGTAAAGAGTACTCTTCTACTCACAAACCATAAAGAATAAAGATATAGCAGAAAGAAGTCTTTTCCCTACAAGCCCTCTGAGAAGTAGTGGTACAGAAAACTAAATAGAAAGAGGTAGAAGCACTCAGAGATTACATTACGAGCGCTCTACAAATGGTTTTGGGGCCGAATACTTGATTTTGCCCTGTTACCTTGACACTGACCGATTGTTCTCAAAATATGATTAATTTATTCTTGTCTGACCCTCAACATTTCCCCTATGTTTGCAAAAAAAGGATCAACACTACCTATGTGTACCTCCTTTGACCTTGACCTTTGACCTCTTGATCGTAAAATCAGTTCTCTCCATCCTTGCTTGACCTTTCATCCTTTCATCAACCTTACCCATAACTTTTGATATATAAAGTCAAATATTTCTCCTTGCCATATGATCTTGGCCTTTGACCTTCCGTTTTAAAAAAAGGTATGGAGTCTTTCATGGAAGGAGGAATTTCAAGGGCCTAATATTGGACTTTATTAGATACACTAAAGTCTATCGTCAACCCTCAGTGGCCATGGGTTCAGAAATTTGCGGACTCCCCTGACCGGCCCCGGGACCATTAAAAAAAAGAGGATTGTCTGGCGCACCTGACATTGTGTTATTTAGTTTTCTAAACTCATTTTGTGATTCGTTATGATTTGAGGAAGTTATTGTAAAATTACTGCAAGTGCCAGTAACATGTCAACAGAGGGGGGAAAACATCAGGGAACTTGAGGCCCCCCCAAGGAGAGAATGACACAGCCGCGAGCCTATACATATCTAGAGCGGCATGGATTATGACCTTGACCTTGACCTATTTTGGACTCAATGATTTTCATCCCTACTACACACTTGTAAAATTTTGTGATGATATCTTGAGCGGTTGTGAAGTTATCGAGCTAAGAGGCACACAGACAGACAAATAAACTGAAAACAATACTTGTAGGAGATTTTCATCCATACTACACACCTGTAAAACTTTTTTTATATCTTGAGCGGTTGTGAAGTTATCACAGTAACAGACAGACAGACCTTGACCTACTTTCGTCAGTTTCAAACCCGTGATCGCTTTTTTTCCCTACTACTCACCTGTAACACTTTGTGATGATATCTTGAGTGGTTGTGAAGTTATCGTGCTAACACACACACACACACACACACACACACACACACACACACACACACACATTGAAAACAATTCCAAGTTCGCTATTGGGGATGGTAGAGAAGTGACCACCTGAGTGCTTTGGATAGTGAGTAGGGTCGGGTAAACGTACCAGTTACCTTCATTCCCTTCCCATAATTGTTTGCAGTCTTTTATAGATCGTGCTAATTTGACGTCACCGGCATGTTAGAGCAAAACGTTGCTCGATGCCAGCAGCAATCAAGGGGTTAAGTCGATGCCTCAGTGCCTAAATATTAGGATTCGATAAAGTTGCTAAGTCTGAGGGAGGGCAACACTTCATTTTCATATGAATAACTAAATATATAAAAGATACATGAACAACACTATTCCTACAGATGCTCCTGCTTCGAAATATACTGTAGGTCTACCCATTCGCTGACCACCAATCCTTCAAGCAAATATGGCTATAATACGATCAAATCTGTTTTAGTATTTTGTTCAAGCACAGACACACAGGAATCGAAGTATGACCTTGCCTGTGACCCTGATTATTGACTGTTTTGAAAATTGCCTTTGAACTCAATGAGCTCTTAGTTATAGGCCATAAACTCATGTGGGTCAATGATGAACTACTGTAAATATCTTCCCTATTCAAACTTTGCTGAATTCTTTAAGAATTTTAATATATTCAACATTCAACAGTGTCACAGATCATATTATCTTGGATAAAATTGACTGCTCTTAAGTTTTTGTGCATCATTAAAAGTAATAAATTATTTATAATAAGATTTTCGGCATCCATTACCTGACATTTATTAACATTAATTGACATTAGAATTTTCAGAGATCATTGATGCTGATCTACATCATTTTGCCATCATAACTTGTCATTTTTAGATACATGCACTTTCACTTTAGGTGTCACATTCGAATTTTGATGAACCATTGCTTAATCCTACATCGTCGTCATTTACATATATAGTAAATTCCATTCTACTTAACTCTGAACTCTGGGGAACTCCCATTTGTAACATTTACATAAGGTATAGATGCTCTGTCATGGACTCGCCATACTGTATTGTGTTTTTACACTGTGACTGATTGATTATATTAAAACAAATCTGGCGGCGCAACTGCCAGGGTCATATGCTACCGGAAAACAAAGTAAAAGACGCAGCAAAAAAAAGTGCATATTAAAAAAAATAAATTAATCTGTTAATAGGAATAACATACCAAAAATAAGAAGAGAATAGTTTATAAAATATCAATTACTTATAAAAGTGGAAGGAGGCCCGCCTCCTGAAGAAAACTAAAAACATCAGTAAAACTGCTAGAGGCTTCACTAAGCATCGAGGACAAACAATCGGCACCATCTGCCTCCTTATGCCTATGGAGGAATCTGTGACGTAGGTCCCCCAAACTCGGACACTCGACCAGCAAGTGACAGACTGTAAGGGGAAAAAGGCAGTCATCACAGTACGGTTGAGTCTCACCACTCATGAGGAACCCATGTGTAAACCGAGAGTGCCCAATGTGAAGCCTAGCAAGAGCCACCTCCAATCGCCGAGGCATGGAGGGGAGAACCCTTAGCACAACCACTCTCTGAAAGATTTCTTTCAGCTTATTATGTGTAACATCATCCCAGAGTCTCTGCCAAGAAGTACGAATTGTGCACCGCAAGTAAGGTGTTACATCAGAAGCAGGAAGCGGGTAGTCAGTTGGGGGCTGTTGAGAAGACAGCTTTAGCTAATGTATCTGCCCTCTCATTGCCCACCACGCTAACACTTGCGGGACCCAAACAGAAGCCCACATGGCAGCCACGACGGCCAATAAGAAAAAGCCACTCTAATATTTATAAAACCATTGGATGGGATGCATTAAAAGACTCTAGTGCAGACAGAGCACTACGCGAGTCACTAAAAATCACAAAGACGGATTGGAGGAGAGTAAAAATGATTTTAAGAGCATATAAAATTGCGGTCAGTTCCGCTGTATACACTGAAGTAATGCCAGGTAGGCTACCACCCTTACTAAAGAAAGGGAAGACAACACCAAAACCTACTCCAATATCAGTCTTACACCCATCATTATAGACGGGGACAGAACCCTCATGAGTGGAGGCATGTTCCAAGAAGAGAGAGAGGGTCACCTGAAAGGGAAGCGAGCCCTTTTTTCCAACAACGGACCTACAAAATGTCACACGATGGAGTAGCCAAGATCCCACCCTTGGGGTCCGATGTGGATAAACTGCCAGTCTCGGAACAAAGAGGGCTAACATAACAGTGCGGACCCAGTAACCAAAGGGCTTCGGGAAACTAGGACGGGTGTAATAAACAGTGGATTGGGAATCCTTGGAGACGATGACACAAGAAATTGAGTGTGGAATGATGTGAAGACGATAGTGTTTTTATACAAATTCATGACACTATTATTATGGGAACGCTGGGTGCATTAGTGAAAAACCCAGAAATATTCACTCAGCTAACTGTCCTGACAGTGCTCCAATCGGGATTGTTCTCAAAATGTTCGTTATTCTTTCACTAGTGATTGTTTTTATGCACGCCCTTGGCGCATTACTGAGTGATACTTTTGTGTATTTATCGTTCCACCGCCCTGCTTCTTTTAGCCTTTAAGCTAAGCCACGCCTACTTACGGTGATCATGTATTGCTTTGTGGCTAGCGTGAAAACATTAGTCACCTGATGTAGTGCTACCATGGGAAGAGGACACTGAGAACAGAGCAGAGAAGCAAAGACCCCGTCTTAGCGGCTTATCACCCAGTCTCTAGCAGTGCTGCTACCCACGCTGCTGGTGATCGGCAACAGTGGACGTCAGCAGTGTGCAGGAATGTGGCCTGAGTAGCAGTGCCATCCAGTCTCTTCACAGCCACAACTTCGTTTTCGCCACTGACCAGTATTTTTCTTTCTGTGTTTTCTAGACTTAAGAGTATTAGCAAGCTGTCTGATTTGAGTGAGTGATTACTCGTTTATCTTGGAATGTAAGAATTAATTTTGTTTGTAGTCAATAAATTTTTCAGCTCTCATCTTTGAGCCTGATTAAAATGTAAGAATCATGCTTCATTTCTCCTTACTGTTCTTACATCAGTTTGGCACCCCCTGTTTGCACAAACTTCTTATATTAATCACGACTGGTAGTTAAGCCAGTTCTTTCATATTAATTCATAAATCCGTTTGCGCCAGCCAGGAGCTAGCACCAGCAGGAATCTGTCTTTATTAGTATTAATTATCGATTGTCAGGGCTAAGGACACTTTATCAGAGGTGAACAGTATCAACAGTTCAGCATTCCTGAGTGATTAGTCTTCGCTGTGTACTGTTGAGAATGTTTATGAAATTCTCGTTTTGTAGAGAATCGGCAAAGTAAGCCAGAATAAAGTAAAACTAATTACTTTATTTCACAAGTCAATTGCTGTCGTGTCAGTGGTGACTCCCTTTTCTCCAATAAGTAGTGGAGATATATTCAGTATAGATATTGTAAACTCAGTATATTCCTTTTCCCACTGCGACAACTGACGACTTATTGGTAATTTATTCATATTTCACTTCCCCCCTCGACATGCCTCACTTACTATTACTCCCTGTCACCTGCCATTTAGCCAGTTCACTGTCAACTGGTCCTCGTAGGTTCTTCACTTTTTCAGTACTTCTTGTGAGGTTCTGTTGGTAAAAGTCCTCTAGGAATTTCAGTTAAAGTGTCATGTGTCCGCGTTTCATCATAAACACTATATATATATATATATATATATATATATATATATATATATATATATATATATATATATATATATATATATATATATAATAGTAAATTTCAGGCTAAAAGCCAGCCATGATCTACCTCACATGAAACCATACTGGGTATCCTTAGCGAAATAGTTGATTAGTGCAATGTATGACATAATTCCATCTGTAAAAGCATGAATTAGTACTCTGCTTATAACTAACGTGCAAATGACTGGTGCGGAATCATGAGAAAGCGAGAGAGTTAGGTAGGAATTGCTGGTCTGAGTGAGAAACAGAATTAAGTGAAGATATGAGGAGAGAGAGAGAGAGAGAGAGAGAGAGAGCGAGAGAGAGGCAGAAACTGCTGGTGTGAGTGAGAAGCAAAATTACATCAAGAAAGGAGGAGACAGGAAAGAGAGAGAGAGAGAGAGAGAGAGAATGTGGAGTTTCGTGATGTATAAATTAATATTCTTGAACAAATGAGGCTCCTAAAACTGCAGACACTAGGAGGAGACCATAGTTATGAAGACAAGAATGTGAGCATAAAATAGAGGAGAAAAGAAGAGAGTGTGGAAGGGAGCAGGAAGAAGAGTGATTTTGAAGGAAGAGTTGGAAGGGCGACAAACCAGGATGCAATCATTGCAAAAAAATAGGAAGAAAAAAAGCTCTTTCATATGGGGAGGAAAATAATATACATGACTAGGTACGCACACAGTAAATGACAGAGAAAGTAAGAACTAATGTTCGTTAACTGAGGCCGGTATACCCACCAGCGGGCATACCCATAGACTGCATGACCATCAACTGGTATAACCATCAGAAGGTATAACCATCAGCTGGTATAAACATCAATTGGTATAACCATCAACTGGTATAACCATCAGAAGGTATAACCATCAGCTGGTATAACCATCAACTGGTATAACCATCAGAAGGTATAACCATCAGCAGGTATCAACATCAAATGGTATAACCATCAACTGGTATAACCATCAGGAGGTATAACCATCAGCTGGTATAAACATCAAATGGTATAACCATCAGATAGTTTAACCACCAGCTGATATAACTATTAGCTGGTATAATCATCAGCCATCATAGCCATCAGCCAGCATAACCGTTAGTAAACATAACGGTCAAGCGGCATACCTATCTGCCAGCATACCCATCAACCTCCACAGTCATCAGCTGGAATATTGTTGGCCAGTGTAATCAAAAGCTGACATTAATCATAGCCGGCATAACCATCAGCCGTCATAACAGTAGCCTGGCATAGCCATCGATTGGAATAACTATCAGCTGACATAAGAGTAACCTGGCATAGACATCAGTTGGAATAACCATCAGCTGGCATAACAGTTAGCCTGCATAGCTGTCGTTCACCATTACCATCAGCTGACATTACTTGCAGCCTGCTTAGCCATCAGTTGGCATTATAGTCAGCCAGTATAACCATCGTCCTGCAGAACCGTCAGCCGACATGCATGTCAGCCGCGAAAGCCATAAGAAGAGTTAAGGTGAGTATTGAAGATACAGCTGCATCCTTTTTGTGGGTTATTTCAACCATACTCAGACCCAGAGAAAGCAATGTCGATTTTAGTCAGTTCAGGTCTACATTATGTAGGTTTGATCCATTCAGACTGGCATGAGGTCATGAGGGTTCAGTTAGGTATATTTTGGTTAACTGCATTACTACAAGAACGACTTTTATACCCTTACTAGGTTCTTCATACTTTCAAGCGAGTATTCACCTTAGGAGGGAATTTTTGAATTGTAGGAGCTAGATCTTGCCTGCTTTAACTGTTTCCTTAAAGAGATCTCCCGAAACTGAGTAGAATCGCTTACTTACAGGCAGCAACAATATATCAAAGCAACACATCCTCTGTTTTAGGGTTCTTCATATCTTCACAGCCAGAAAGTTCTTGCTCAGCTAGATAAATATTTGATCATTCAGATATTGATGGATCGGAAAAGGTCGATTAATGTTCTTCTATGGGTCTGTGTAAAGTTAGGCTCCATCAGCACTCAATTTCGGTACCATCAGACTGCTTGAAGTCAAGCTCCCCAGGAACGTCAGGACCATATAGAGTAAACTTGGTCAATGAACGTTCTCCTCACACAGTTCAGGAACAGTCAGTTCAGTGGAGATGTCCCGTTCAGGTCTAGTAAAATTCCATTCGTAGCCTTCTATATTTAACCAGGAACGTTCCACTCTGATCACACCCGATTTCTTCCATATCCTTTTACATCAACTGAGATCCATTCTAGATTCTAGTCCATGACCAGGTACATCGTTTCCATGACTGGCTAGTTCTGTTTAGATCCATTTTGGCTTTCACTTCGTGTCTTAATATTAATTAAGGTTGTGCAACCTAAGGACCATTTTCAAGGCCCAGTTAGGTCAACTTCGGGCCAGTAAAGCGTCAGTTCCAAGACCATTCGGGGCAATTTAGTCCATCCAGGTAATTCAGTGCCACCTCAGGTCCAGTCAGCCTTATCATCTCTGTTTGGCATAGTTAAGTCATCATAGGCTAGTTTAAGTATTCTCCGTTTCCTATTTACTTCCATTCAGGTCTGAGCAGATTTGAATTATGATTCAGTCGCCTCCACTCAAGTCAACTCCGTACATCAAGCAACTATTATTCGTTCCATTTATGTTCAGATCCTGTTAGATCAGGTCTAGACTATTTCACTTAACTTTAGGGTCCTCTCAGGTCACTTAACGTCATTTTTGTCGATTTACATCAAGAAGAATCCATTGAGATTATGCTTAAGAATACACGTGACAAATATTAGCCCTATTTATGACGGCTCAACAGTTTAAAGTCTTTTCTGACGTCTTTTAGTCCAGCAGGGTTGAATGGGGACAAACCAGATATTTTCAGCACATGTCAAAATACCCATAGTGTTAAAAAACAGCCCCATTTATGATCAAAAAGTGTGATGAATTTTATCGGTAAAGGACTTTCGGAACAGAGTGAAATGAACGGACAAGAGTGAGTTAGATGG
>NC_136955.1:16238532-16251040 GCF_032717465.1 Coenobita brevimanus | reverse complement strand
CTCACACAATTTGCGTGTCTTTCTCACTGTGAATGCATTATCTTACACTTACTTGAAGATAGGTACAAGCCCAGCTTCATTACGTACAGTCCTGGCACTTACAAGAAGGTATTTACAACTTGACTTCACTATATAATCCTTGCACTTACAAGAAAATATTTACAACTTACACTTACTGTACATGAACATATTTACAAAATGCCTTCACTATGTATAACACTGGGTGAGGCACACAAGCAGAGTGAGGCAGAGGGAGCGTGAGGGGGGGCGAGTAAGTGTATGGCCTTGACAGCCTGAGGGATGGTAGAGGAACAGTTACCTTACATGTCTGCCAGTTTTTACCCACGAATCTTGACAAATGCGGTCACAGTGAAGTTTTTTATTTTTAACCGTTTTCAAACAGCACCAGCACACTGATGGGTTAATTTGAAAAATAGTGTTGGTGATGACCAGTCTGTGTTCGAAGCATAAGGAAAGCAATCTGAGACCATTGCTGTTCCCGTGCAACACCTAGCAGCCTGTGATGCCTTGCCAGAGGTGAATATCTTTCCCTGTTCTGGCATTTAAGTCTCCAACAGGAAAACTGGGATTAAAATCTCAAATGAGTTTGTCATTATGTGGTAATATGAGGGACTAGTAACAGCAGCATTCAGAGTGGCATAGAGGGAATCTTTGATGGTGCCTACAGAGTCAAGGGTTGAGGCATAGGCACTGATAAGGGTTTCAAATATACCCTTTAGAAGTGGTATGCACCCAGAGACATCAACCTCTCTAATAAATAGTCAGGTGATTAGTACACCGCTTCCCCACGTCCTGATAAGCGAAGTTAAGCAACGTTGGGTCTGGTTAGTACTTGGATGGGTGACCACATGGGAACACCAGATGCTGTTGGCATAACTCCCTACGTGTCAAGTGGGGTTGGTGGAGGATTAGTGCCCCTCCCTGTAAAACAATTAACTCTAAGCCCTTGGCCACCCTGTTTGGGATACATGGCGTCTGGCAATGAATGAATGAATGAATGATTCGTGGATCTTCTGTAGTAAGTTGCTTCAGACTGCAAAGCCTATAACCATGGTTTCTTTTTACATTGTCTGGGCATATTAGGTTGCCCTCTGCTGAGAGGCTAGTGTCAGACAAGACAGCAATGTCAATTATATATCTTTTCTGTTAATTGGGAATAAGAGCAGTTCTATGGCACGGTCATGTGTCTTGGTCTGTAGTATCAAGAAAAATTCGAATATTTCAGGAAGTAAGAGTCAGAGAGATTCTTTTGATTTGTCTGTAGTGTGGGAGGCCTTGACAGACGCAGTTATTTGCCAGGTGGTGTGGAGCAGCAAATGATAGGTTACATCTTTTAAACCCCTTCCCATCAAGGTTAAACAGTTAGGCATCTGTTTCCAACTACTTGGTTGCACTGGATGCTGCCGAGGGCATTACCTACACCTATACCATCATGCCAGCAACCACTGGGCCAGTGCTACTTACAGCTAGCAACTTCCAGCCACATCCATGACCTGTCACCATCATACTATCGTGTCGTCATTGGTCTTTTGGTCTTTGATCTTGATGATAGGATGAAATGGTAGGTGAGTATAGCAGTGGGCTTGTGCAGTGAGTGGATTTGGTTTGATGGCAGCACTTTCCACATGACTAGGCAGTCAGTAATATGTGACGGTGGCAGGAAGATTCATGATGACTATCTTCTTAGCAGAGTTGCAGGAGCTTGCCGAGACCTCTGCCTTTCGAGCCTCGCCTTCTGTGGGACTCCACACTCATGGATTTTCCATTCGTGGCTTTCCACAAGTCAGTGGACCTAGTAAAATTTGTTTCATCCCTCAGTGATTGCCCCTTCAGCATGGGACACCCTGTCATCTTGCTGAGCCCGGGGGGTATTTCACCGTGCTGGTATGGCCCACCAGATTTACGGAGAACTCACGTCCCCCACCACAAGGTGGTTCCCGTGACACGCACACACACACACACACACACACACACACACACACACACACACACACACACATGTACCCACGCGTGCAAGCTCAGAGATAGATTGATAGATAGAGATAGTCAGAGAGAGAGAGAGAGATAGAAAGAGAGAAAATTGAATGTATAGCTGATTATATTAATGCTCATAATTTTTATCACCCTAAACCCTTAAACCTTTTTCCTGTTCTCATTGATTTTGTTTCAGTTCTGTTTACGTCAGATAAAGTGTCTTTTACTTTCTATTCATGTTTACCCAAGTCCATTATGTTACGAAACTATACATCTTCCTGGTGATGTCTACCGTATTTTATTCTTGTTGCCATCAGTTGATGCTATATGTCTTGGTAAAAGAAAATGTGTTCTTTATCTCTTACAACTTTATGTTGAGTCAAGGTGGCCTCCCATCTGCGTGTGCCTGAGTAGAGAGTTGAGACACAGTTTTATAGACGACATTTATACAGGGTGATTGCAGTGTGTTAGCGTATGTGTGACTCCTGTCTTGTCATATCGCTGGCATATAAAGAATCAAGGACACACTAACTTATATATTGCAATACTTCCTCTCTGAAATGCACTGCTCTCCCCACTTACACCCCTTCCTGATTCATATTTCACCAGCATGCGGAAGGGTTAATAAAATACAAGTCTGTGTAAAGCGGCTCCCCTGAAATTTGTTGTTCGCTAGGCAGTAGTTCATTACTTAATAAACGAACTGTAGGGATATACACAACTATCAGAATTAAAATCTAAACAGAATGTAATGGAAAAGGACCTTTGCCTTTCAATTAAAGAACGTATTTCATTCAGTTTCGGGGAGGCGTTTCGTATGAGAGGGGTTATATATAAATCATGTGGGTAACCTTCAGCTACATTAAACTTCTCCCAGGTTGTGTAAAATCGTCTTGAAATGGCGTAATTATAATAGAAAACATGCCACAGAATTGAAGACGGGGTGAAGAGATAGGTGTGGATATCTGTAATGACGAGGTGGATGTCTGTGATGATGTGGATGTTTGCACTGATGAGGTAGATGTCTGTGATGATGTGGGTGATTGCAATGATAAGGTGGATGTCTGCAATGATGAGGTGGATGTTTGTGATGACGTGGATAATTGCAATGATGAGGTGGATGTTTGTGATGATGTGGATGTCTGCAATGATAATGTGGATGTCTGTGATGATATGGATCTCTGAAATGATGAGGTGGATGATTGTGATGATGTGGATGCCTGCAATGATAAGGTGGATGTCCATGATGGTGTGGATGTCTGCAATTATAAGGCGGATGTCAGTGGTGATGTGGATGAAGGACGATGGCGTGGCAATGTCTTTGGCTGATGTGAATGTCAATATAAAGTCTTCAGTGTTTTTTCCCGATTTTCAGTTCTCATGGTTTGCTCTGTCTTATAGTTTTCTCTTCAATTTTCGTTTTCTCTTTCATCTATGATATTAGCCAGTCTTTCTCTGTCCATCTTCATTCCTTCGTTTGCTTTTCTCTCCTTTCCTCTCTCTCTCTCTCTCTCTCTCTCTCTCTCTCTCTCTCTCTCTCTCTCTCTCTCTCTCTCTCTCCCCTACCAAATGTTTCTTTGTCTTCATTACACTGCGTAATTTGTCTTTCTCCTCTCCCCATCCTATCCCTCTCCCTCCATCGATTTCTCTCATTAAATCTTCCTCCCTCACATTATCACCTCTCATTAACCCATTCTTCTTCTTCCTTCTTTCTGAACATCTTAACCTTTCCTTTTACTTCACCAGCTACTCGCACCCACACACATCTCTCTCTCTCTCTCTCTCTCTCTCTCTCTCTCTCTCTCTCTCTCTCTCTCTCTATATATATATATATATATATATATATATATATATATATATATATATATATACTGTATATATGCGGTGAGGTTGGATGGTGAGGATATGGAGAATGTGAGTGCATTCAAGTACTTGGGTAGTGTGATGAGTAAGGATGGAACTTTGGGGGATGAAGTGCGTGAAAGGGTACAGCATTGAAGGAAGGTCGTTGGTACACTGAAAGCAGTGATGAGAAATAGGGAGGTGAGTATGGAAGTTAAGAAGTGCTGCATGATAGTATTGGCAGTCCCTACCCTGACGTATGGAAGCGAGGCATGAACCTTGCAAGAGGGGAACAAGTCAAAAGTGAGAGCAATGGAAATGAGTTACTTGAGAGGAGCATGTGGAGTGACGTGGAGGGACAGGTTGACGAATGAAGAAGTGAAGGAACGATATGGGGTGGACTGTGAATGTGGTTGAGAAGATTAGGAGAAATACACTGAGGTTGTTTGGACATGTGAAGAGAATGGAGAATGAAAGACTGACTAAGAGGGTGTATGTAGGTGAGGTGGAGGGAGGGAGGGGAGAGGAGTAGACCGGGGATGAGGGTGGAGGGATGGAGTTGGGAGGTATATGAGGGAGGGGGGTGAGTTGGGGGGAGGGTAGTCAAAGGGTGGGTGACAGAGCGACTTGGAGGCGTTTTGTCTGCGGCCACCCTTTGCGGGATTAGGGCGTCGGGCTATAGAATAGAATAGAGAATAGAAATATATAAATATATAAATACTGTATATGTGTGTACGTATGCATGTATGTATATATACAAGGTCTCTGTGTGACATAGCTGGAAGTAAACAGAGTAGTACAGAAAAAGGAGCATGGGGCAGCAGAGGGAATCGATGGGATTACATCTGGGTGTCTAAAAAGGGGAGGACAGCGTTGTGGAGTGGTTTACTCAGAATTTTCAGTGTATGATTGGATGACTGCGAGGTGCAGAGTGCATGTATTGCGCTGCTGTGTGCGCTTGAATTTAAGAGGTATATTTCTGTTGCACATACCAGGTGCCTAATATAGAAAATTAGTGATCAATTATTAGCGTAACACAGAAGCCACCATATTAAGAAGGGAGGTGTCACGTGGGTTAGTTAGTTGAGTGAAATAGAAAAATGCGTGAGAAGTATATAGAAAAGGAGAGAAATCTGTGTGTTGCCTTTATTGAGCTTGAGAAAGCATTTGGCAGAACTGAGCAGAGACGCCTTCTGGTAAACCTTATTATGGTACTGAGTGGGAGGGTAGCCTACACCTGCATAAGAGACGGATTTTCTCTTTTCTTCATGTTTTCCCAAGACAATTATTTGCACTTCGGAAGGACCTACCATTGGAGTTACGATGGTTGTATATGGCTAGTCTTTCCAGTTAGAATAGGTTCTCATTTGCTGAGTGTAATAGTCTGGAAAGGATAAAGAATTAAGTTTATAATACGTCTTTAGATTAGTAGATCTCCTTTATTTGTTTATTTATTTATTTAGTTTTGCCTAAGCGAGTAGAGTTTGTACTTGAGTGGAAAGGAAAAGGGGTGAATATTTTGACATTTATGTGGAGCTGCGTAAGATATACGTTATGTGTCGGTGTACTGTTCAGTCTATACATGAATGGGCTGAAGGGGTTGACATATGGGTACCAGGTAGAGAGCAAGTTACAGAGATGCTGGGAAAGGAGGGGGTGGAAAGTAATGCAGTTGTATGAAGACGATACAGTATTGGTCGCAGACTGGGTATTGGGATTACTTCAGCGAGTAGTATCAGAGTTGCAACAGTTTGTGAGAGAAGGATAACACTGGTCTGCATGATTTTTTTTATTGACTGTATGGTATCTTTTTCAAAATATATATGAAAAATAGTGATTCATTGTGTTTTTTATTCATCTCTGTCACATCAGGTTGTCAAGTTATACGAAGACGTTACTTTTCTCTTTTTGTATAACATAAGTAAATGATAAAGTATATTACCAATTAAAATGCTTACCTTATATTGACGTAAATGTTAAATCTAATATATTTTTCTTTTTTTCAAATTGTGAATATGTCTAGAGGCTGCATAAATTCACCAAGACATTTTTTGCTATGTCTGCGGACAATTCACCCCTTCAGATTCCCGAACAATATTACTCCTTTGTTGAAGCGCTGCTACTTTGCTTATTTTGGCTGCAAACTTGGAGGCCAGGGCAAGCCATTTGCACCACCTACAAAAGCTTGCAAGAGTTGCATCAGTAAGCTCCAAATGTGGTCAGTTGGAAAACTTAAATGTATGCCCTTTGGAGTACCAATGGTATGGCGGGAACAGATGAACCACCATGATAGCTGCTACTTTTGTTATGACTAAAGTAGCTGGATTCAACAAGAAGACTAAAGATCACATAATATACCCAAATATTCCTTCAGCAATAAGGCCTGTTCCACACTCTGATGATATTCCTGTACCTGTGCCACCTGAGACATGGGAAATTTCATCAGAGTCTGATACTAGTGATACTAATGAGATGGAAGAAGACTATGAACCACCAACAAATGACGATCCCAAACTCTTCAACCAAGTTGAGCTCAATGACTGGGTGAGAGACCTTAACCTTCCAAGAAGAAAGTGCACAGTTACTTGGCTCTTTAATGAAGGAACACAGGATTCTAGCTCATGGAACAAAATTAGCTTGGTACCGTCATCGCGAAGCGGGAGATTCACTCAGTTCTTTGAGAAAGAGGATTCTTTAGTTTTTCTGTTCAAATATTTCTGGCCTTATTGAACACATGGGGGATGTCCGTACAAATGCAGATGAATGGAGGCTCTTCATTGATTCTTCTAAAAAAGAAGTTTAAAAGAGCTGTTCTTCTCTACAATGGAAACACAGCTGCATCTGTGCCAATTGGCCATAGTGTCCAGAATGTCAGAAACTTACGAAAATATGAGAGCACACTAATAACCGCAATCGGAAAGTACCAGAATCACAGAATTTTCTCCATTTGTGGTGATTTAAAAAGTTATTGCTGCTCTCTACTAGGTCTTCAAGGGGATACACCAAGTATCCCTGTTTTCTGAGTCTTTGGGATAGTAGGGCAGACAGCCAACACTATGAACAAAGACTGGCCACCAAGGACCAGCTTCTTACCCGGAAATCACAACGTGAAAGCTGTGCCACTAGTTGACCCCAAGAAAAATTCTGCTGCATACACCACTCCACATCAAAATTAGAGAGCTTATAGAAAAATTTTGCTTGAAGGTCCTGAACAAGAATAAGAGCTGCTAAATTGCAAGTACCTGGAGTCAAAGTTTCCTCGTATAAGTAAGATTTGCCAAAGCTAAAGGCAGGAATCTCTGTTGGCCACTCAGATTCGGGGAATTGATGAGCAGGATTAAAGCATTTTCAGGAAAGCATTAGCAGGTGTCGAGGTGAATGCCCTGGTTTTCCTTCAAGCTCAGATTGTCCAAAACTTCTTGGGAGACAGGCGCTCCCTCCCGAATATGGAAAAAACGATCCAAGACCTGATTTCCAGTTTCCAGCAACTTGGAGGTCTAGAATGGAGATGTGAAGATGCACTTTTTGCACTCACATCTTGACTATTTTCCCAAGAATTGTGGGGACTACCAAAGTGAGGAACAAGGAGAGCGGGTCCATCCACGATATTTGCACCATTGGAAACTCGGTTTCAGGGCAAATGGAATGTCAGCATGATGGCGGATTACTGCTGGTCATTGAAACGTGATGGTCTCGATGCACAGCACAAAGCTTGAAAATCAAAGCGGTCCTCGCTTCCCTTGAATCGATATGTAGGCTAACCATTAGGAGCTTATTTTTTAACAATATCATTTTGATTTGATGTTGATGATTCTGATTCATTTCCATGATGAACGTGATTCATGTTGATTTGGAATACATATGTTCTTAAAACTAACAGAATGTGCTTTTCCATGATTACTTGCTTAATTTTAATAATGTATCAATTTATTAAAAATTCACATTTTTTATTATCATTAATTTGTATTTTTTTCAACATCTTTACGTGATAGAAAGCAAAATGGTTTAGATATTTGAAATCAGCAACCCAGAGAATATGTAAGATCACAACCATGAATAAAAATAAAGAAAATAAAAAAATCCCAAATGCAGGCCAGTGTAATGAGAGTGAATGTGAGAAAGAACAAGACGATGAGAAATAGAGACTGAGAGAATAAAAGTGAAAATAAGTCTACATGGGGAAGGTGTGGAGGAAGTGAAGCATTTTATTTATTTCTGCGTGGATTGCACATAACAGAAGACGAACCCGTGAAGGACCTGAAGTAAGCTCATGGACTATAAGGGACAGAAGTGTTCGGTGCACGTTATAGAAGTACGTGGAAAGAAAGATCAATATCTGATCAGGAATTGAAAATCGTTGATATATATCAACAGGTATTGGTGTCGACTATGTGGTGTTTTCATCCGAAATGTATGGACCATGGATTCTACAAGGGAAATTAAGTATCCCAGGCCAATATAAGAAAAGGGTGAAATGGTCTTGCAGTGTGTGAAATAATGCTTTAAAAGAAATACCGGTAAGCATGGAAGCAGAAGGATGCAAAGTGTAAGACTGAGTGCTAGAGTGGATTTCCCATAAGGAAAGAAAGATTGATGTGAGATTAAGAAAGATGTACAGATCACAAGCATATGCAACAAGAGGAAACTTGGGACGTCAAGTAAATAGAAGTTTTGTGTTGTGGTACTTAGAGATGTCAATAGAAAAGAGAAAATTATAACAAACTAGTTAATGGAAATGCTGGCTTGCTGTCCGTGGTGTGTATATAACAAGAAAAACTGAAAGGCCTGAAACAAACCACAAATCTGCTCAGCCTGGTTGACGATGGTTTAAAATTGCTTTGTGTAGGCGATTATGTAGGACAGAAGAGCGATTGAATTTCAGAGAATGTATTAACCTTTATCCTCTTTGGGGCGTCTCTCGACGAGTGCAGTTGGTGAGAGCATGAAATAAATGTGTGTGTGTGTGTGTGTGTGTGTGTGTGTGTGTGTGTGTGTGTGTGTGTGTGTGTGTGTGTGTGTGTGTGTGTGTGTGTGTGTGTGTGTGTGTGTGTGTGTGTGTGACCCTAAGATCCATATGATACTGTAAGCCTCTCTCTCTCTCTCTCTCTCTCTCTCTCTCTCTCTCTCTCTCTCTCTCTCTCTCTCATTGTCGGAGATTTCCTTTATTATCTATAATTTTACTCTTTACTTTTCCTCCTCCCAATTTCCCATTCCTTCTAATTATTCATTCACTTTTCGTTCCTCTGTTAGTTCTTCTCTTTCTCCTCCCGTTTTTGTCTTAAATTCCTTGTCCTCGTCATTCGTTTTCTCCCATCATTTCCCTATCTCATACCATCTATCTTTTTTCTACACCCTCATGTACTGTAAGCTCATTTGCTTCTTCTTTTGTCAATCTCCCTTCAGCAATCATTTTTGCATCTATTATCTCAACACATTTCTTCATCCTTAGCGTTTTTTACTTTCCCCCTTGTCTTTTCGTAACAATCACTGTTTCACACACACACACACACACACACACACACACACACACACACACACACACACACACACACACACACACACAGATTTATAAATGATCGTGTTAACCATCTTAACTGTTATCACCCTAAAACCCTTTCCTGCTTTCGCAGATTTTGTTCGTTTTGGTTGGGTCAGACAAAGCGTGTCTTGTACACTTCTATTTTTTTAATTACCTAACTCCATTATGTTATAAAACTAAACATCTTTTTGGCGGTATGTGTACAGTTTTTTAGTCTTGTTGCTGTCGGTTGATGCTGTACAGCTTGGTGGGGAAAATAATGTGTTCTTTAAGTCTCATCACATCATGTTGAGTCAAGGTGGCTCCTGACCTACGTGGAGCAGAGCAGGAAACTGGGACACATTTTTAAGATAGCATTTAAAGTGGGTGATTGCAGTGTGTTGGCATATGTATGAATCCCGTCTGGTCACACTGATGGAATATAAATATTCAGAACACACTAACGTATATCTTCCTACACTTCCACTTTCACATACTGCTTTCCCCCACAGACACCCCTTCCTGATTCATATTTGGCTTGCATGAAAAAGGGTTAGTAAAGTGCAAGCTTGTACATACTGATTCCCCTAAAATAGTGGTTCACCTGGCAGTAGTTCATAATTTAATATTCAAACTGTTGGGACATACGTAACTACCAGAAATAGTAAGAATCAGAATTAATGGAAAAGATCCTTAGCTATCAGTCAAAGGACGCGTTTATTGTACTCCTAAAACTCTGAGATTATTATTCTTATTTTTTTCAGTTGCGGGGAAGTGTTTAGAATTAGATGGGTTATAAAAAGCCTCCATTAACCTTAAACTATTTCAGAGCTAACAGGCTTGAGTAAAATCGTCTGATAATGGAATAACTGGAAGAGAAAAAATGTCACCGAATTGCAGATTGGGTGAAGAGATGAATGTCTATGATGTTAATATAGATATTTACAACGATGAGGTGAATGTTTATGATTCTGTGGATGTCTGCAACGATGAGGTGGATGTCTTTGATGATGTGGATGTCTGCAAAGATGAGGTAGATATCTGTGATGATGTGAATATCTGCAATGGATGTCTTTGATGATGTAGATGTGTGCAATGAACAGGTGGATGTCTGTGATGGTGCTGATGTCTGCAATAATGAGGTGGATATCTGTGATGATTTGGATGTCTGCAGTGATGAGGAGGTGGATGTTTGTGATGATATGGATGTCTACAATGATGAGGTGGATATCTGTGATGATGTGGATGTCTGGAATGATTAGTAGACGTCTGTGATGGTGTGGATATTAGCAATGATGAGGAGGTGGATGACTTCGATGATGTGAATGTTTGCAGTGATGAGGTGGATATCTGTGGTGATGATGTGAAAATCTTTGATGATGCTTTTGGTGCCTATGATGATGATGGGGATGGCTGTGCTGATGATGGGGATGGCTGTGATGATGTGGATGCCGGATGGTGATGCAGCAGTGTCTTCTGATGATGTAGATCCCAGTGATGATCATGTTGACGTCTCATTTTTTTTCCTTATTTTCAGTTCTCATGGTTTACTCTGTCTTATATCGTTCCCTTCTAGTTCCTTTTTTTTCTATCATCTCTCAGATTAATCATACTTCACATATCCATTTCCTTTCCTTCGTTTGTTTTCCTCTGCATTCTTCTGGCTGATCTCTCTCTTTTCCCATCAAACGTTCCTCCGTCTTCATTACACTCCGTAATTTGTCTTTATTCTCAGTTCATCCTTTACCTCTCCCTCCTTCCATTTCGTTCATTAAATCTTCCTTCCACTCTATTTCTTCTCCTTTCTGTTTTCAATAAATCTAACAAAGCCTTCTCCCAGTCTTCTCGTTACACCTCTCCACCTACTAACACCCACACACGTTACTCCCTCTCCCTCACTCTCTCATATATATATATATATATATATATATATATATATATATATATATATATATATATATATATATATATATATATATCTATCTATCTATCTATCTATCTATATATATATATATATATATATATATATATATATATATATATATATATATATATATATATATATATTGTATGTATGCATATATTTATATAAGTTGTCTCTCTGTTTGATAGGTTAGAAAGTAAAGACAACAGTACATATAATGGAGTATGGGGCAGCAGTGGGAACAGATGGAATTACATATGAGTGTCTAAAAAGAAGACAGCGTAATGGTGCTGTTACTCAGACTTGTCAGTGTATGACAGGATGAAGGTTAGGACCAGAGAGCTTATATTGTGCTGCTGTATAGAGGCGAGGGGAAAGGGAACGCTTGAATTTCTGAGGTATATGTCTCTTGCACGTACCTTGTACAGAAAAAGGGGAAATTACTGATCGAAAGTTATTGTAACATACTAGCCACCATATTGAAGAGTAAAAGGATGATTTCACGTGTGCCACTAGTATATCACTTAGTTGACTGATCTGAGAAAATGCGTGAGACGTATACAGAAAAGGTAAGAAATCTTTGTGATGTTTTTATTGAACTGGAGGAGGCATTTAACAGAGCTGATAGATACGTCTTTCTGGTATGTCTTACTATGGATTGGGATGGAAGGGAAACTTTTAACACTAGCCTGCTTGACAATGACAGTTTTTCCTTTTTACTTCATGCTTTCCCAAGATAATTACGAGCGAGAGAGCGATGTTTACTCTTAGTTACGTTTGGAAATGAGTGGCCCGGCCCAGCTCGACCTAGTCCGTCCCGACCCGACCGTCAGGCTAAGTAGAAACTAATAACATATATAAGTCCTATATGAAGTAGATTTGAAATTCTTTCTGCATGTGTTACATTCATTCAGCAAATTATGTTATCAGCTAAAAACTCACCTACGAAGGAGTAGGAACCCCTTGGACTCTACGAGTTTTCTAAAGGGATGGTCGGTTTTAATCGGTGAACGCCTCAGTTATGAAAACAAATTTTAAAAAAGATATTCCCGTCTTAACACTGATTTTTACACCAACTCTAGCACTCAAACATCGGAGATTTCGACTATAATTTTATATTAAACGGAAATTGTGATATATGGCACTCGCTCGCTCCTCACGCACTCACGATGAGCACTTTACTGGTTATATGAGTTTCGGAAGGACGTCCAGTAGTAATGGAGTTAGGG
>NC_136955.1:16193532-16233532 GCF_032717465.1 Coenobita brevimanus | reverse complement strand
CCTCTTTCCTCGCATCTCGTTCCACTTCTATTTACTTGTCTATTCCTCTGAAATAATTTAGTCCCTACCTTTCCAGTTTATTACCTCCGTCAAGGAGGTTATGTTTTTGCCAGCGTTGGTTTGTCTGTTTATCAGTTAGCAGCATTACTCAAAAAGTTTGAACGGACTTTGCTTTTTTTTTTTTTTTTTTTTTTTTTTTGAGGGGTAGGGTTTGGCCCAATGAACAGTCCATTAGATTTTGGTGGTGATTCGGATCATCATCCGGATCCATGAATTTGTTAAAATTCTCTACCATTGCAGGACATTAGCAATTTCAAAAATTTTACGTCTAACTCAGTAAATAATGCCTACAATTCTTGCACAAAAATTTCAAGATCTACCACACACTCCGCCTTGGCGTAGGTTTGCAATCTGGGTTTGTTTCTGTTTTCTCTTTGTAACACCCCTTTTTAATCTCTCACTCCATATATCAGGCCGTCTATATCTATCTTTATGTCTCTCAGTCTTTCTACATATCCATGTGGTCATGTCTTCTTTTTTCCATGAACTCATTTCCTCCTAGTGCTATTTTCGCTTTATTCTCTCTCTTATCCTCCACACTTTTGCTGTCTCCTTTCCTCTTGTTCTCTCCTATCTCTCTCTATCTCTCCTTTTTTTCGTTCACTTAAAGTCTCGTTTTTCATCCTTCTTGCCTCTTACTATCTCTTCCTCCTCTTCGTCCCCTCCACGCCTAAAACTCTTCCTCTCTCTGTTTTCCTTGGGATATCGTCTCTTTCTCTCTGTTTGTCTGTCTGTGTGTCTGTCTTTGTCTGTCTGTTTGTCTCTCTCTCTCTCTCTTTCTCTCTCTCTCCTTACCTTGTCTGT
This sequence comes from Coenobita brevimanus, assembly GCF_032717465.1. Taxonomy (NCBI): domain Eukaryota; kingdom Metazoa; phylum Arthropoda; class Malacostraca; order Decapoda; family Coenobitidae; genus Coenobita; species Coenobita brevimanus. Next base: position 16,232,668 of record NC_136955.1, on the reverse strand, counting down.
GCGTATGGCTTTAAGCAGCTCATTTTCTCTGATTAGTTTCGATGCAAGTGCAAATGGGAGTACTGTAATAACTTTGTGTGTGTGTGTGTGTGTGTGTGTGAGAGAGAGAGAGAGAGAGAGAGAGAGAGAGAGAGAGAGACAGGTATGTAATAGTATGTGTTGATTCGTGTGTGCTGTGATTCGGTATGTATGTATGTATGTATGTATGTATTATGCATTATGTATGTCTGTACGAGTGATTGCATGTCAATATGTATGCATATGTGCGTGTGAGCGCAAGTTTACGGCACTTACGTTGGCACTTGAGTTGGAGCTTACGTTGGCACTTAAGTTGGAGCTTACGTTGGCACTTGAGTTGGAGTTTACGTTCGCACTTGAGTAGGGACCTATGCTGACCCCTGAATTGTGATTAAGCAGCTGGTGCTTGAGTTGGGACTAAGGTTGGCGCTTGAGTTGAAACATGGGATGGCACTTGAGCAATGCTGGGAATAGCGATGGTGGTAACGCCATTACCTTTTTTTAGCCAGCAGCGAAACTGAGAGCGCCGCTACTTTTTGGCTGTACTCACGCGTTACCGCGCTCCTCGCTACTCACGCGACGAATACAGTCCGGAGTCGTGAGTACATACAGATATGCCGACGGTTTGGTTGTATTTATTAATGACGAAAAATAATACTTTCGTTAATTCTGTCAATTAAGGATGTTTGTTCTGCATTACATCAGTAATTTATTAAACTATATATATTATTTATTTATTAGTAATTGTGCAATAATTAGACAGGAAGTTGCTAGTTAATTATCGATCATATAAATTAAGTAGGCCTAAAGATAAATAAGGATGTCAGCTAGATGTAGGCAATGCTAACACACACACACACACACACACACACACACACCTCTAACTATTCCCGTCTCTAACTTGCGCTCTCTCCCTCACTCTTTCTTTCAGACTAATTCTTACTCACTACGTTATTATTTCGTAAAAGTATGTTACTTTCAGTTTAAGGTAATGCAAAAAACATTGCCATTGTATAGCCTTTAACAGAAAGCCCCAGTTCATTTTTACTCTCGTTTTCGTATATATCTTAAATGAGTATCATTGAAAATATAATAAATCTATATAATATGTATCAATGGTAGGCCACATTTTTTTGCCTGTTACTTACGTATGTTACTTTCAGTAGGTATACTAGGTAACAGTGTAAAAGAACATTTGTTACATTATACAGTAAATAGCTTTTTTCCTGTACCTTCGGCTCTAAGCTTCATTAAAGTGACACCGACATGTATGATTTTATTTATTCAGTATAAGTGTATACTGACATTACTGGTACACAACATAACCACTCAGACTGACTAATATTATCAAAACAGTATATAGTGTATCGCTATATCACAGATTTTTGTTAACCCTTCCTTCGTGTACGTTTTTCTTATCCAAAGCAGCAGGAGCGGGAGCACCGCTACATTTCGTATCAAGTAGCGAAACCAGTAACGCCACTACTTTTTCGGGCTAGTAACGGGAATGGGAGCCCCACTACTTTTTATTAGTAGCGTTCCCAGCACTGCTGATGAGGATATTTGCTTTGAAGATGTTCTGACTTTCCTTCCTCAAAGAATGGGATATTTTACAGTCAGACTCCCTCTCTTCCTTCTCTCTCTCTCTCTCTCTCTCTCTCTCTCTCTCTCTCTCTCTCTCTCTCTCTCTCTCTCTCTCTCTCATCTTTTGTCTGCCTGTCTTGAACCTTTGTGGGAACGACCTTGCTTCACCTTACGTCTCAGAGTAACTCCTTCTTTCCTTTCCTTCCATTCTTCCTTAATTCCTTCCTTCCTTTCCTCGACGTCTCTTTCTTTCCTTGTTTCCCCTTCCTCACTTTTTCCCATCCAGTTCCCTTTTCCTCCTCCTAATTCTTTCCACCATTTCCACTCCTTTTCCTTCCTTTCTTTTCACATCCTTCCATATTCTCCTTCCCAGTTCTTTTCAGCATTTCCTCCCTTCCTTCCATTTTCTCCTTCGCCCCCTCTTTCTCTCCCCTCCTTGCCCGTCCTCGTACCCTCTCCTCTCCTCCCCCTACGACTCCCCCTTCCTCTCCTCCCTCTTCCCCTCCCCCTCCTCTCTTCACAGGGGCCAATTTAAATCCCAACTCAAGTTCCAACTAAAGTTCAAACTCAAGTGCCAACTCATGTCCCAACACAGGTACCAAACGCAAGTACCAACTTAAGTCTTAACACAAGTACCAACTCAAGTCATAACTCAAGCGCTTAGTCCCAACTCAAGCGCCAACCTAAGTCTCAACTCAAGTGCCAATGTAAGTTACAACTCAAGTGCCAACTTAAGTCTCAACTCATGAATCAACTTAAGTGCCAACTCAAGTGACAACGTGTCAACTCAAGTACGAACATTAATCCCAACTCAAGTGAAACCTTAAGTGCCAACTCAAGTGCCAACTTGGGTCAAAACTCAAGCGCCAACGTAGGTCCCAACTCAAGTGCCAACCCATGTCTCAACTCAAGCGCCAACCTTAGTCTCAACTCAAGCACCAGCTTAATTACAATTCAAAGGTCAGCATAGTTCCCAACTTAAGTGCCAAGGTAAGCTCCAACTCAAGTGCCAGTGTAAGCTCCAACTCGTGCCAACGTAAGTGCCAACTCAAGAGATAACTTACGTGCCCACTCGTGACAACACAATAGCCAATTCAAGTGACATCATAAGAGTAAACTCAAGGGACAAAATAAGTGCCAACTCAAATGCTAACTCAGGTCCAAACTCAAGCGCCAACTTAGATCCCAGCTCAAGTGACAACTAAAGTCCCAACTCAAGCGGCAAGAAGTCTCATCTCAAGCGCAAACTTAAGTACCAACTCAAGCGCCACATTTAGTCCCAATTAAAGGGCGAACATAGGTCCCAACTCAAGTACCAACTTAAGTTCCATTTCAAGCAGCAGCTTAAGTCCCAACTCAAGTGCAAACTTAAGTCCAAACTTAACTGCCAACGTAAATGCCAAATAAAGTGCTAACGTAAATGATAAGTGCAAACTTGTATGCCAATTCAAGTGCCAACTTAAGTGCCAACTCAAATGCAAACTGAAGAGAAAACTCAAATGTCAACTTAACTGGAAACGCAAATGCTACCCTATGTGCAAACGCGAATGCCAACTTAAGTGCAAACGCAAATCCCAACTTAAGTGCAAACTCACGTGGTGACGTAAGTTCCAATTCAAATGTTAACTAAAGCTCCGACTCAAGTGCCAACTTAAGTCCCCCAAAAAGTGCCAACTTAAGTCCTATAACAAGTGCCAACTTAAATCCAACACAAGAGCCAATTTAAATCCCAACTCAAGTACCACCTAATGATCAAACTCAAGTGTCAGTTCCTCCCAACACAGGTACCACTTGGGTCCAGACACAAGTACCAACTTAAGTCCTAACACAAGTACGAGATCAAGTCCTAACTCAAGCGCTAACTTAAGTCCCAACTCAAGCGCCAACTAAGTTCTCAACTCAAGAGTCAACTTAAGTCCCAAGTCAAGCGTAAACTTGTCCCAATCCAAGCACCAACTTTAGTCCCAACTCAAGCACCAACTGAAGTCCCAACTCAAGCACCAACTGAAGTCCCAACTAAAGCACCAACTGAAGTCCCAACTCAAGCACCAACTAAAGTCCCAACTCAAGTGCCAACGTAAGTTACAACTCAAGTGCCAACGCAAGTAACGACTCAAGCACTAACATAAATCTCAAATCACGAGTCAACTCAAGTCCCAACTCATGCGCCAACTTTTGCTGCATCTCAAGCACCAACATTAATCCCAACTCAAGTGAAACCTTAGTGCCAACTTGGATAAAAACTCAAGCGCCAACGTAGGTCCAAGCTCAAGCGCGAACTTAAGTCCCAACTCAAGCGTTCTAACATAAGTCTCAGCTCAATTGCAAACTTAAGCCCCAACCCAAGCGCGACCTTAAGTCCCAAGGCATGTGCAAACTTAAGTCCCATCTCAAGCGCCAACTTAAGTCCCAACTCAAGCGCCAACGTAAGTCCCAACTCAAGCGCCAACGGAAATCCCAACTCAAGAGCGAACTTTGAGTCCTAACTCAAGCGCCAACTTAAGTCCCAAATTAAGCGCCAACTTAAGTCCGAACTCGAGTGCTAACCTAAGTCCCAACTCAAGCGAACTCTTAATTCCCAATTCAAGCGCCAACTTAAGTCCTAACTTAAGAGCCAACCTAAGTCCCAGCTCAAGCACCAACTTAAGTCCCAACTCAAGCGACAACCTAAGTCCCAATTCAAGCGCCAACCTAAGTCCCAACTCAAGCGCCAAAGTAGATCCCAACTCAAGCACCAACTTAACCCCAACTCAAGCGCCAACTTAAGTCCCAACTCAAGCACCAACTTAAGTCCTAACACAAGCACCAACCTAAGTCCCAACTCAAGCGCCAACTTAGGTCCCAACTCAAGCGTCAACCTAAGTCCCAACTCAAGCGCCAACCTAAGTCTCAACTCAAGTGCCAAAGTAGCTCCGAACTCAAGCACCAACTTAAGTCCCAACTGAAGCACCAACTTAAGTCCCAACTGAAGCACCAACTTAAGTCCCAACTGAAGCACCAACTTAAGTCCCAACTGAAGCACCAACTTAAGTCCCAACTCAAGCACCAACTTAAATCCTAACTCAAGCGCGAACTTAAGCCCCAACTCAAGCGCCAACCTAAGTCCCAACTCAAGCGACAACCTAAGTCCCAACTCAAGCGACAACCTAAGTCCCAACTCAAGCACCAAAGTAGATCCCAACTCAAGCCCCAATTCAAGTGCCAACTTAAGTCCCAACTCAAGCGCCAACTTAAGTCCCAACTCAAGCACCAACTTAAATCCCAACACAAGCACCAACCTAAGTCCCAACTCAAGCGCCAACTTAAGTCCCAACTCAAGCTCCAACCTATGTCCCAACTCAAGCGCCAACCTAAGTCCAAACTCAAGCGCCAACCTAAGTCCAAACTCAAGTGCCAAAGTAGCTCCCAACTCAAGCACCAACTTAAGTCCCAACTCAAGCGCCAACTTAAGTCCCAACTCAAGCGCCAACTGAAATTCCAACTCAAGCGCCAACTTAAGTCCCAACTCAAGCGCCAATTTAAGTCCCAACTCAAGCGCCAATTTAAGTCCCAACTCAAGTGCCAACTTAAATTCCAACTCAAGCGCCAACTTAAGTTTCAACTCAAGCGCCAACTAAAGTCCCAACTCAGATGCCAACTTTGTTCCAACTTGTCCCAATTTAAGTGCCAACTTAAGTGCCTAAAGTGGCACTCAGATGGAACCTATCCGGAAGAGTTCTACTTAAGTTCCACTAAGTTCAAGTTCCACTTAAGTTCCACTTAAGTTCCACTTAAGAGGAACTTGAGTGGAACTTGAGTGGAATATCAGTGGCACTTAAGTGGAACTTGAACTTAAGTGGCACTTAAGTAGAAAACTTCCACATAGGTGCAATCTGAGTGCCACTTGAGGCACTTGAAGTTGGCACTTAAACTGGGACAAGTTTGAACTAAGTTCGCACTTGACTTGGGACTTTAGTTGGCGCTTGGGTTGGGACTTAAGTTGGCGCTTGAGTTGGGACTTAAGTTGGCGCTTGAGTTGGGATTTAAGTTGGCGCTTGAGTTGGAACTTAAGTTGGCGCTTGAGTTGGGACTTAAGTTGACGTTTGAATTGGGACTTAAGTTGGCGCTTGAGTTGGGACTTAAGTTGGCGCTTGAGTAGGGACTTAAGTTGGCGCTTAAGTAGGGACTTAAGTTGGCGCTTGAGTTGGGACTTAAGTTGGCGCTTGAGTTGGGACTTAAGTTGGCGCTTGAGTTGGGACTTAAGTTGGCGCTTGAGTTGGGACTTACGTTGGCGCTTGAGTTGAGACGCATTTTAGAGCTTGAGTTGGGACTTAGGTTGGCGCCTGAGTTGGACATAAGTTGGCGCTTGAGTTGGAACTTAAGTTCGCGCTTGAGCTGCGATCTACATTGGCGCTTGAGTTTTGACCTAAGTTGGCACTTAAAGTTTCAATTGAGTTGGGATTAATGTTGGTGCTTGAGATGCAGGTAAGTTGGCGCTTTAGTTGGGACTTGAGTTGACTTGTGAACTGGGACTTAAGTTGGTGCTTGAGTTGTAACTTACGTTGGCACTTGAGTTGTGACTTACGTTGGCACTTGAGTTGGGACTTCAGTTGGTGCTTGAGTTGGGACTTCAGTTGGTGCTTGAGTTGGAACTTAAGTTGGTGCTTGGATTGGGACAAGTTGACGCATGAGTTGGGATCTTAGTTGGCACTTGAGTTGGGACTTAAGTTAGCGCTTGAGTTAGGACTTGAGCTCGTACTTGTGTTAGGACTTCAGTTGGTACTTGTGTTTGGGCCCAAGTAGTACCTGTGTTGGGACTTGAGTTGACACTTGAGTTTGAGCTATAGTTGGTACTTGAGTTGGGATTTAAATTGGCGCTTGTGTTGGATTTAAGTTGGCACTTGTTTTAGGACTTAAACTGGCACTTGTCTGAGGATTTAAGTTGGCACTTATTTTGGGACTTAATTTGGCACTTTGGTTGGAGCTTAACATTTGAATTGGCACTTACATCACCACGTGAGTTTGCACTTAAGTTGGCATTTAAGTTGGCATTTGAGTTTTCTCTTAAGTTTGCATTTAAGTTGGCACTTAAGTTGGCACTTGAACTGGCACTCACATTTGCACTTATCATTTACGATAATACTTTATTTGGCACTTAAGTTGGCAGTTAAGTTTGGACTTAAGGTAGCGCTTGAGTTGGGACTTAAGCTGGTGCTTGAATTGGAACTTCAGTTGATGCTTGAGTTGGGACGTAAGCTCGCCCTTTCGTTGGGACTAAAGATGGTGCTTGAATTGGGACTTGAGTTTCCGCTTGAGATGAAACATGATGGAGCTTGAGTTGGGACTTAAGTTGTAACTTAAGCTAAGACCCAAGCTGGCGCATGAGTTTGGACCTGAGTTGACGTTTGAGTTGGCACTTATTTTGTCACTTGAGTTGGCACTTATTTTGTCACTTGAGTTGGCACTTATGTTGTCACTTGAGTTGGCACTTGTGTTGTCACTTGAGTTGGGAGATATGTTTGCGCTTGAGTTGCAACATAAGTTGGCGCTTTAGTTGGCACTTAAGTTAGCTCTTGAGTTGGCATTTACGTTGGCACTAGTTGGAGCTTTCGTTGGCACTTACGTTCGCACTTGAGTTGGAGCTAACGTTGGCACTTGAGTTGGGACTTATGCTGACCCGTGAATTGTCATTAAGCTGGTGCTTGAGTTGGGACTAAGGTTGGCGCTTGAGTTGAGACATGGGTTGGCACTTGAGTTGGGACCTACGTTGGCGCTTGAGTTTTGACCCAAGTTGGCACTTGAGTTGGCACTTAAGGTTTCACTTGAGTTGGGATTAATGTTCGTACCTGAGTTGGCACGTTGTCACTTGAGTTGGCACTTAAGTTGATTCATTAGTTTGGACTTAAGTTGACACTTGAGTTGTAATTTACGTTGGCACTTGAGTTGGGACTTAGGTTGGCGCTTGGGTTGGGACGCTTGAGCTGATACTTAAGTTTCCGCTTGAGTTGGGACTAAGTTAACGCTTGAGTTATGACTTGAGTTGGTACTTGTGTTAAGACTTAAGTTGGTACTTGCGTTTGGTAACTGTGTTGGGACCTGAGTTGGCACTTGAGTTTGAACGTCAGTTCGTACTGGAGTTGGGATTTAAATTGGCCCTTGTGCAGAGAGGATGGGGAAGGGTAGGGGGAGGAGAGGAAGGGGGGAGTCGTAGGGGGAGGAGAGGAGGGGGGGAGAGGGTACGAGGACTGGCAAGGAGGGGAGAATAGGAGGGGGCGAAGGAGATAATGTCAGGAAGGGAGGAAATGCTGAAAAGAACAGGGAGGGAGAAGAGGGAAGGATGTGAAAAGGAAGAAGGAAGGAAAAGGAGTGGAAATGGTGAAAAGAATTAGGAGGAAAAGGGAACTGGATGGGAAAAAGTGAGGAAGGGGAAATAGGGAAAGAAAGAGACGTCGAAGAAAGGAAGGAATTAAGGAAAAAAGGGAAGGAAAGAAGGAGTTAGCCTGAGACGTAAAGAGAAGCAAGGTCGTTCCCACAAAGGTTCGAGACAGGCAGACAAAAGATAAGAGAGAGAGAGAGAGAGAGAGAGAGTTATCGTGCTATCGGACAGACGTAAACATGAAGCAAACTAAACATTATAATGCTAACAAAAACAACACTAATTCTACCGTAAATTTGTGTTTATCTGACGGAAGTGGGCCACTGACAGCTTGAATATTATGTTGTGGTTCCATGAAATTTAGTCAGCTTTATTCCTGCTCTAAAAATGAGTCTCTTTGGTTACTATAGCCGCGGCGCGCGACTCTGAGGTTGTTATTATCGTGCCCTGGCAACCTACGATTCAAAAGTGCGTGATTTCGCGTATAATATCAGACGCATGTAATTCGTGTATAATATGTTCGTGTGGAATATTATTCGTGTATAATAAATTCGTGAACAACAATATGATTCGTGTACAATATGTTCGTGTATAATAATATTCGTGTATAATAATATTCGTGTATAATATGTTCGTGAATAATAATAATCGTGGATAATATATCCGTGCAAAATAATAAGATTCGTGTACAATATGTTCGTGTGTAATATTATTCGTGTATAATATATTCGTGCATACTTATATTCGTGTGTCATATTATTCGTGTATAATATATTCGTGCACAATAATATGATTCGTGTATAATATGTTCGTGTATAATAATATTCGTGTATAATATATTCGTGCATAATAATATGATTCGTGTATAATATGTTCGTGTATAATAATATTCGTGTATAATATATTCGTGCATATAATATGATTCGTGTATAATACGAAATCGGACGCATTCTCGAATGGTAGGTTGCCAGGGTACGATAATGACAACCTCAGAGTCCTGCTCCGCGACTACAGTCTATTCAGTCCTCTAATCTGACTATAGAGAGAGAGAGAGAGAGGGTAGATGGGGGAGGGAGGAGGGAGACAAGAAAGAACGGAAGCAGAGGTTTAGAGAGAGAGAGAGAGAGAGAGAGAGAGAGAGAGAGATGCTAGATGGGGAAGGGAGGAGGGAGAGAAGAAAGGAGGGAAGCAGGGGTTTAGAGAGAGAGAGAGAGAGAGAGAGAGAGAGGGTAAGTCCGTTGATGAAATGCGAATATGGATATCCAGCTCAGATTGAAGCAAGGGGAAAACTGCAGACAACTCTGTCTTGTCATCTTCCAGGAGTCAGTCAGGAGGTCCTGTGACCTGAGATGCCAACTTACAATGTCTTGATGACAGGCGAATCAAGCTCAAAAAAAAAAAATAAAATAAAATAAAAGGAATAATATGCTATTAAATCTAAATATACAACGAATAACTGGTCCAATATTTTTCGTTTATTTTTAGCGCTTTGTAACAAAAAAAAAAAAAAAAAGTTGCATCCAAAAACAGGAACCACAGTTCATATTGACCTGTGAGCATTGCGGGTCACTTATACCCATTCATTGTGTGTGTGTGTGTGTGTGTGTGTGTGTGTGTGTGTGTGTGTGTGTGTGTGTGTGTGTGTGTGTGTGTGTGTGTGTGTGTGTGCCTCTTGCCCTCAGGCCTTGTCCCTGGCCAGCCTGTATTCCCACAGGTCGTTAAATCAGATGCCTTCGGCCTTTGACAGTGACTTTGGAGTAAAATAGACGATATTCTACATTCGTTTTTCCTGAGACAGACTATAGTGACCATACACACACATACACACATACTCACACACAGGCTGCTAGAACTTTCCACTCACAAGGAACACACGTGACACACCCCTGCTACACCAGAATTTAGGAAAGAGAGCTCAGATGGAGGTTAGCCATAGAACAGAGAGGTCAGAAGGAGACAAGCCATACAAGAGGCAGGTCGCAGTGAGAAGGGCTTGGTAACTTTGAGAGAGAGACTTGTTAATATTTCCAAGACAAATAAAAATAGTCCCATACTATTCTTTACCTCTCCTGTCACTACATGACAAACGGGAAGCTACTCCAAGATATAAAAACCGCTCGTCCATAAGTCTAATATATATACTGTATAACTCAACTACAAGTAACCACAAAGGAGTTACAAAGTATTTTATGACATTTAGTCATTTTATGACACGTCTTCAAAGGAAGACATAGATGGGGATCACGAATGTTATTGTTTTTTATCTGGGGGGCCATAGAACGAAAAAAAAAAAGAAAAAAAAAAACGTTGTTCTATTACATCAGCACTCGAAATAGTTCTACCAGTTGTGGCCATTTTATTACAAAGAGTACAATGGTTCAAGGCCGTAATATGGGGCTTTCTTAATGTCTACAGGAGCAAAGCACTTCACGTCTTACAAATATTAGGGAATGGCAGAGTTGCTCCTAGGGATGTTGCCACATCGACAAAAAATTGGTATAAATGGAGAAAGAAAAAGTATAGAAAGAGTTAACAAAAACTATATCTACACTGAGAAATATAAGGAAAACGTAGAAGGCATGACCTTGTCAGTATCTGCTAAGCACAGTCTGTAAGAAGATACAAAATTTATCTGCCAAGCACAGTCTGTGAGAAGATACAAAATTTTTAAAGTACACTATTGTATGGTAGTTGACACACGCTTTACAGTATACTGATCAAGTAAGTGGCTATGTTTTTAAATATGTTGGTGATTCCTTTCACATGAAACTAAGCATTTCTTCTACAACATTGATGCCAAATGCTAATCGTTTTTCAGTATGGTAAAACGTCATACGGTACTAACATTTAAAATCGCAAAGATAAGTTTTGACACCTAATCTCCAATTAAGGATGCTCATTCAAGAATAGAATATTTCTAATGTATAACGTTTTCTAGAAGTAAAGTGTGGAGGATACAACTGAAAAATATTGTTACTGTATGTACAAATGAATACTTCATGATACTAAGAGTTAATGAAGAAAAATTTTCCCATTTCACCCTTTATTATGCATTTTCATGACAAATTAATATGCTGCGTGGTAGTGCTTCACTTTTTCTTGCTGCCTGCGAGTGGAAGGATTAAAGGACGTGGTGTTCCTACTTTGTTATCCCTGTCTGAGTTATAGAATTCCTTTGTCTTGAAATGACCAAAGTAGTTCTCTTGCTGTGTGCTTTCCTTTAACCATCTTTGTTCATCTCTTAAATGTATTTGTTTTTAATCCTACACAGGAGCTTGTTATGAGCAAATAGGCAATCTACTTTTTTCATGTATGGTACCGTACTTCCATACCAATTTCACCTTAACTAAGCGTAGACTGTTGTTCTTTGTAACCTATTTCCCGTAGCTATGAGGTGGTAAAACACAGCTCTATTTCTAGACACCTTTTTCATAGCACTTGTATTTTTAACCAGTATCATATTCTAGTGATAATCCAAATATCAAAACCCAGCACTGATGATACAGAGGTGACAATTTTAGACTAAAAAGGGGTATATTAGTCCTTCTCCTTCTCTCCCTTCCCTTTCCCTTCCTTTTTCCTTCCTCCTTTTCCCTTTACCTCTTATCCGATTCTCCTTCCCGCTCTTCCTTTCCTTCCTTCGTTCTTCTCATCCACCTCAGCTAGAACTCCACCATTCATTTTCAGTCTTCCTTCTACTCACTGCTGTCTCTCTCTGCTTTCCTAATTTTTTTCTTCCTTTCTCCCTTCCGTAGTATTTTTCTTTCCTTAGTTCATCCAAGCAGTGCTATCACCCTCTTTCTTCTGATATTCCTTTTTTGTTGTTTTTCAATATGTACCTACTTTTTTTCTCCTTCCCTCTCACTTTCCTCACTCCAGCCTTCATCTCTTCTCTCTATTTCCTCTTTCTTCGACTTCCATCCTCTTCTCTACTCTCCTCACTTAACTTTCCGTCTCTCCTCTCTCTCTCTCTCTCTCTCTCTCTCTCTCTCTCTCTCTCTCTCTCTCTCTCTCTCTCTCTCTCTTACTTAACGCCACCACTCCGTCTCTCCTTTCTTCCTCCAAACAAAACACTCTCTCTCACTTTCAATCTTCCTTATGATCTCTTCCAGCTCATCCCCTTCACCTCTCTTCCTCCTAATCATACTAAATCTCTCTCTCTCTCTCTCTCTCTCTCTCTCTCTCTCTCTCTCATGACTATCTTCTCGTCATCCTTGCCCTCCTCTTCATCTCTTCTACTCTTCTTACTCCTTTTATCCTTTTCTTTATCATCTTTCTTATCGCTTTCCCGCTGTTCACCTTTCTTCTTACCCCCACCCCTAAACTCTCTCTCTCTCTCTCTCTCTCTCTCTCTCTCTCTCTCTCTCTCTCTCTCTCTCTCTCGGATCCTTTCAATTTTCTCGCGTCCCACAATTTTTTTTTTTTTACCTTTACATTAACTTTTCTTTCCAACGCTTCGCTGTGTGTGTGTGTGTGTGTGTGTGTGTGTGTGTGTGTGTGTGTGTGTGTGTGTGTGTGTGTGTGTGTGTATCTGCGCGCGCGCATTGGAGCAAGGAAAATTTCATTCTATGCTTGTTTTTTTTTCTCTCTCTCTTCCTATTTCCCGTGTTATCTTATGTTTTTTTTTTTCTTCAAACACCAGCTTCCTGAGACCGGCTAGCCTACTGTGCTTATGCTTATCTTCAAAATGTCTTTTTTCCCAACCTTCCTCACCATGCATCACCATCACAATCCATCTCACCCAGTCCTCTTCATCCACCTCATCCGTTTCTATTCTGATGTGGTGAATATCGCATCAACGTCTGCTCTGCTACTAACAGAACTTCGACACCCATTCACACAGTAACACCCTCAACTGTGACCTGCCACCCTTAATCGTCCCTTCCCATCTAACTCACTCTTGTCCGTTCATTTCACTCTGTTCCGAAAGTCCTTTACCGATAAAATTCATCAAACTTTTGAGTAAATGGGGCTGTTTTTTAACATATGGGTATTTTGACATGTGCTGAAAATATCTGGTTTGTCCCCATTCAACCTGTGGACTAAAAGACGTCAGAAAAGACTTTAAACTTGAGCCGTCATAAATAGGGCTAATATTTGTCACGTGTATTCTTAAGCATAATCTCAATGGATTCTTCTTGATGTAAATCGACAAAAATGACGTTAAGTGACCTGAGAGGACCTAAGTTAAGTGAAATAGTCTAGACCTGATCTAACTGGATCTGAACATAAATGGAACGAATAATAGTTGCTTGAAGTACAGTTGACTTGAGTGGAGGCGACTGAATCATAATTCAAATCTGCTCAGACCTGAATGGAAGTAAATGGAAACGAAAATACTTAAACTAGCCTATGATGACTTAACTATGCCAAACAGAGATGATAAGGCTGACTGGACCTGAGGTGGCACTGAATTACCTGGATGGACTAAATTGCCCCGAATGGTCTTGAACTGACCTTTACTGGCCCGAAGTTGACCTAACTGGGCCTTGAAAATGGTCCTTGGTTGCACAACCTTAATTAATATTAAGACACGAAGTGGCCAAAATGGATCTAAACAGAATTAGCCAGTCATGAAACGATGTACCTGGTCATGGACTAGAATCTAGAATGGATCTCAGTTGATGTAAAAGGATATGAAGAAATCGGGTGTGATCAGAGTGGACCTGGTTAAATATGAAGGCTACGAATGGAATTTTACTAGACCTGAACGGACCTGCACTGAACTGACTGTTCCTGAACTGGTGAGGAGAACGTTCATTGACCAAGTTTTACCTATATGGTCCTGACGTTCCCTAAGCTGACTTCAAGCAATCTGATGACCGAAACTGATGTGATGAGCCTAACTTTACACAGACATAGAAGAACATTAATCGACCTTTCCGATCCATCAATATCTGAATGATCAAATATTTATCTAGCTGAGCAGAACTGGCTGTGAAGATATGAAGAACCCTAAAACAGAGGATGTGTTGCTTTGATATATTGTTGCTGCCTGTAAGTAAGCGATTCTACTCAGTTTCGGGAGATCTCATTAAGGAAACAGTTAAAGGAGGCAAGATCTAGCTCCTACAATTCAAAAATTCCCTCCTAAGGTGAATACTCGCTTGAAAGTATGAAGAACATAGTAAGGGTATAAAAGTCGTTCTTGTAGTAATGCAGTTAACCAAAATATACCTAACTGAACCCTCATGACCTCATGCCAGTCTGAATGGATCAAACATATATAGAGTAGACCTGAACTGACTAAAATCAACATTGCTTTCTCTGGGTCTGAGTATGGTTGAATTAACCCACAAAAAGGATGCAGCTGTATCTTCAATACTCACCTTAACTCTTCTTATGGCTTTCTTGGCTGACATGCATGTCGGCTGACGGTTCTGCAGGACGATGGTTATACTGGCTGACTATAATGCCAACTGATGGCTAAGCAGGCTGCAAGTAATGTCAGCTGATGGTAATGGTGAACGACAGCTATGCAGGCTAACTGTTATGCCAGCTGATGGTTATTCCAACTGATGTCTATGCCAGGTTACTCTTATGTCAGCTGATAGTTATTCCAATCGATGGCTATGCCAGGCTACTGTTATGACGGCTGATGGTTATGCCGGCTATGATTAATGTCAGCTTTTGATTACACTGGCCAACAATATTCCAGCTGATGACTGTGGAGGTTGATGGGTATGCTGGCAGATAGCTATGCCGCTTGACCGTTATGTTTACTAACGGTTATGCTGGCTGATGGCTATGATGGCTGATGATTATACCAGCTAATAGTTATATCAGCTGGTGGTTAAACTATCTGATGGTTATACCATTTGATGTTTATACCAGCTGATGGTTATACCTTCTGATGGTTATACCAGTTGATGGTTATACCATTTGATGTTTATACCTGCTGATGGTTATACCTTCTGATGGTTATACCAGTTGATGGTTATACCAGCTGATGGTTATACCTTCTGATGGTTATACCAGTTGATGGTTATACCAATTGATGTTTATACCAGCTGATGGTTATACCTTCTGATGGTTATACCAGTTGATGGTCATGCAGTCTATGGGTATGCCCGCTGGTGGGTATACCGGCCTCAGTTAACGAACATTAGTTCTTACTTTCTCTGTCATTTACTGTGTGCGTACCTAGTCATGTATATTATTTTCCTCCCCATATGAAAGAGCTTTTTTTCTTCCTATTTTTTTGCAATGATTGCATCCTGGTTTGTCGCCCTTCCAACTCTTCCTTCAAAATCACTCTTCTTCCTGCTCCCTTCCACACTCTCTTCTTTTCTCCTCTATTTTATGCTCACATTCTTGTCTTCATAACTATGGTCTCCTCCTAGTGTCTGCAGTTTTAGGAGCCTCATTTGTTCAAGAATATTAATTTATACATCACGAATCTCCACATTCTCTCTCTCTCTCTCTCTCTTTCCTGTCTCCTCCTTTCTTGATGTAATTTTGCTTCTCACTCACACCAGCAGTTTCTGCCTCTCTCTCTCTCTCTCTCTCTCTCTCTCTCTCCTCATATCTTCACTTAATTCTGTTTCTCACTCAGACCAGCAATTCCTACCTAACTCTCTCGCTTTCTCATGATTCCGCACCAGTCATTTGCACGTTAGTTATAAGCAGAGTACTAATTCATGTTTTTACAGATGGAATTATGTCATACATTGCACTAATCAACTATTTCGTTAAGGATACCCAGTATGGTTTCATGTGAGGTAGATCATGGCTGGCTTTTAGCCTGAAATTTACTATTATATATATATATATATATATATATATATATATATATATATATATATATATATATATATATATATATATATAGTGTTTATGATGAAACGCGGACACATGACACTTTAACTGAAATTCCTAGAGGACTTTTACCAACAGAACCTCACAAGAAGTACTGAAAAAGTGAAGAACCTACGAGGACCAGTTGACAGTGAACTGGCTAAATGGCAGGTGACAGGGAGTAATAGTAAGTGAGGCATGTCAAGGGGGGAAGTGAAATATGAATAAATTACCAATAAGTCGTCAGTTGTCGCAGTGGGAAAAGGAATATACTGAGTATGCAATATCTATACTGAATATATCTCCACTACTTATTGGAGAAAAGGGAGTCACCACTGACACGACAGCAATTGACCTGTGAAATAAAGTAATTAGTTTTACTTTATTCTGGCTTACTTTGCCGATTCTCTACAAAACGAGAATTTCATAAACATTCTCAACAGTACACAGCGAAGACTAATCACTCAGGAATGCTGAACTGTTGATACTGTTCACCTCTGATAAAGTGTCCTTAGCCCTGACAATCGATAATTAATACTAATAAAGACAGATTCCTGATGGTGCTAGCTCCTGGCTGGCGCAAACGGATTTATGAATTAATATGAAAGAACTGGCTTAACTACCAGTCGTGATTAATATAAGAAGTTTGTGCAAACAGGGGGTGCCAAACTGATGTAAGCACAGTAAGGAGAAATGAAGCATGATTCTTACATTTTAATCAGGCTCAAAGATGAGAACTGAAAAATTTATTGACTACAAACAAAATTAATTCTTACATTCCAAGATAAACGAGTAATCACTCACTCAAATCAGACAGCTTGCTAATACTCTTAAGTCTAGAAAACACAGAAAGAAAAATACTGGTCAGTGGTGAAAACGAAGTTGTGGCTGTGAAGAGACTGGATGGCACTGCTACTCAGGCCACATTCCTGCACACTGCTGACGTCCACTGTTGCCGATCACCAGCAGCGTGGGTAGCAGCACTGCTAGAGACTGGGTGATAAGCCGCTAAGACGGGGTCTTTGCTTCTCTGCTCTGTTCTCAGTGTCCTCTTCCCATGGTAGCACTACATCAGGTGACTAATGTTTTCACGCTAGCCACAAAGCAATACATGATCACCGTAAGTAGGCGTGGCTTAGCTTAAAGGCTAAAGAAGCAGGGCGGTGGAACGATAAATACACAAAAGTATCACTCAGTAATGCGCCAAGGGCGTGCATAAAAACAATCACTAGTGAAAGAATAACGAACATTTTGAGAACAATCCCGATTGGAGCACTGTCAGGACAGTTAGCTGAGTGAATATTTCTGGGTTTTTCACTAATGCATCCAGCGTTCCCATAATAATAGTGTCATGAATTTGTATAAAAACACTATCGTCTTCACATCATTCCACACTCAATTTCTTGTGTCATCGTCTCCAAGGATTCCCAATCCACTGTTTATTACACCCGTCCTAGTTTCCCGAAGCCCTTTGGTTACTGGGTCCGCACTGTCATGTTAGCCCTCTTTGTTCCGAGACTGGCAGTTTATCCACATCGGACCCCAAGGGTGGGATCTTGGCTACTCCATCGTGTGACATTTTGTAGGTCCGTTGTTGGAAAAAAGGGCTCGCTTCCCTTTCAGGTGACCCTCTCTCTCTTCTTGGAACATGCCTCCACTCATGAGGGTTCTGTCCCCGTCTATAATGATGGGTGTAAGACTGATACTGGAGTAGGTTTTGGTGTTGTCTTCCCTTTCTTTAGTAAGGGTGGTAGCCTACCTGGCATTACTTCAGTGTATACAGCGGAACTGACCGCAATTTTATATGCTCTTAAAATCATTTTTACTCTCCTCCAATCCGTCTTTGTGATTTTTAGTGACTCGCGTAGTGCTCTGTCTGCACTAGAGTCTTTTAATGCATCCCATCCAATGGTTTTATAAATATTAGAGTGGCTTTTTCTTATTGGCCGTCGTGGCTGCCATGTGGGCTTCTGTTTGGGTCCCGCAAGTGTTAGCGTGGTGGGCAATGAGAGGGCAGATACATTAGCTAAAGCTGTCTTCTCAACAGCCCCCAACTGACTACCCGCTTCCTGCTTCTGATGTAACACCTTACTTGCGGTGCACAATTCGTACTTCTTGGCAGAGACTCTGGGATGATGTTACACATCATAAGCTGAAAGAAATCTTTCAGAGAGTGGTTGTGCTATGGGTTCTCCCCTCCATGCCTCGGCGATTGGAGGTGGCTCTTGCTAGGCTTCACATTGGGCACTCTCGGTTTACACATGGGTTCCTCATGAGTGGTGAGACTCAACCGTACTGTGATGACTGCCTTTTTCCCCTTACAGTCTGTCACTTGCTGGTCGAGTGTCCGAGTTTGGGGGACCTACGTCACAGATTCCTCCATAGGCATAAGGAGGCAGATGGTGCCGATTGTTTGTCCTCGATGCTTAGTGAAGCCTCTAGCAGTTTTACTGATGTTTTTAGTTTTCTTCAGGAGGCGGACCTCCTTCCACTTTTATAAGTAATTGATATTTTGTAAACTGTACTCTTCTTATTTTTGGGATTTTATTCCTACTAACAGATATTAACTTTTTTTTTTAATATCCACTTTTTTTTGCTGCGTCTTTTACTTTGTTTTCCGATGGCATATGACCCTGGCAGTTGCACCGCCAGATTCTTTTTAATACAATCAATCAATCAATGTATAAAAACAATTTGGCGAGTCCATGACAAAGCATCTGTGCCTTATGTAAATGTTACAAATGGGAGTTCCCCAGAATTCAGAGTTAAGTAGAATGGAATTTACTATATAATGACGACGATGTAGGATTAAGCAATGGTTCATCAAAATTCGAATGTGACACCTAAAGTGAAAGTGCATGTATCTAAAAATGACAAGTTATGATGGCAAAATGATGTAGTTCAGCATCAATGATCTCTGAAAATTCTAATGTCAATTAATGTTAATAAATGTCAGGTAATGGATGCTGAAAATCTTATTATAAATAATTTATTACTTTTAATGATGCACAAAAACTTAAGAGCAGTCAATTTTATCCAAGATAGTATGATCTGTGACACTGTTGAATGTTGAATATATTAAAATTCTAAAAGAATTCAGCAAAGCTTGAATAGGGAAGATATTTACAGTAGTTCATCATTGACTCACATGAGTTTATGGCCTATAACTAAGAGGTCATTGAGTTCAAAGGCAATTTTCAAAACAGTCAATAATCAGGGTCACAGGCAAGGTCATACTTCGATTCCTGTGTGTCTGTGCTTGAACAAAATACTAAAACAGATTTGATCGTATTATAGCCATATTTGCTTGAAGGATTGGTGGTCAGCGAATGGGTAGACCTACAGTATATTTCGAAGCAGGAGCATCTGTAGGAATAGTGTTGTTCATGTATCTTTTATATATTTATTTATTCATATGAAAATGAAGTGTTGCCCTCCCTCAGACTTAGCAACTTTATCGAATCCTCATATTTAGGCACTGAGGCATTGACTTAAGCCCTTGATTGCTGCTGGCATCGAGCAACGTTTTGCTCTAACATGCCGGTTACATCAAATTAGCACGAGCTATAAAAGACTGCAAACTATTATGGGAAGGCAACGAAGGTCACTGGTACGTTTACCCGACCCTACTCACCATCCAAAGCACTCAGGTGGTCACTTTTCTACCATCCGCAATAGCGAAGCTGGTATTGTTTTCAATGTGTGTGTGTGTGTGTGTGTGTGTGTGTGTGTGTGTGTGTGTGTGTGTGTTAGCACGATAACCTCGCAACCACTCAAGATATCATCACAAAGTGATACAGGTGTGTAGTAGGGAAAAAAAAACGATCACAGGTTTGAAACTGGCGAAAGTAGGTCAAGGTCTGTCTGTCTGCCTGTTACCATGATAACTTCACAACCGCTCAAGATATGAAAAAGTTTTACAGGTGTGTAGTATGGATGAAAATCTCCTACGAGTATTGGTTTCAGTTTATTTGTCTGTCTGCGTGCCTCTTAGCTCAATAACTTCACAACCGCTCAAGATATCATCACAAAATTTTGCAAGTGTGTAGTAGGGATGAAAATCATTGAGTCCAAAATAGGTCAAGGTCAAGGTCATAATCCATGCCGCTCTAGATATGTATAGGCTCGCGGCTGTGTCATTCTCTCCTTGGGGGGGCCTCAAGTTCCCTGATGTTTTCCCCCCTCTGTTGACATGTTACTGGCATTTGCAGTAATTTTACAATAACTTCCTCAAATCATAACGAATCACAAAATGAGTTTAGAAAACTAAATAACACAATGTCAAGTGCGCCAGACAATCCTCTTTTTTTAATGGTCCCGGGGCCGGTCAGGGGAGCCCGCAAATTTCTGAACCCATGGCCACTGAGGGTTGACGATAGACTTTAGTGTATCTAATAAAGTCCAATATTAGGCCCTTGAAATTCCTCCTTCCATGAAAGACTCCATACCTTTTTTTAAAACGGAAGGTCAAAGGCCAAGATCATATGGCAAGGAGAAATATTTGACTTTATATATCAAAAGTTATGGGTAAGGTTGATGAAAGGATGAAAGGTCAAGCAAGGATGGAGAGAACTGATTTTACGATCAAGAGGTCAAAGGTCAAGGTCAAAGGAGGTACACATAGGTAGTGTTGATCCTTTTTTTTGCAAACATAGGGGAAATGTTGAGGGTCAGACAAGAATAAATTAATCATATTTTGAGAACAATCGGTCAGTGTCAAGGTAACAGGGCAAAATCAAGTATTCGGTCCCAAAACCATTTGTAGAGCGCGCATAATGTAATCTCTGAGTGCTTCTACCTCTTTCTATTTAGTTTTCTGTACCACTACTTCTCAGAGGGTTTGTAGGGAAAAGGCTTCTTTCTGCTATATCTTTATTCTTTATGGTTTGTGAGTAGAAGAGTACTCTTTACCAACATTAACGTCAGACCACCTCTTTGCAGTCCTAAGATCTGTGTCACTTGTGTAACTGTGAAACTGCAATTCTCTCTCTCTCTCTCTCTCTCTCTCTCTCTCTCTCTCTCTCTCTCTCTCTCTCTCTCTCTCTCTCTCTCTCTCTCTCTCCCGGCCTCCTTCATATCCTGCCTACCTCACTACATTTTATCCCTAACTCACACTGGCTCTTTCTTGCCTCACAAATCTCTCAGTTTTTCTCTCTATTTTGTTGCTCTTTCTCCATGCCTGCCTCATTTTCTGCCTGACTCATGTTTCCCTCCTCCTGCCTCACTCTTACCTACCTCTGCCTCTTCCTTCCTCACTCTTAACTATCTCCACTCCCTGTTTACTTTCTTCCGTCCAGTCTTGTCTCTCCTTTCCTCCTGCATCATTTTTAGTGTTTACCAACCACACACTTACCCCCCGTTGCCCACTCCTGCCTTCTTCTTGCCTACACTCACTTCCCGCCTACCTTCCTTCATATCTTCCATATCTATCCTTGCTGCCTACTTCATTTTCTGCACAACTTAGTTTCTCTCCTACTTCACTCTACATATCTCTGGCCCTTCCTACCTACCTCATGCATATCCTCATTTTCTGCTTACATCCTTTCATCTTATTCTGCCTATCCTGCTTGCTTATCTACTTCATTTCTGTCTCAATCTGATTTCCCTCCTGTTTCACTATATTTCCTACCTGCCTCTCTTCATTTTTCCTGCCTCCCTTGTCACTGCCCTCATCTTTCATTCCCCGTCTGTAACCTGCTTCCTCTCAGCATACCAGATATACTAATAATGTTGACTCTAATCTCTTGTTTCCCGTTAAGCTTTGTTCTGTGACAAGTGTAGGACACAATTGTAGTCATCCAGTATTTTATGAATTATCACTTTCTGTTATGCCTCTTCGTGGTCGTTCTCAATTTTCTTCCTGCCGGATTCTACTAAAGTAATTTTTTGGTGGAAGGAGGAGGCTTCCTATTTATTTACCGTAACCTTATCCCTCAAGCATACAAGAGATATCATTGTCATTAACTAATTAATAGATAAATGCAAAGGTACTAACAAGACTGGTGCTGTTAGTACCTCCACCAACGAAGAGAGACGATGTACTCACCCGTCTTATTATCTGCTTGTGTACAAGATATATAAAAAAGTTGTTATCGGATTTCGATAAAATATTGTAAATAGGTGGGCAGTGAGTCAAGGAAGAGTTGCGTAAATTCTGAGGTGCAGTTGATCGCTATGCAGAAATGAATAATACATTCCATTGGCACTGGCAAAGGTATACGCTCCCTAGTTTTTGTGTCAGGGGAGACGAAAATCGTAAAATTATTGGTTATGTGAGACTGCATAAAAATTCATCTGATTGGAAATGGGAATTACTGCTAAATATCATAGATTATATTGGTGGTGGTTGAGGTATGCGCTTCCTGATTGCTTTCTAGTTACCTTCGCCAACGAATTTGTGGAAGGTTATAAATTCATTTATGTTTGTCTGTTTGTCCACACACAGCCTTTAAAAGTTCTTAAAGAATTTCAATGAAATCTTGTGGAAGCGTGGGCTATAAGGCAAGAAAGAACTGAATAAATTTGGGGGCGGATCCGGATATGGATCCAGAGTATCCCGCACAATATCTCCAAAACTTCTCAAATGAAATTTTGGTGGATGGTGGGCCATGGGTCAAGAAAGAACTGATTAAATTTCGGGGTTGATCCTGATCCTGATCCTATGTTTCCCGAATAATATCTGCAAAAGTTCTCAGAGTATTTCATTATAATTTTGTGGAGGAGTGGGCCATTGGTCAAGGACACAATAATTAAATTTTGGGTTGGTTATGGATCCTATATAATTCCCACAATATTTTCACGGATCCGGTCCTGATCCTTTTTAATGGCAATGGCCATGAGGGAGGTATGCGCTCTCTGAGTGCTTTCTAGTTTACTCTGTACTCATTTTAACTCTCTCTCTCTCTCTCTCTCTCTCTCTCTCTCTCTCTCTCTCTCTCTCTCTCTCTCGTTGATAATCACAGTCCGGTCAGTCACACGTCAGTTATAAACAGAGTACTGATACGTGGTATTATACACAGAATTATATCATACCTTGCCCTTATCAGCTATCTGATTAGGGATAACCAGCATTGCTTCATACGGGGCACATCACTTGTGACTGTTTAGCTTGAAATTTGCAGAAGATATATTTTGTTTATGATGAAACGCGGTCATATGACACTTTGAAATTTCTGGAAGGTATTTACTACGAGAACCTCACAAGAAGTAATATATAAAGTGAAATACCTTGGAGGAAGAGTTATTAGTCAACTGGTTAACAGACAGGCAACAGAGGGAAATTGTAATGGAGCTTCTACACCTAAATTAAATGTCAGAAGTAAGGTTCCCCAGCGTTCAGTGTGAGGTTCAGTGCAATGTTGTGTCTAGGTAAATGACGAAGAGTTGGATTAAACGATACTTCGTCAAAATTCGAATGTGGCACCAGAAGTGAGTGCTATCGATCTTAAAATGAGAAGCTACGACTACAATTTGTTTTAGACCAAAGTAAATGATCTATAAAATGGCTAATGTCATCTAACGTTCATAAATGTCAGGCAAGGCATTTTGAAAATCTTAAAAGAAAGTCATTTGAGTTCTTAACGATGCACAAAAACCCACAGCATCAAAGGAATTATAATTTATGACACTGTTCATCAATGAAATTATAAATCCTCTAAAAGAATTCAACAATTCTCGGAAAAGGCAAGATATGTGTAGTAGCTCATCAATATCGCACATGGGGCCCTGGCCTACAACTGGAAGATTGCTGAGTTCAAAAGCAATTTTCGGAATACTTAATCAATAATCGAAGTCACAGGCAAGGTCATACTTTGACTTTGTGTACTTGTGCATGAACAAAAATCTAAAACAGTTTTGATCTTATTTTAGCCAAACTTGATGGAAAGATTGACGGTAGCGAAGGGGGTGACCTATTTTTGGATGTGGGAGCACCTGTAGGAGTGGCGCTGTCCGTCTGTCATCTTTTTTTTTCAGGCGAGGTACTTCACTCACTTAGACATAGAAGCTTCACTGAATCCCTAGATTAAGGTCCTGAGGCTTCGACTTATGCTCGTAGGCTTTAGCGTCTTTTACAGAATCCAATATTAGGCCCCAGAAACTCCTCCCTGAATCCAGTACTCCTGCATTTATTTTTTTAATAGAAAAACAGGTCAAATATCACAATCATTTGGCAAAGACAAATATCTAACTGTATCATTCAAAGAGTTTTTGGTCAATCTTGGAGGAAGGATGAGGGATCAAGCTATGTTGTAGGGATTCAATTTTGTCATCAAGATGTTAAAGGTCAAGGTCCCAGAAGGCCAACTTGGGTACTGTTGATCATTTTTGCAAACATAGGGGAAATGTATAGAGTTAGACAATAATGAGTTAGTCCTATTTTGAGAACACTTGGTCAAATGTCAATGTAACAGAACAAAGTCAAGTATTTTGCACTTGGACCATTTTCATGTAGCACATTGTGCAGTCCGTGAGGGCTTCTACCTCTCTCTATTTTATATTCTGTACGACTGCGTGCCAGAGGGTGTTGAGAGGAGGGGCTTCTTTCTATTATTTTCTTTTTCTTTCAGCTTTGTAAGGAGAAATCGTTATTTACCAACATTAACGTCAGACCACCTCGTTGCAGTCCTAAGAGCTGTGCCATCTGAGTATCTGTGAAGCTGTGAAACTGCAGTTCTCTCTCTCTCTCTCTCTCTCTCTCTCTCTCTCTCTCTCTCTCTCTCTCTCTCTCTCTCTTCATATCCTGCCTACCTCACTGCATTTTATCCCTACTCACACTGGCTCTTTCCTGCCTCACAGATCTCTCATTTTTTGCTCTATTTTGTTGCTCTTTCTCCCTGCCTGTCTGTCTGCCACATTTTCTGCCTTACTCATGTTTCCCTCCTCCTACCTCACTCTTACCTACCTCTGCCTCTTCCTGCCTCACTCTTAACTATCTCCACTCCCTGTTTGCTTTCTTCCGTCCTCTCTTGCCTCTCCTTTCTGGCTGCATCATTTTTAGTGTTTACCAACCACACACTTACTTCCCTCTGCCAATTCCTGCCCTCCTCTTACCTACACTCACTTCCCGCCTACCTTCCTTCATGTTTTCCATATTTATCCTTGCTGCCTGCTTCATTTTCTGCTCGACTTAGTTTCGCTCTTATTTCACTCCTACATATCTCAGGCCCTTCCTACCTACCTCATTCTTATCCTCATTTTCTGCTTATATCCCTTCATCATATATTGCCTATCCTGCTCACATTTCTACTTCATTTCTGCATCATTCTGATTTCCCTCCTGTCTCACTATTTTTCCTACTTGCCTCTTCATTTTTTCCTGCCCTCCTCTCCACTGCCTTCACCTTCCATTCCGCGTCTGCTTTCGGTTTCATTTTTGCCTGCCAAATATAATGTTCATTCTAATCTATTGTTTCCCATTAAGCTTTGTTGCGTGACACCAGGTGTAGAACACACTTTTAGTTATCCTGTATTTTATGAATTATGAATTTGCATTATGCTTCCTCGTGGTAGTTCTAATTTTCTTTTTGCCTTGCCGGCTACGGCTGGCAGAATTTTTGGGTGGGAAGAGGCTTCTTATTTTGCCAGCCTTGTCTTTCAAGTATGCAAGGGATATCATAGTTGTTACCTAATCTATATCAGATGTTTGTACAGTTACCAACAAGTCTATTGCTATTACTTCCTCCACCAACGAAGTTAAAGAGATTATATGTATTCTCCTGTGTTTTTTATCTGTTTATGTACGAGATGTTTCAACAAGATGTTATTCGATTTCAATAAAACATTGAAGATATGTGGGCACTGGGTCAAGGTAGAATATGAATAAATTTTGAGGCGAAACCTGATGCAGGAATAATCATAAACTTCAATGGCATTGGCGGAATTATGCTCTCTCTAAATTTTTTTGTCAGGGCAAACTAAAATCATACAGTTAATTGACTTTGTGATCCGTATATCTTTTCGTCTGCTAGGAAATAGGAACTATCACTGTAAACTCCAAGTTTTATGGCTGTTTGTGGAGGTATGCGCTTTCTGATACATTTTTCGTTTACTCTGTACTTATTTTTTACATTGTACTTTTAACATCCCCCCCTTCTCTCTCTCTCTCTCTCTCTCTCTCTCTCTCTCTCTCTCTCTCTCTCTCTCTTGTATATCTTTATCAGCTATTTTCCACTCTTTTAAAAGTTCTTTCTTACTGCTTCATAAATGTTCACATTATTATCTACATAACAAATTCCATAAGGTGTTCAGTTTAGGTGCCTCTGTAGTTCCAGAATATTAGCTTATGATTTGAGTAACTCCCCGTGTCTCTCTCTCTCTCTCTCTCTCTCTCTCTCTCTCTCTCTCTCTCTCTCTCTCTCTCTCTCTCTCTCGTCACCTACTGAACCCATTTCATTAATTCCAAGGAGATTAGTGTTTTGCCTCAGTGACGGTGTATACGTATGTGACATGGTGACCTCTCTGCAACAAAAGAGAGAATGGCTGTGTACAAGAGGGCAAAAAGAAGCCAAGACCAGAATGATTTGGACTCCTTCAGGACTATACAGTATGTTTGTTAGTGAAGTAGAGTAGTTCGTAATGGTGGCTTTAAGTAATACCGGGCCGCCTAAGATCCAATAAAGTGCAATGTAAGCCCCATACTTGATAATGGACAACACTCTAAATACCTATTTTGCAATAATCTTTGTATTTGAAGATATTCGTAACGTAGCAAGGCAGTTCCTGGTCCATATGGGAACTCCGACATCCCCAAGTGCACAGCAGAGAAATTAGCTAGAAAATTCCACAAGTTATTTATTTACACGCCATCTGGTGCAGATTAAATCCTTCGCAGAGTTTAAATAAGTAAGCGATCAGGTATCTTCTCTGTTTGCCAATATCTTCTCTAAATCCCTGGAAACAAGGGACTTGCCCTAACCAGGAAGCCAGTAGGCATCATTCCACGTTTTAAAAGAGGGAGACAAGAATGTCATGAAAATTACTGTTACTGCCCATTTAGGCTGAACTCCCTTACACAAAATCGTTAGAAAACATTGTAGACAAGACTGGGAAACACATGGAAATTCATAGCGTAATTATGGCCTTCCAGCATGGCAAACATTTTTTTCCCAACAATGCTGCGCATGTACGACAGAAATCCAGTAAAAGACATCCTTTACCTCGACTTTCAAAAGTCTTTTGACAGTAGCTCACCTCAGACTAATGTCAAAAGTGCGTTTACTGGGAACTTACGGGGAAGTTATAATTTGGATAAACTTAGCTAATCGATAGGAAAAAATACATCTTGACCAACGGAATTTCCTCTGATTGGGTTTCAGTTGCTTCTGGAGTTCTCCAAGGGCCAGTTCTTGGTTCAGGTCTGTTAATCATTTATTTTGTCGACATCGATGTTGGTCTGTTAAATGTGATATCTCAAAGTTACGGATGACACAAAACTTTGAGCCAATGATAGCACTCATGAAGGACTTGGGGAACTACTAACAGACATATTTAGAGCTTGGTGAGTGACCTGAGACATAGCAAATGCCATTTAACTCGGACTACTGCAGAGAAATATACAGTGGTCATGGATATCCCGTATAAGACTATTACCATTTAGGAATAACGATGGAGACGACGGATTTACAAAAAGGGATAGGTGTACTGTTCAGGAGTGACCCCAAAATTTTCCAAACATTGCAACAAAGGAAGAGAGAGAGAGAGAGAGAGAGAGAGAGAGAGCGTGAGTGCACGTGTGTGTGTGTGTGTGTGTGTGTGTGTGTGTGTGTGTGTGTGTGTGTGTGTGTGTGTGTGTGTGTGTGTGTGTGTGTGTGTGTGTGTGTGTGTGTGTGTGTGTGTGTGTGTGTGTTTTACACAGAGACACAAACTACAGAGATCTTTCAGTCCCTAGAGACAGTAAGGCCTTAACTCTAATAATTATTTAGTTCTCTAGTCACAGATGTAAGAGAAAGGGATGGCTCAGCAAAGAGTGACAGAGAGGGATGTAGGCATTAATATGTACAGTATATATTACTACCTAACTATATACTTATAGGCATCGGTATATGTAATGTAGGTGTATATGTCCAGTTCAGGACAAGTCGTGCCATAATTAGAGACAGGAATATCAGACCATGCGATGTATCACAAAACCCTGCTTGCCAGACAATACAGGTATTTAATGAACACACAAAATAACCAATTTGAGCCAGTTATCTGACGTCATGGAAAACTACCTATGCAAAGGTACCAGACATAGACACACCTATACACTGGTCGGTATATAATCCCAATCAAAGCAGCTGTACATTAAGGGCAGAGAGCCCGTACTAACGATAAGAGACAATTAAGAAAGGGTAGTTATGAGGTTTGCCATCACGTTACATTACTCTCTTTAATCACATCTCGATATAACTGTGTACTATAAAACTCCGTTATCAAAGAAGCGACTATAACTCACCTCACTGACAATAAAAGAATACAGAGAGGGAAAGTGAGGTAAAGAGAGACCTTTCTATTAACTGTACTCGATGCCTCACCATTTCACTGGCAGCAGCCCACGTTACACTCCACTGATGATAGAGGGGCAGCCATTAGCCTACTGTACGATACACCTTCAATATCTCTCTCCATCTAACTAAACCCCTCTGCTACGACTATCTACAGACAAACAAACAGACAGACAGACAGACTAGGATTGCAGATATCTAATTCCTTCTCTCAGGAGTCTGAGCAAGCATAATCACATGAGGGTTCTTTAGCGCCCTATAGACTGAAAGGTCATCGGACTAAACTAAAACACTGAATGGATCTGACAGTCTTGAGCATAAAAACTGATGAGTTTCAATACACGTTACGAAACTGGTAAGGCTTAGCGCAAAAATAGTGTTAACAGAACTACGGTACATCATTTTAAAAGAAACACAGACAGGCTCTTAGATACACACTAGAATGAGTTTGAATTGGGTATGCATTCCTACCAAATGTGAAATATCTTACTGTAAAGGACTGCAAGATCTCCATGATACAATTTCTTCAGTGTAACTCCCAGCAACATTGTCTCTTTCATGTCCCCTCTCCTTGACGCCATTTTACCCCTTCCTAACAACAGATCTGTCGAGCTTCACCATCCTCTTAAGTTTCTGTTTTCTTCCTTGACGTGCCTACAGCATGTTCTGCCTGACTCGTGTCTTCTTTCTCCTGCTTCATCCTTACCTTCCCCCACCACTACCTGCCTCTCTCCTGACTACCCTCACTCCCTGCCTACTTTCTTTCACCATCTCTCTCTCCTGTCTGTCCTATTTTCTGGCTGACTTCATTTTTACACATAACAACAGTCGTAACTACCTCTGCACATTCCTGCCTCCCTGCTGCTTACACTCAGTCCTTCCTGCTTTCTTCCATCCTATTTTGCCTCTCCTTGCTTCGTGCCTGCCTCATTTTCTGCCTAACTTAATTTCACTCAAACTGGTTCGCTCTTACCTGTCTCTTTAGCTTTGTTCCTCCTTCCTACCTGCACTCATTTCCTGTCTACCCTAGCTTCTGCTTACCTTCCTTCATCTTATCCTGCCTATCTTGTTTGCCTGTTTACTCATTTTCTGCCTGATTCTATTTTCCCTAAGGTCTTTCTATCTTTCCTTTTTGCCTTTCTCTTTTTTTCTTGCCTCGCTCATCGCTGCCCCTACCTTCATGGGAACTTTTCTGTTTGCCGATCACATATCCTGACCGCCACTATCTACTTTCCTGCCTACTATCCACTTATGCCCTTAACATTCATACAGTCTACAACATGCACTATTTTATGTCTTCCCATGAAATTCTGACTGTGTTCTTATGTGGCATGGTGGTCTTTCTCATTTTTTCCTGACAGCTTCGGCCGAAGTGATGGGTTAGAGGGCGTAGGCTTTTTGTTTTTCCATCTTTGTCTCTAAAACACATAGGAGATAACAGTCATAACTTATTCAGTACCAAAAGGACAAACAAACCTGTTGATGTTTTACTTTCGACAATTTTTACGTTCCTCCATGAATTCTCTCTCTCTCTCTCTCTCTCTCTCTCTCTCTCTCTCTCTCTCTCTCTCTCTCTCTCTCTCTCTCTCTCTCTCTCGTTCCTCTGACCGCCTGCCTTGCAGCCTTTTTCTTCCTACCTCTCTCGAATTACCTGTACCTCACACTTACTCACACGGACATTTGTTTAACCATTCTCTCTCTCTCTCTCTCTCTCTCTCTCTCTCTCTCTCTCTCTCTCTCTCTCTCTCTCTCTCTCTCTCTCTCTCTCTCTCTCTCTCTCTCTCTCTCTCTCTCTCTCTCTCGTTTTCCCCGGCTTTTTTTCCATGAATTTCTCTATTTCCTCCCCTGTATTTATTGTTCCTCCAGTTTATCATTATTCCTCTAAGTTTCCTTCTTTTGTTGCTTCCTTTCGCTTGTCCTCTCTCTTATTTTCTCTCACCTCTCTCTCTTATTTTCTCTCCTTACTTTCTCTTATTTTCTCTCCTTACTTTCTCTTATTTTCTCTCCTTACTTTCTCTTTTTTTCTCTCCTTATTCTCCCTTATTTTCCCTTCTTACTCTATTTTCCTCTCCGCCTCTAATTCCTTCGATGTTTTCCATTCGTGTTTTCTTGCATTCTTTCTCATATTCATCCTTCCTTTTTTGTTCCACTCGTTTCTTTATGTAAAGGTGTTTCTTTATATAAAGGTGTTTAGGGGAGGCGGTGGCTCAACTGGTAGAGAGGTGGCGTGCGGCCCTAACGGACCAAGGTTCAAATCCCGGCTGGGGCAGGGAACAGTTTAAGGATTTGAATTTCATTAAATCAGGCTTTACTGATCTACCAGAAGACCCGCCGACATGTCGTAAAAATACCCCAGCTAATACCAATGCACCAGTCCTGTATGAGACAGCCCTAGCATGTATTCAATATGGACGGTGGGTGTTAGCGCCGAAGTGGTGACATGTAGAGGTGTATGGTATGTAGGAGGATTGCTGGGCCTTGATAGCAGGCTGTGAAGCCTATGCCCAGAGTCGGACACATAAAAAAAAAAAAAAAAGTTTGTTTCCTTGCTTAATCTTTTGGTCTCTCTCTCTCTCTCTCTCTCTCTCTCTCTCTCTCTCTCTCTCTCTCTCTCTCTCTCTCTCTCTCGTTACCCTCAGGCCTTGCGCATTTTCCTTGAATTTCTCTGTTTTCCTCGTCTACATTTATTTTGTCTCCAGTATATCTCTATTTCCTCTCCAGTCAGTCCGTATACCGTCCTGCATTTCCTTCCCTCCTTGCTTTCTTTTCTCCTGCCTCTGTTTTCTCTCCAGACTCCTCTCCTTCACTCTACACTTTCTTTCTCCTTTCCTCTTTATACGTTTCTCATATTTATCTTTTCTTCTTTTTTTTATTCTCGTTTTCTCTGTGTGTTTCACTTTGTTATTCTACTTCGTTTCTCACTAAGTGAAATCTTAGGTTAGGTCATGTCCGTCCGCACCGTACGTCCGTTAGTCCATGTGTCCTTTCGTCCGTACTACGCTGTATCTCAGAAACCATTTGTTGGAATATTCTCATAGTTTGTACTGTATGATTATAGGGCCATATAGGAAGCTGATGCCCGAATTTTAGAGAATTTGAAAAATCCGAGATGGCCGATTCATGACCAATTTTCTATTTTTTGACATTTTAAATCCTTTATATCTCCTTTGCTTTAACAGATTGGTTTACAGGTTGCAACGAAGGGGATTATAGTCTCTCAGTCTTTTTCTTTTGGTATTAATTCCATTTTGTCCTTCTCTTCTTTCTACCTGTACATGCATTCGCCTTTCTCTCACACTGTCTTTTTCTTCATTTAATTGTTTTTGCTCGTGCTTTCGCTGTTCCTCAAGCTTTTAACGTCTTCATCGTAGCGGCTTATTAGTATCTTATTTTTGCTAACATCAAACAATTTTAGCTTAGTGAGTCATATAGGAAGCCTAACTGTAAATGCTACAGTCACCACTAACTTTCCTGTGGTCGAGGCAACTCTGCTTCTCAGTTCCAGTTAACGACAGATAATTTTACTCATCTGAGGTTACCAGAGGGACGTGTGAGAGCTAATTTCTCTTTCTCCTCACATATTATTCGAACAATTTACTCGTTCGGATAATCACGGATCTAGGAAGTTTGCTTTTGACAGTTTACACATCTCAGCTTCTATTTACTTTTTTTCTAATATAACTAGTTATCGCAAAGAACCATTAACCGTAATAAGTAACTCTTTAATACGACCTTCACATGTGGAGGAGGGACAGACAAGAGACGATGACAGGCAAGCAGGGCAGATGCGCCAACCAAGCAGACTGACGCAGGAGTACCTGTTTTGGTTCACGTGACATTTGTGTATGCAGCCGCGCCTCCTCAACACTGTACATGAAATCAGTCAAAAGTGGCTGGTGGATGTGGTGGCTCTTCTTACAATTATTGGGTGTTTGTGAAGATTTTTTTTTTCCCTAACGATGCAGCTGCTGACATATTAAGAGATCACGGAGCGTTACCAAGAGCGGTTGGCTGTCCTGACTGTAATCTACCTTGATAGTTACAGAAAAGACAAGCAGTTATACTACTCTGGATGCTGGACAACCTTTGAGAAGGCACAATTTCCGCATTTTGAGGGTTAGGTTTGTACGCGATGAGGTGGTTAATGTCTCGAGGGGGAGAGGAGGGGGTCTGGTGGCACAGCCCTTGGGATAAAAATTTTTTCTGGTGTTTATTGTGATTCAGTTTATTTCTGTATTCATTTGTTGTAAAAACAACCAACAAGATGAGATGCGATTTCTGCATTTTGAGGGTAGGTTTGAATGCAATGAGATTGTTATTATTTTCGGGGGGTCTGGGGGGCACAGACCCCCCAGGTAGGATAATGTTTATGTCGGTGTGCGTGGGGGGGGTGGATTTTTTTTTTTTTTTTTTTTTTTGTGTGTGTATGTGATTCGATCTATTTCTACCATCACTTAATTTCAGAAATTAACACTTTCAAAAGTGTTTCCCCCTCCAAAGGCCCGAAATCCCTACCAGTCCCTTGTTATCTTTAGAGTAGGAGGGATAACTCTGAAACGGCTGACTTGTGACAGGTTTCAGTTCGATCGGTTCACAACAGAAAGCACCAGAAAAACATAGTGTCTTGATTAAAATTCATTGTTGTCCGAAGCGGCAAATTGACCAGTTTTTCTTCCCTGTCTCTCTTACATTTTCATTCATTTAGTTTTTCTTCCGTTGTTCTGTTGTTTTTAGACTTCCACTCTATGGTGGAGACATACTATAGGCCTATTTTATCTTTCTTTCCTCTCTCTTCCTGTAAGCACCGTTAATATTTTGCCCATCCTTTATTTCTTCATTAATTCCCTTTAAACTTGGAAAATATCTACTGTACTTAGCCTAAAACCTCCAGGCATATTGTTATACTAATATTTAGATTTTTGTAAGGATTTTCTGACGTGAATGGTTAAAGTATACAAACGCACAAATTTTGTGCATTTTTTTATATTCATTAACCGTATATGGCAATATGTGGAGACCATCCTGTATTCCCATGGGGTTCTTGGCAGTTTTGTCTGTCTCAGTGTTCTTATTTCCATTAACTCAGTTCTTTTCTCATTATTCTCTCGGATTCACTTCTTCTCCATCCCATTGTTCTCTCTCTCTCTCTCTCTCTCTCTCTCTCTCTCTCTCTCTCCTTCAGCGTTCGTGCTTTTTCAGCGAATTTCTCATTGTCTTCGTTCATTATCTCCTTTTGTCTCCCATCTCTATGCCTTCTTCTTCCA
Source organism: Coenobita brevimanus (assembly GCF_032717465.1). Classification (NCBI taxonomy): domain Eukaryota; kingdom Metazoa; phylum Arthropoda; class Malacostraca; order Decapoda; family Coenobitidae; genus Coenobita; species Coenobita brevimanus. The sequence continues at coordinate 16,199,166 of NC_136955.1, read as the reverse complement.
TATTGCCTCCAGCATATCCTACTTTCGTTGCTCTGTTTTTTCCAGCATCTCTTTTTTTCACCTACATTTCTCTATTTTCTCTCCAGCTTCTCTCTATTTTCTCTCCAGACACTCTCTATTTTTTCTCTAGACTCTCCCTATTTTCCCTCCAGGCTCTCTCAATTCTGTTCTTCCTATCCTTCTGTCGACTCTTTCTCTCCTCTCTCGCCTTCTCTTACATTTATATTTTCTTTATTGCATTTACCACTTTTTCAGAACTTAAATGTTTCAATTTGTTTTTTCGATCATATTTTATATTCTTCCTCCTTACACACACACACACACACACACACACTCATCCATTTGTCTTTCTCTCACTTTTTCATTTCCTTATTTCAGCTTTTCACTTCATTTTCGGTGTTATTTTATTTCTTTTAACCTAGCCCTGCTCTAATCTTTCCAGTATTTACTCCAGTCAGCGCCGGATGATTTTAGCTGAGTCATAGGATCTTAGATACTAATGCTGCCGTCACAGTAAACTCTTTCATTGTCGGACCTGCTCTAGTTTTCTACTCCAGTTAATGTCACACTGATTTACTCATCTGGATACCAAAGGAACCTGCGAGAGATCATTTCCATCTCTTCTTCCATATGTTTTATCTCATCCCTCCCATTCTTTTTTATTCTTTCATTTGTTTTTCTTACATCATTTTGTTATTGCTACTGTTAGGCTTCTTCCCTATGGCGAAGACCAATTGTAACTTCTTAATTTATTTTCTTCCTACACACACTTTTCAGCTTCTTGTCCTTCCTTCATTCTTCCCATTCTTCTCACTTCCATCTTGGTAAAGAGTTTCTTAGGTGAATGCTTCCAGACATTTAATTCTTTTCATAATCCGGCTCTTTTGAATGCGTTTTGGCGGTCAAAGCTAATTATACTAAAACAAAATTTTGAACCATCTTTCTTGTATGGTCAGTAATTGTCATGGCAATTTGCAGAGAAATATTTGAGACAACTGTATATGTGTGTAGACCAGGGATGGGGAACCTTTCTCCTATTAAGGGCCACTGGGATATTTTTAACAACATTCGCGGGCCATACAAAATATATCAACTTAAAATCAACTGTAGCCCATACATATATATATATATATATATATATATATATATATATATATATATATATATATATATATATATATATATATATATATATATATATATATATATATATATATATATATATATATATATATATATATACTCGTTCACGAGTTCATGAAATTGCATTTATGAATTGCCTCGCGGGCCTGATCAAATGGTCTTGCGGGCTTTATACGTCCCGGAGGCCGGACGTTCCCCCCGGAGGCCGGACGTTCCCCACCCCTGGTGTAGATCATTCAGCCACTCCCTTGGGATTGTTGGCAATATTTAGTTCTAATTTTCTGTCTCTCTTCCCTCTAAGTTTTTTTTTATTTCCTTGTCCTTTGTTATTCATTTTTCTTTCGATTTCACTTCTTACGTCCTCTCTCTCTCTCTCTTTCTCTCTCTCTCTCTCTCTCTCTCTCTCTCTCTCACACACACACACACACACACACACACACACACACACACACACACACACACACATTTACCTTCATTCATTGTGCATTTTCCTTTAATTTCTCTTTTTTCCTCGACTACATTTATTTTGCCTTCAGTCTATCTATATTTTCATTCCACACACTAGATTCCTTCCTGCATTTTCTTTTTTCCCTAGTTTCTTTCCTCCAGGTTTTATTTTCTCTCTAAACCCTCTCTATTTCTTTTAACCTCTTACTCTTTCAGAGTTTTCTAATCTCTCTTGTGTTATCGCTTCTCTCTCTCATCTTTATCCTTTCTTATTTGCTTACCCTCTTTTCATTATTTAAAGACTTGAGTTTCTTCTCTCAGTCATTCTTTCAGTTTCCCTACCCTTCCTTCTTTTTATGTACTCTTCTGTCATTCTTTCACTTTCTCATGTCCTTTACCCTATTGCTTCTATTCGCTCTTTCATTGCTTCTTTATCTTGAATCCGCTCAGGATTGCATCTTACTTGTAATTTGTTCCGATTGCCGTCAGATGATTTTATCCGAGTAGGTCACTGGTAGTCGACTTGTTAGTGCAGTTTTAATCATTATATTTTCTCGATGTCGGGACAACTCTAATGCTGTGGTCTAGTTTACAACTAGACCATTTTACTTATCTTGGGAAGACAGACGGATTTAAAAGATCTAATTTCTTTCTCTTTAAGTTTTCCTCCTTCATCTATCAGTTTATTTATTACATATCCATTTATTTGTTTCTCTTTTGTCCAATTGCTGTTTTTACTCTTAGTGTTCAATATAGTGCTGGAGACTTTTTCATAATATTACTCTGTTTCTTCTTTCCTGCAAGCAGTTCTCAGTCAGGCGCCGCTTCTTTCTTTCTTCACCAGTCCACTTCAGTCTTGGTAAGTGGTTCCATAATCAAATATCCGCAGACAGCGTTTTTCTCTTTGAATTAAGGCTTTTTAATGGACTTCTGGGATCATAAGCTAACCAATACAACGTACAAGTTTGGGGAACCAATTTTCTCTTTTATTCCCTTGGGATTTGTGGCGTTTTTAATTAGTACTTGCTCTTTCTAGCCTTCCGGTTTTTCCATATCCAGTTCGGTAATGCTGTTATTTTTCTTTCGATTTCACCTCTTCGTCTTTACACTGTTGTCCTCCGTCTGTCTGTCTGTCTGTCTCTCTCTCTCTCTCTCTCTCTCTCTCTCTCTCTCTCTCTCTCTCTCTCTCTCTCTCCTTTTTATGTAAACCAATTATTTTTCTAGCTCTTTGTCTTCCTTCCTGCTTGACCTTTGTATTCACGTTTTTCTTGGATATATTTTCACATTATCTTCCAGTTCTTCTCTTCTTCCTTCTCTCTTTTATCTCAGTTCTTTCTTCTTATATATGCCCTCTTTCTTCCACACTCGCTGTATCTATTCTTTATTTAAACTAACTCCCTTCTCCTCTTTGTTTATCTACTTTCTTGCGTTCTGTCGTTCTCTTTATTTATTGACTCTCTCTCTCTCTCTCTCTCTCTCTCTCTCTCTCTCTCTCTCTCCTGATTACCTTCAGCCCTTGTACATTTTCCTTGAATTTCTCTGTTTTCCTCGTTTACACTTATTTTGTCTACAGTATATCTCTGTTTTCTCTCCACAGTTTATATTTCTTCCTGTATTTCCTTCTTTCGTTGGTTTCTTTCCTCCAGCCTTTATTTTCTCCCTAAACCCTCTCTATTCCGTTCTATCTCTCACTCCGTCGAAGTTTTCTGATTTCTCGTATGTTATCGTTTCTCTCTCTCATCTTTATCCTGTCTTATTTGCTTCCCCTCTTGTCATTATTTTCAGATTTCACTGTCTCCTCTTCGCCAATCTTTCAGTTTCTTTTCCATCCGTCTTTTTTATATATCCATTCATCTTTCTTTTACTTTCTCTTTTCTTTCAGTCAGTTCTCTCTCCTCGTTCTTTCATTGCTTCTTTTTGTTGAATCCACTATCGTCCGCATCTCGTTACCTCCTTCAAGGAGATTATGTTTTGTCGGCTTTTGTTTGTTTTTAGTTTGTCTGTTTGTACGGATTTGGATGAAATTTTTTTGAGGGGTGGGCCATGGGAATAGAAGAAATTATTAAATTTTGAGGCGGATCCGGATCTGGATCCGAAGTATACCGCACAATATATCCAAAAGTACTTCATGACTTTCATTGAAATTTTGTGGGAAAGTGGCCCAACGACCAAGAAAGAATTGATTACACTTGGGGGCGGATCCGGATTCGGATCTGGACCCGATTCCTTTTTAATGACAGTGGCATGGGCGGAGGTATGCGCTCTCTGACGCGCTTTCCAGTTTGTGTTTTATTTCGGTTAATTCCAGACGAATTTAGCTGAGTAGGTAATTGGTAATCCAGCTGATCACCAGAGGAGCACTCAGCAGAAAGCATCTCTTCGAAAAGGGCAACGTAATTTCCAAACCACTCTCCATAATGCGTTAGGGTTTCTCATCATTGATAAGGGTTTGACAAAAAATGTTTTCTGGACTCTGAATCTGTAATACGAACCGGACTTGTCCCAAAGGTTCAGAGAGCGCATACCTCCGCCAATGCCATTTTCATAAAGGATCCAGATCCGGATCTGGATCCGTGGTTATAGGATCCGGATCCACCCCCAAAGTTAATGAATTTTCCCTTGGTATATGGCCTGCTTTTTCACAAAATTTCATTGAAATTCACTGAAAACCCTTGGAGGTATTGTGCGGGATACTCCGGATCCGGATCAGCCCCCAGATCTAATTATTTCTTCCTTGGTCCATGGCCCACTTTCCAAAAAATTCATCAAAATTCGTTCATAACTTTTTGAGTAAAGTTGCTGACAGATGGACAGACAAACAATCAGACTAAGAAATAAACAATCAAACCAATGCCGGCAAAAACATAACCTCCTTGGCGGAGGTAACAAACAAGGGTGAAAACATACTGTACTCTCCCTGTCGGATAGAATGAAGCTTAAATAATTTACTTTGAAGGTCGTGGCAACTCTAGTGCTGTGATCTATTGAAGTTTACAGCCATGCCATTTTATGTATGTGGGGCTGCCAGACGGACTTACAAGAACTAATTTCTTTTTCTCTCTCTCCATTGTCCTCTCTCTCATCTATGTGTATTGTGCATTTAGTAGTTTTGCCTTCGTCCTTTTTGTGTTTTTACTTTTAGACTCCCATACACTACTGACGACTGTTGTGTGTGTGTGTGTGTGTGTGTGTGTGTGTGTGTGTGTGTGTGTGTGTGTGTGCGTTGCTGTGTATTTGTGTTTGTGTTTTTTTCCTCCCAGTTTTTCTCAGTTTAATGCTCCTTCCTCCTTTCTTCACTAGTTTACTTCAGCCTTGTTAAATTATTTCTTTTCTTTGTTTTTTTTATTTAGGTTTTTAAAGGATTTGTGGGATCAAAGGTTGAACCACAGAAGCGTACGAATGATCATCATAACAATTTGCACAGAAGTATATCAGTAAAATGTAGCTGTGTTGAGACCATCTTAAATTTACTTGAGATTGGTGGCATTTTTAATTCTCAGTTTCTCTTTACATTCCCTCTTCCTGTTTTTCCATCTCAGTTTCCTCTGTCGTGTTATCAATTTTCTTTCTGTATCACCTCTTCTGCTTCATACTGTTGGCCTCTCTCTCTCTCTCTCTCTCTCTCTCTCTCCTAATTTTTAAAATATTACTCCAACCTAGGTTGTAGGTGGTGACGACCATCATCCACTCGGTGCAGTGTTGCCTACTAATTCCATTACCTTTATCATTCTCTGTCTGTGTCTGCCTTCCTCTCTTCCTATTTCCCCCGTCCTTCCTGTCGCTTTTTATTGCTCTTCTTTCCTTCTCAGGTGGCTTTACATTGAATGGCAAGCCTAATGGTTTCCTGTGAGCCAGGAAACAATTAATCAAGCTGGGTGGTGACCATATAACGAACTCATAATTGTTCCCTACGTGTCAACAAGTGGGTTTGCGGAGGGTTAGTGCCCCTTCCCGTAAAACAACTAAGTGAACGACAAACAGCCACCTCTTACATAGTTATGGCGTCTGGCTGTAGGCTGATAGACTCCAGCCTTAATCTTTCCT
>NC_136955.1:16026032-16188532 GCF_032717465.1 Coenobita brevimanus | reverse complement strand
TTTTCAACGTTAAATTCCATTTGCCAAGTTTTAGACCATTTGGACAATGTATCGAGGTCTTTTTGTAAGTTATGGCAATCGTCAGTCGAGTTCATGATACGCCCTATTTTTGTATCGTCGGCAAATTTGCTGATGCTGCTATTGACTCCTAAGTTTAGATCATTTATATATATAATAAATAATAAGGGACCGAGTACTGAACCCTGTGGTACACCGCTAGTTACTAATCCCCAGTCCGACTTAATTCCATTTATTAATACTCTCTGCTTTCGTCCTTTCAGCCAGGATTCTATCCATTTTAAGATATCGCCGTCTATACCGTGTGCTCGAACCTTTCTAACTAACCTTTCGTGTGGGACCCTATCAAAAGCTTTACTAAAGTCCAGATAAAAAACATCGTAAGCTTTATCGCTATCTACTGCCTCATAGACCTCCGAGTAGAATGACAACAAATTTGTGAGGCAGGATCGTCCTTGCCTGAATCCGTGCTGACTTTCGTTTAAAAAATTAAATCTTTCTAAGTGTTCTCTATTCTTATTTGCCAAAATTGACTCTAACATTTTTCCTACTATTGACGTTAGACTTATCGGACGATAATTCGACGCAGATGATTTATCTCCCTTTTTAAAGATGGGCACTACGTTTGCGGTCTTCCACGCCTCTGGAACTTCTCCTGTACTTAAAGAGTCATTAAATAATGTTAAAAGTGGCTGACATAATTCTTTTTTGGCTTCTTTTATAATTTTTGCACATATATCATCCGGACCTGGCGATTTTTGAGGTTTTAACTTATTAATTTCTTTCAATACGTCCTTCTTACTAATGGTTATTTTACTAAGAATATTTTCCGTATTCTCATGGTAAATATTTGCTGCTTGAGGGACCAGGTCTAGATTTTCCTTGGTGAATACTGATATGAAATAATTATTTAGGATGGAGCACATTTCTTTATCTTCACTGGTAATGTCACCTGATTCTGTTTTCAGTGGTCCTATCCTATCTTTATTTTTCGTTCGGTACATTTGATAAAAACCCTTGGGGTTTTCTTTTGATTCACTGGCAACCTTAATTTCATAACTTCTCTTTGCTTTTCTTATCTCCCTCTTTACTTCTCTATTTAAAATCGTGTATCGGTTACGTAAGTGTTCCTCTCCACGTTTTATTTTTCTATATATTCCTTTCCTTTGGCCTATGAGAGATTTTAATCTGTTGTTTAACCATCTTGGTTCCGAATTATTCGTTCTAAACGGTTTTGAAGGGATATATCTATCTTGGCCTCCGTGTATTATATTTATTAACTCATTATACTTCTCACTGGTCGAACGTCTGTTTGGTACTGGAGCTGAGTTAATTCCCGTCACCTGGACTACATTCCTATCTACCACCTCCCCCCTCACAGACACCTGACGGACATCCCAACGTGTTTCCTGCCCCACACCTATGACCTGGGGTTCACCACTGACCTGGCATTCCCTCAAATAGCTAATATCCCTGTGGAATACCGTTCGAAAATAAGCTCTTAAGCCATCGAAATCTCCTAGACGAAAATTAGGAACTGTGGAGGTATTTTCAGTGGAACAGACATCCCAAACGAATTTGAACTTAATTTCTTCATGATCGCTATTACCAAGTCGTCCACCAACCTCTATATCACTAATGATATTGTCTTTAGTAGCTAAAACCAAATCTAGTATATTATTACCTCCGGTGGGCTCCCTGATATACTGATAAAGGAAATTATCCTGTACTACCTCTAGAAATTCCTCTGATTCTGCATCTCCTGTCTGATTTCTCCAATCTATCCTTGGTAGATTAAGGTCCCCTACAATTATTACTAAGCTGGACTGTGATGCTTTCCTAATTTCCTCCCAAAGGTATTTACTATCAGCTCTACTTAATTTAGGAGATCTGTAAATTGCTCCTATGACTAATTTCTCCCTATTGTTACTAATTTCAACCCAGACACTTTCTGTGTCCCTATTTACTTTAATGTCTGCTTTATTGTAACAGTTTAATGAATCCTTTACATAAATAGCTACCCCTCCCCCCTTTCTTCCCTGACGGTTTGACACAAAAATATTATAGCCTTTTATCTGATATTCTGCTAAAAATTCTCGAGTGTCAGTATTCATCCAAGTTTCACTAATAACGGCAATGTCTATTTTCTCTGTACAAATTAAAGCCCTCAGTTCATCCATTTTATTACGTAAACTCCGGCTGTTTGTGTAGTACACTTTCAGATTATTACTAGTAGTTATGCCTTTACCTTGGCATTTACTGTTATTTATTTTATTACTAACTGGGAAACTCTTTACTTTACTAATATAACAATTTTTTGTACTATCGCTTATCGCCCTTCTATCATCGCTTCTTCTATCATCTATCATCGCCTGCTCAATTTGAGGTGCCTGAGTGGATGTATCTACACTAATGGTTGAACTTTTGTTCTTAATTTTGCAAGTATTGATGCATCTATCCAATCATGGTAATAATAATTTCTGAGTGTAGTTGCTGCAACTTCCTGTACACCTACTTCTCAACCTCGAAAAAATCCCTCCAACTCCCTATCATTCCAGCTAAAACCGTAACTCCTTGCCTGCTAAGATGAGTCCCATCCCAACTATACAAGGCACTCCGTCCATAAAACCGGTCCCAGCTGTCTATAAAAGGTATTGCATTATCTTTGCAATACCTTTCAAGGCGGCAATTAAACCCTATTGCCCTGCTCAACCACTCTCTTCCAACCCTCCACCTGGGTAAAATACCAAGCACTACAGGGGTTCCTCCCCTCTCCCTAACCTTTTCTAACATCAACTTGTACCTTTGCCACAGTACCTCACTCTTACGGCTACTAATATCATTGCCTCCTACACTGAGGCACACAGTGGGTTTGTCACCACTTTCCTTTACGATATTTGAAATTTTTTCTACCACATTAGCCACCCTGGCCCCTGGAAGACACACATGTTTAGCGAGTGGAGTATACATGGCCCTGTTCAGATATCTCACCTGGGAGTCTCCAACAACAGCAACATTTTTCTTACCTTTCTTGTTCTGTTTATACTTACCTGTACTGGAAGTTCTCTCACCGTCCTTCTCCTCTACTTCCCTCTCTGCCTTCCCTTCACATTCGTCCCGTAGTGCGTCGAAGGCATTAGTGGTCTTAACTTCCGTTTGCTTCTTAAGAGTGAACTTCGTTGCACCCTTGTTAACTAGTGTCCAACCTTCAGCCTTTTTCTCTTTCTCCTCCAACATCTCCTCCAACATTTCCCTCATTTGTGCCTTCTCCTGCCTGAGAATTTGTACCTCCCGCTTCAGTTCGAGAAGTTGCTCCTTCAATTCAAGGTAGTCCATTTCAATACCTGCAGTGGGGACACAGCTCTCTGCCGAGGAAGCCATTACGCACTAGTTCACACAAGGTAGCACAGCACTATCACGGGTCACTACGGGTCACCACAACACACACTCACGGATCACTAGCACAGCAATATCGCTGATCACTAGAACACACTAACACAACCACTATCACAGATCACTAAAGCACACTAGCACAACACTACCACAGGTCTGTGGCACGTCTGACCTGACTGACCTCACGAGAACGACGAAGAATGAAGACGAGCTTCTCATTGTGTGAAGACAGGTAGGTAGGTAGTAGAAAGAGAGGTGATGGAAGCTTGAGGGAAAGAGTTGTGAGAGAGAATTTAACAAGGGATGGAGAGAGAGAGAGAGAGAGAGAATGAGTAGGTAGGATGACGAAGAATGAAGACGAGTTTCTCATTGTGTGAAGACAGGTAGGTAGGTAGTAGAAAGAGAGGTGATGGAAGCTTGAGGGAAAGAGTTGTGAGAGAGAATTTAACAAGGGATGGAGAGAGAGAGAGAGAGAGAGAGAGAGAGAGAATGAGTAGGTAGGAGGATTAAGAGGAGGGAGGGGCAGGGAAGAGAGAGAGAGAAAAACAGGAAGTCGAGAGGAAAAGAGAGAGATAAATGTTAAGAAGAGGAGGAGGGAGGTAAGGAAGGGAGGAGAAAGAGAGAGAAAACGGGAAGAGAAAGAAAGAAAAAGGGACGAGAGAGGAGAAGAGGATGACAGGGAGACGACAGGCAATTAGAGGAGAGAAAAAGAATATAATTGGGGATGACAGGAAAAACTAAGAAAAGAAGAAAACGAGAGGAAAGAGGATCAAAATAAATAAAACAGAGAGACATCAGGAGCAGACAGGAACACATGAGAGCAAGAGAGGGAGAGTGGGACCTAGACCAGAAGAAATGAGAGAGAGAAAGAGGGATGAAAGAGAATAGAACTGGATTGGAATAAGGTGAGAATTAGAATTGGCAGTGACTGAATGAGGCAGGCAGGCAGGTGGGCAGGAAGGGTGGTAGGGAGAAAAAGAACAAAGGAGAGACGGGGAGAGGGAGCATGAAAGGATGGAAAAAGATGGGAAAAGAAGCAGGGAGAAAAACAATGCCTTTTCAGCGTGTAAAAAGCGGAAAGGTTGATGGGAAGGAATGGCGGTGGAAAGGAAGAGGACAAGGAAGAATGAAGGAAGGAAGGAGAAAGAAGGAAGTAAAGAAAATTGAAATGAAGGAGAAAGGGAGGGAGAAAAACGAAAACATGTGAGAAAGGAGAGTAGGAAGACAGGGAAGAAATAAAGGATGGAGAAAATGAAACATGCAGACATGAAAGGAGGCAGGCAGGAAAGAAGGAAGGCAGGAGTGGAAGGAAGACAGAAGGAAGGGAAGGAGGTATGTGATTGGGAGGGGAAATAACTTTGCAAGAAGAAAGGAAGAGAGGAACGGGGGAAAAGAGAGAAAAGGAGGAAAGACAGCAGACAGGAAGGATGGAGGGTAGGCAACCAGGGGAAGTAGGAAGGAAGGAAGGTAGGAAGACAAGAGGGAAGGAAAGGAGGAAGTAGGTGAGGTGGGGAAGAAAGAGGTGGAGGAAGAAGGTTTGAATGGAAGGAGGGAAGATGGGCAGGAAGGGAGGGATGTAGGCAGGAAGGAGGGGAGGTGAGCAGGAAGGAGAGGAGGTGGACAGCAAGGAGGCGAGGTACTCTGGAAAGAGGAGAGGTAGGCAGGAAGAAGTGGAGGTAGTCAGGAAGGAGGGGAGGTAAGCAGGAAGAAGTGGAGATAGGAAAAGAAGGGAAGTAGGCAGAAGAGAAGACAGACAATTCAGACATGAAGGATAGAAGGGGTGAAAGGAAGAAGGGAAAACAAGGCATACAGACAAACGAAAAGACAGACAGGCAAACAGGAGGAAGAGAGTCAGGAAGGAAGGAGGCAAGAAAAAAGTGAGGACAAGCAAACAGGCAGAAGAGCAGGCAGGAGGGGTGGCAGGCAGGAAGGAAAGCAGGCAGAAGGGAGGAATGAAGGAAAGAATAAAAATAAAAATATAGGATGGGAGGGAGGATAGTATGTAAAGAAGGAAGAAGGGACGAGAGGTAGGGAGGTGGAGAGGAAAAAGGAAAAAAATAAAGGGTGGGCATTAGTGCAGAGAGAGAGAGAGAGAGAGAGAGAGAGAGAGTTACATAGATACACAGACCACACAGACCTTACGGTCCCTACGAGGTGGTCCGGGCTTAATCCTAATATAGTGCATAGGAGCAGCCATAGAGGTAGGAGTAGGTAGAGGCGGCATAAGGGATTAACCACGGGTAGGTCAGAGTGAGGCCGACAGACCTGACTCGACCAACATGGCGGTGACCCCTTTGACAGCTATCTGACTCGGTTCCGCTGACCAGGCGCGAGTGTTTTCTTAGTTGCAAACAGAAAAAATGAGGAAGAAAGTAGGTTATGAATGGAAGGAGAAAAGAAAGTAGTTAATGAATGAAAAAAAGGAAGCATTTAAGAACATATGGTAAAATGAAGGATGGAAGACAGATAGATGATTTAAAATAATATACATTAGCACATTATGAAAAAAGTTTATATCTATTATTCTATATAATATTCAGCTTGACTTTACTATAGTCGTTCTATTTTATGAAGGCAGTTTGGGTGGGATGCTCTGGGACCTCACACTGTTAGCTCTGTTGTCACATCGCCGCCGACACACGTGTAATTATTTGTGTTCACCTCTCTCTCTCTCTCTCACTCTCCTATTTTAAGCTAGTAACTACTTATAAATGAATTTTAAACACTCTGTATAGATGTAATTCAATAAAAAAGCTGTAGTATAGTATAAATCTCATAAGACTTGTCAGCGTTGCCTTTGAGACGTTGTCTGGTGGTGACACGAGGGACAGCCCTGCGTGAGTGGGTCATACTCGGTCAGTCTTCCGCCATGGAAGCTATTTAAAAAAAAAAAAAAAAAACGCACCTATAGACTTTTACCTCAAGGGTGGTGTGGAAAAAAAGTCGAAAACAAGAGAAAAAATTAAGAAAATACAATTAGTAGTAGTTAATATATAATATGAGAGAGAGAGAGAGAGAGAGAGCGCACGTGTGTAGCGACGATGTGGCAACAGAGCTAACAGAGTGAGGTCCCAGAGGGCCCGACCCAAACTGCCTTGATAAAATAGAACGACTGTAACTCCAGTCATATACATAATGTACACTTACAAATTATAATTCACTCTAAAGATACTCACCGGTGAAATGTAATGGATGGGTCAGATTTCTTATCTCCTCTTTCATTACACCCAAATGCGGCACAGGTGGTGGGCATTTTTGGAGTCTTAGGTTATTTGATGGTGAGTTACAACTTAGGACAGAACGTCTCACACCCACAGCTGAACTACAATTAAAACCAGAGGTAGAATGAAGTCTGCTTTGTTTCTGGCATTCTCCCTGAAGAATACCAGGTGGACACACAGCTGGAGGTATTAAAGGCTTAATAATCCCATGGCCACACCCACGGAGGTAGGATTAGGACTGTTACCTCTATGGGCAAAGCCATAGAGGTAGGAGTGCACAGGAATCTTCTTCGTCAAGTAGGTGTTGCCGTGACCTCTTGACTTGACCAATATGGCCGTTTGACAGTTCTCTGGCTTCACCGGAGCCTTCTCACGCCGACTCTACCCTAATCCTACCTCTATGGGAGCAGCAGAAAAGGATAGCACAGCAGAAGGCTCTCTCCCCCACCCTCCAGACCCTCCGGCACATGCCGTACAGGAAACAAGAGATGAAGTAATACCTTGCAGGAATGAAAAACCTGAAGGAATTTTATAGGATCGGCAGAAAGTAGAATAATATGGAAAAGGAAAATTTGGGCATACAGCCACATACTTACTCTATGCATGCAATTTTTTTTTTTTAAATCAAAAGATGAATCTATTATATATATCCTAAAATATTGTCTGTGTCTAATAGACACATGAATGCAGACGCGAATATGCAATAATTGCTCCATCCTAACTAAACGACACCAATTACGTAGAGATACATGTCCAGTCTCTTATTAAATGTATTTATGGTACCACTCTCAATCACATTCCCAGGGAGTTTATTCCATTCGCTTACAACAGAGTAAATGAAGAAGTTTTTGGTTGTATCAAGATTAGCCCTCCTTGCTTGCAACTTCATACCATTTCCTCGAGTTACAGTCTCGGCAATTACTGTGAATAGCTTGCTTGAATCAGTATTACTAAAGCCTTTTAGAATCTTAAAACATTCAATCAGTTGTCCCCTGAGTCTCCGTTTTCTAAGAGAGAATAGGTTTAATTCCGTGAGTCTCTCGAGGTATTGTTTATTCCTCAGGGACGGGATTAACTTGGTAGCCCTACGCTTGACCGCTTCGAGTATTTTATATCTTTAATTAGGTGAGGCACCCAAAATTGCACTGCAAACTCTAAGTGTGGCCTGACTATGGTTTTGTATAGGGGGATTACAATATTTTTGCTTTTATATGTAAAATGTCTTTTGATGAAGCCTAGGACCCTGTTGGCTTTATTGGCGGCAGAGATACATTGATTTGAACATTTCAGATCGTCTGAAATTAGTACGCCTAGATCCTTAACTAGTGAGGACTTGCTGATGATTTGGCCATTCATTTCGTAATCATACCTTTTGTTTTTCTTCCCACATTGCAGTACCTGACATTTGCTTACATTGAGGGCATTTGCCATTTTTCTGACCAGCTGATAATTTTATTAAGGTCATTTTGAAGGCTAATTTTGTCTTCTTCAGTTAATATAGTGTTGCCGATTTTTGTGTCATCCGCAAATTTAGAAATGAAGTTGTTTAGGCCAACATCGATATCGTTAATATACATAATAAATAGGACTGGTCCCAACACTGATCCCTGAGGAACACCACTGGTCACTGGAGCCCAGTCTGACTCTACTCCATTTATAACGACTCGTTGCTTTCTCTCACTTAACCAGCAACGTATCCACCTATGAATATTTCCGTCAATTCCAAGTGATCTTACTTTTGTCATTAGTTTATCATCCGGCACTTTGTCAAAGGCTTTCTGGAAGTCTAAGTAGATTATATCAAGTGACCTGGTACAATCATTCATTTTAATAAGTGTATCGTAAAATTCAATTAAATTTGTCACGCATGATCTCCGCGTTCTAAAGCCATGCTGGCTGTTCCTAATTACGTTATTAGTTTCTAGGAACTCAACTACCCTATCTCTAATTAATGATTCGAGGATCTTTCCCAAGACAGAGGTTAGGCTAATTGGTCTATAATTACCTGGTTGATCTCTACTGCCCTTTTTATATATAGGGGTCACGTTAGCCAGTCTCCAGTCTGCTGGAACCTTTCCTTGTTGTAGGGACTTATTAAAGATAGATGTTAGAGGACTGCATATTACGTCCACCACATTTTTCAGTATTTTAAGGTAGAAATTGTCTGGGCCGGGAGTCTTATTACTGTTCATTTTATTAAGTTTATCTCTCACTTCATTACTGCTAATATGCATATCACTTAGTGCGTTTTGGATTGACATTTGATGCTCTTCGATGGTGTCATTGGCGTCTACTGTGAAAACTGAACTGAAAAACTTATTTAAAGTAGAGGCAATTTCCTGATCGTCCGTGATAAGAGCACCCTCGTCGCTGATAAGTGGACCAACGCCCGCCTTGAGTCTCTTATTGCCGTTAATGTATCCATAAAAAAGCTTAGGATCCGTAGAACTTGTTTTTGCTATATCAATTTCAAATTGTCGTTTAGCTGTTCTAATGAGTTTTTTAACTTTTCTTCTACTACTGGTATATTGCCCTGTGGGTAATTCACTGGTGTGACTTTTAAGCAAGGTGTGGAGACGGTTTCTTTCTTTAACTGCTCTGCTAATATCGGCATTAAACCAAGCTGGTTTGTTTCTACCCTTGTTTTGTCTAGATTTCATTGGCACGTGCTTGTTTTGAGCGGTCATGAATATGTGCTTAAATTCAGCCCACATTTCGTTTACATCATTAATTCTTTCTATGTGTTCAGCTAGTGTGCTCAGGGCGTCTTTTAGGCCGTTAAAAGCTGCGTTTTTATAGTCCGGCATCTTAGTTTTACTTGTGCACTCATTATGTGAGAGATTCATGGAAAATCTTATGAGATTATGATCGCTAGATGCTAGATGTTCACCCACAGTGAGGCTTGAGACCATATCTTCATTTGTAGTGATAACAAGATCTAAGATATTGCCCTGTCTTGTCGGTTCCGTGACACACTGAAATAAAAAGTTGTTCTTAATGAAATCCGTCATCCTTTTGTCATTATTACTGCTTCCAGTAACTGTATTCCAATTTACTGACGGCAGGTTGAAATAGCCGGTAATCAACGTTTCGTTCCCATCGAGAACTTCCTGCAAGGTACTATATAGTTCTGTGTCTTCCTCTGGAGTATGAGTAGGGAGATGGTAAACTGTAACAAAATTTATATTCATATATTTTAAACGTAATTTGACACAAACCAGTTCGGTGTTCTGTCCACTTAAGGTTACCTCTGTTGGGTTTAAGTGATTTTTTACATATATCCCAACACCACCTCCTAGGCGTCCATTTTCTCTGCATTTATAGTGAAATTTATACGAGTCTAACTGGTATTCAGATAATAAATCTCTATTACCTATATCAAGATGTGTTTCTGTTACGGCAATTATATGAAAATCTTCGACACTTAGAAGGATTTTGAGTTCGTTAAACTTGTTTCTAAGACTGCGAGCATTGAATGATAATACTTTAATTTGCTCTGCGGTTGGCTTTGACTGTAGGGCTAATCCGGATACACCATCTCCCCGGGAATTATGATTTAGTTTCCCTGGGTCAGTGGAGGCGTGGATTGGGAGGGAGAGGAGGGGGAGGGTGACTGCGCGACTGTGAGATTAGGGGGGGTGAGGTGTAGGTGAGGGGCGGGGCTAGGGTGATGGGCGAGGTGGGTGAGGTGGGAGCGTCCGTGAGGTCCCCAGGGGGCGCAGGTGTTTCCGCCACACTTGCATTCTCGTGGATTTTAAAAACGGCCATATTTATCAATTTGCCCATCTCTGCAATTCCTTTCGCATTTAAGTGTACACCATCTTGTCTAAAGAGGCTTGGCTTTTCAACAAATCTGTTCCAGACATCATTGAAATATATGTTTTCTCTGGTACACATTTCCTTAATGACTCCATTAATTTCTACCACTCTGTTCCTGCAGTAAGAATTGGAACCTAGCCTTGGCAATATACCATTCACCACGCACTTATCTGACTTATTTTTCATTACTTTTAGAAGGGCTTCATATTTCTGCAAGATATTTTTGGTGGAAACTCTACCTCCGTCGTGTGCATCATTTGTTCCTACGTTTACTACAAGACATGCATCTCGACTGGCTGGAGTGCTTGCAATGTCTTTGGTGATCATGTCAATCTTGCTGCCAGGTACAACCTTCACTGATCTTTTCTTGCCTTTATTATTTGATGCAAAGGCAGCGCCCTGACCTCTTAATATGGAGTCACCAACCACCAGTGTGGTGCTCTCCCTAGTGCTGAATTTGGTGCCCAGGGAACGTCCACTTGCTTTGTTTATATCCTGGCTTCTATGTTTAACATTCTTATGGACGACTTGTTTTACTCTGCTATTTTCCCCTTCATCACAAAGAACGGAAAACCTGTTGGGTGTAGGAATTCCGGGTGTTTTCTTAGGCGTTTCTTTACATTTTCGTGTATTACATAATACTTGAAATGCCTGGTCGGCAGGAGTCATATTCAGGGGGCTTTCCTGCACTTTTTTTTAGCTCTGCCTTGAGGTTTGCATTTTGCTGTTTCAGATCCTCAAGTGCATACTGATGACTTTTAATGGTGCTTTCTAGATACTGTGTCGTATTCAGGGGGTTTTCCTTCGCTTTTTTAAGTTCTGTCTTGAGGTCTGCATTTTCCTGTTTCAGATCCTCAATTGCATACTGATGACTTTTGATTGTACTTTTTAGATACTGAATATTTTCATTGGTCAAGCACATAAAACATTTTGCATCGGGCCTTCCGAATTTCGGAAACCAATCATTGAAGAATTTGTTTCCACATGAGGGACAAGGAACTCGTACTGGGGGCATGTTGATGTTATTTACTACGTCAGGGGAGGGGACACAATTTAGCAAATAAATAATTAGGAGAATTGGGGTTAGAGTTAAAGAAGATATTTAAGAAAAAATATTATGGACTTCCCTTTCAATAGTGGATATCCGTTGAGTCGGGCAGCATAGGTGGGCAGATTAGACCTCGGGAAGAGAGAGAGAGAGAGAGAGAGACAGAGACAGAGACAGACAGACATACAGACAGACAGACACAGAGACAGAGAAACAGACAGACAGACAGACAGACAGGGAGAGGGAAAGGAGAGACAGAAAAAGGTAAAAGAGTAGCTAGGAAAGATAAATTCAGAGGGGACATGGAGACATAAAAGCAAGAGAAGAGAGGAGAAAAAGAAGAGGAGGCAGAAAAAATATGAAGAGGACAAGGGAGAGTGAGATATGCCGGATGAAAGGAGGGGTCGCTGAAAGAAACAAAATCTAGGGAGGAAGGAAAGAGATGAAAGAACTAAGTGACGGGAATGGAGGGAGGAGGAAGAAAAATAGGGGAGATGATAAAGAGAATAGCAGAGGAAAGGAAAAAATGAAGATGAGGAGAAAAGAAGGAAAAGAGGAGGAACTGAGTACGTGAGAGATAGATAGTGAGTTTAGGATGGAGTGAGGTGGAAGAGTAAATGAGGAGGAGAGGAAGCGATATATGAGGGAGAAAAAGGAGATGACGAGAGGAGGAAGAAAAGGAAAGAAAGAGAAATAGGAAAATCAACTGAAGAGACGGGGACAGAGAGGAGAGGAAGAAAGAAAAGGAAAAAAAAAAAACAGGAAACTTAAAAAAAGGCGAAGGAAAGTAGATATTGAGAAAAGAGTAAAGAAAGAGGAGAGCAGATAATAGGATGGGCGATGAGAGAAGAAAGAGGAGAGAAAAACGATGTAGAGGATAAAAGAAGATGAGAGGAAGAGAAGAGGATGATGAGAAATGAAGAGAGAGAGAGATGGGAAAGTAAAAGGAGGAGGAGAGGAAAGTGAAGAGGATAAGGATAAGGAGTAAGAAAATATGAGAAAGTAGATGTTGAAGGGAAAATACATTAAGAAGAAGGAATAATGAGAAAGGAAAGAGCAAAGGGAAAAAACAGGCATGGAAAGATGGAAAAATAAAAAAAAGAATAACAATGGGATCAGGAGAAGAAGGAGAGAAAGATAACGATGATGAAGGGAAGTTGTATGAAACAGGAGGGAATATAAGAGACAGACAGACAGACAGACAGAGAGGAAAAATAGATTGGGGGTGATAAAAGAAAGTGGGAAAGTCGACGAAGGGAAAGATAGAGAAGCAATAGAAAAAAATGAGGAACATAAGAAAAAAGAGTAAAATATCAGGAAAAAGGAAAGATGCGTTAAGTGATGCAAAAAGTCAAAATGAAAGACTAGGAAGAGAAATGTGAGGAAAGAGTAGATGGGAAGAAAAAGAAGAAAATTGTAAGATCAAATTAAAGCTAGAAAAGAGAAAGGAGGTAAAAACGATATGGAAGGAAAGAGACACTGAAAACGGCGAGAAATGGATAGAAATTATGAGCGGGTGGAAAGAAAGGGAAGAAAAATGGAAGGACAGAAAAAAAAACGAAGAGAGAAAAGAAAAAAGAAAGACCAGGAGTGTGAAAGGTGGAAAAAAAAAAAAAAAACGAAAGGAGTAGTAGAGGAGGCGGAAGGAGGATAGAAATCGATTATGAACGGAAAGATAAACCGTAAGGAGGGGAGAGGGATAAAGAGGTTAAGAGAAGGAAGGGAAGAAAAGAACGAGGAGAAGAGAAAGAAGATGACAAAAGCAGAAAACCAGAGAAAGGGGAAAAGACAGGAGACAGAAAAAGAAAATGAAGAGAGACAACGACATCAATCAAGAAGGGAGATTACGTAGACAGACAGTCTCGAAGGGTAGGCGACGAAGACAGAGAAAAGGGAGAAAAAGGAACAAAGAGGAGAGAAAAAAGGGAAAAGGAAGAGGAAGAAAAGAGAAGAAACACACAAGGAAAAGAAAAGTCAGTGAAAGCCAGAAATTGATAAGATGAAAGGGCGAGAGAGGGTTAAGGAAGGGGACAAGAAGAAGAGAATAAAGAAGGATAAAGTAGTAGACGACCGGGAGAAAAGGAGAAAAAACTCAAAGACGAGGGTAACTTCGAAGAGATGGAAGAGTAAGAATGAGAAAAAAAAAAGTTATGTAATAGAACACGAGAAAACTATGAGGCAAGCGACAAACTTTGAGATAAATGAGGCAGTAAGAAGAAATAAGTGAGAAAGGGAGGATAGGAAGGAAAAATGAATGAAAGTAAAGAGGGCTGGAGGAGAAGAAGAGAAAGCGAAACAGAAACTGGCAAAAAAGAGAAACTTAGAAACTTTATGGAAGAATAGGATGGAATAATGAAGGAAAGTAAACAAGGTTGGAGTAGAGAGGAAAGAAGGAAGTAAAGCAGAAACAAGTTAGGAAAAGGAAATTTAGAAGAGAAAGGAAAAGTGGTAGGAAACGAAGAGGCAAGAGACAGTAAATGGAGAAAGTTGGAGACGTGAAAGAAAAATATGTACGAGAAAACAGTCGATGGATTTCTTTATCCAGGCTGGCCAGATGAAAGTATTAACGAAGCAAAGCAGAAATTACGTAGATCAAGAATAAGAAATTTAGAAAAAGAAGGAAAACTAATAGAAAGCAAAAAGGGTAAGAAACTTAAATGAAGAAAGTTGGAAAAATAAGTACAAAAAATATGTATATATACGAGAAGATAGATTTTTTTTTTTTTTTAATTCCATGCTGGCAAGATAAAAGAATTAACACTTTCATGGTCTAAGAAACTCTGTTATTTTCTTCCAGTGCTCAAACAATTTTATGCAGCTGTCTGTGAACAATACGCCCCTGAGCCCGTTTTTCCGACGGTTGAACCTCCCCAATACCTTTTCCTAAGCAATTTATTTAGTTTATTACACCTTACTGTCCTCTTATGGCTTTTATAAATCCTTGTCATAAACCCATACTCAGCATAAATAAAATACAAAATGATATTAAACAGACATATCCTAAATCACAAAGGAAGAGGTGTTAGGGAGCTTTCTTACCTGTGGCTCCTAGACTGGCAATGTTGTCTCGTAAGGAAGCTCCCTAACACGTTTTCCTCACTGACTTATTTTTGGATATGGGTAGTTAATATACTTTTGTAAGTTGTCTGTGCAGAGTAAGGCGTTATTGGAAGGTTTTCTATGACGTAAGCGAGAACAGTAAGATGTAATAAATCGCTTAGGAAAAGGTGTTAGGGAGCTTTCTTAACCGACGAGAATACGGACCATAATTTCTCACAGTGGCCGAAAGTGAGTCATAGGAGTCTCTTTCTGCACTAACTAGCTAAGATTTTCGTCCTTTTAAAGCTTATTTCACGCAGCCCAATGACAGACAAGTGACAGTGCTACGGACCTACCTCCTTGCCACTGCACCTCTTCGTGACTAGCATCAAAATCTAGTGTTAATCTATTGTTACAGCTCTGCATTCAGGACGGAGAGATGAAAATTTTAGGCCAGCTAAATGTAAAAGTAGCATTAAATAGCATAATATCTGTACAATCAATTCCAATGGTCTTGACAACTGGCTTTCAATTCCAGGTAACACTAAACGATTTTATTCAGCTGGGAGTGAGTTAAAATGGCCGAAGATCCATATTCACGTCAGTTCAAGGAAGCTCCCTAATACCTTTTCCTTAGCGATTTGCTTTCCATACTTCACCTTAGTGGTATCTTGTATGTTGTTTTTACCTTTTAAACATCAGCATGAAAGGGGGGTTTTATGTGGTTAAGAGTGACCATCGGGAGCATTAGTGTTAAGCTATTTATCTAAAGGAAAAAATAGAATAATATTTGACGAATTTAGAGATAGATGGAGCAATAACAGGGAGACGGGAAGTCATAAAAAGAGAGAAAAAGAGGAAGAAATAGTGAGGAAAGAGGCAGGAGGGGGAAAAAATAGAGAAAGTGAAGGGGAAACAGACGAAAAGAAAACTAAAGAATATGCTTACAGAGTACAGTGACGTAACTCCAAAAACTTGACGTTGACCTGTGACCTTTAATTGATTTGCACCAAAATTGACTCTCTCTCTCTCTCTCTCTCTCTCTCTCTCTCTCTCTCTCTCTCTCTCTCTCTCTCTCTCTCTCTCTCGCCATTCCTACACATACTTCAAAATAGCAAGTTTCATGCATATTGGGCAAGACATTAGTGAAATAAAGCTGCATCTTCAAGGCACTGGTGCTGCGTGTCTTTGTTTATGGCTGTGAGACATGGGCTCGTATTTTCGTCTGGTAAGGAAGCTCCCTAGCACCTCTTCCTTAGCGATTTATTTTTGGATATGACAGGTTAGCATCGTTTTGTAAGTTATTGATGCAGAGTATTGCGATATTAGAAGGATTTATATGACACACAGGAGGATAGTAAGGTGCAATAAACAAAATAAACTGCTTAGCAGAAGGTGTTAGGGAGCTCCCTTAACCAATAAGAATAGGGAGTGGACACTAAAGAGTATTTTGAAATGACTCACTCTTTATTACTAATTGGTTTCAATAATCACGGGGCACCTGGTACGACTGGGTACGTAATATGAGCAATTATTCCTCGAGACTGACTCGGCCAATTACCTGTATTATGCCTGAAGGCCGACCCCAATGAAATCTTGGCTAGGTTATCTGTGGCTGATCCTGCTCACAAGGTGGTATCTGGAAACGTCAACCCAGTGTGGTGGACAGCAAGGGTAAGACCACAAAACTTACGATTGAAGTAGGCAGATCTTCCATCCCGTGAGATACTTAAGGGGAAAGAGCCGCTGCATGGTGGCCTGCACTGGGGGACCCTTTCATGTGTGCAGTCGGGGGTGAGTAAGTCTGTGTGTCCCGTGGTGTTTGCCCCAAGTGAGCTTACAGTAGTTGCTGGTGGGTTGAGGGAAAATCAAGGATGAAGGAATTCAAATCTTAAAACAACCTGGCAAAGATCAAAGTCCCAAGTCATGGTCAAATGTTCGACCCTATAACTTGAAAAGTTTTTTTTTTCTTTTACTTGGGCCAGACTGAGAGGATGAACTGGGATTAGCCAAAAATGAAAATATTTGATTTTGAGTACAATAGGTCAAAGGTCAAGGTCAAAGGGCAAGATCAGTTTAAGTGTCATAAAAGACTTTGTAGTTACTTGTAGAGAAGTTTTATATATATATATATATATATATATATATATATATATATATATATATATATATATATATATATATATATATATATATTAGACCTGTGGACGAGCGGTTGTTATACTTGAGTAGCTTTGTAAGTAGATAATCTTCTTTCCCATTTGTCATTCAATGACAAGGAGAGGTAAAGAATAGTATGAAACTATTTTTATTTGTCTTGGAAATATTAACAAGTCTCTCACACAGAGCGAAGTATAAAGTAGAGTCCCGGGAGCTATTTCCCTGTCTCGCTCTCTCTGTCTCTCTCTCAAGTTGCTAAGCCCTTCTCCCTACGACCTGCCTGTTCTATGGCTAGCTTCCTTCTGAGCTCTCTTTCCTAAATTCTGGTGAAACAGGAGTCGTATCACGTGTGTTCCCTGTGGTTGGAAAGTTCTAGAAGCCTGTGTGTGAGTATGTGTGTATGTGTGTGTATGGTCAACAAGGCTTTGTTCACCTGGTGAATTGCTGACAACTAATTGCATCATCTCCTTACTGGCTACTTCGTAATCTGTCGTCAGCTTTTCCTCAGTGTAACTTGCAAGATCATTTCCCATTCCCAGGCTCGCATAGAGCTGTCTATCTATCTGTTTATCTATCTATCTATTATGATTTGTAATTATAATATGGACTCATATGCTCGGTCCACGCAGCTGAAGGTCCTCCGACAGCAATTATCATTGACACATGTTAATCTATTAGTACATAATATTGATTATAATATTGTATACATATAATATTTATAGTAAATAGTGATTATTCAGTAATATTACATTTTAAACAAGTTGTATACATATTTGAATAAATGCATTAAAAGTAAATTATTTAACTGTAATACAGTATGTACTTGGGTTATTGTAGTGAAATGCATACATGCAAGAAAAAAAAAAATAGTTTAAAATTTTATGGTAAGAGTTATTAATATTTCATTTAAAGATAATGGTACTGGTATGCCATACATGGGTCATTCTTCTTTGTATTTTTTTTCTTTTTATATATATATAATTAATACTATATACAAAATATGTACACTTCATTCAGGGGGGTTAACTTGGATGCTAACTCTCCCCCCACTAAATAATGACTCCAAATTAGCAATTCTTGCATGCATTCTGTGCATTGCGAACAGCAGTACTGCAACTACAATGCAGAAGATTATAAAGACAGTAGGTGCTGGACCATACACATAATATGGGTTGAACATACTCAAACTCAAATCTTCCCAGGGCTTCATTGTTTCATTGTTCAGCTGCATAGTTTCAAACTTAGGTGAAGTCAACTTAATACTTGTGCTCATGTTTAAGTCCATATCAGGCAGTGGGTGGAAATGTTTGTGTGTATGATTGAGAATGGTGCAGTGATTGATGGTGGATAAAGTAGACATGGCTGGTGTAAATACCGCACAGTAGTCTGGTGCTATGTATAATCCTGATGCTGATGTATGAGATGGTGGTATATCTGGACAGACTATGTAAACTGATGTGTTATGAGGGAAATAAAAGAACTGTGAGTGTCCAATGCGTTGATGGTGTACAAGTTTATCTGGAGCAAAAGTGAAGTTGCAATGATGATGAATATTGTCATTTCTGATGATAGCCATTTCACAAGGGACTGTATCAGTAGGCTGAAACGTGAAAATGTACGCAGGACAAAGATGAACAGCATGTAAGGATGTGCGGCACTTTTGTTCAATTGTTGATTCACTTGCGAAAGTGACAGTGTCCCATCTCTTGGAGACCATGATGAGTTCGGTGTCTGTGTTGATGTTGATGATGACCAAAGTGTTGTTATTTTTATAGGGGAAGGGGTGTATTTGGTATACTGTGAACAGGTCTTCAGTTATGAATGGTACATGAACTACTACTGATGTTGGTGTTAGTGTTGCTTCTAAATATGGGTAATATTGCATGAATTCTCTACTGCGGAACAACGGCTTCAATTTATGTTTATGTATGCCTTGACTAACTATCTGACGTAGCTCATGAACTGGGAGTAAGTCAATTGTGATCTTGCCATCACCAGCATTCGAAATTCCTTGCATAAGCTCCCTGAAACGATCTCTAGTGTTCTCTAATTGTAGTAGAATCGTGTCAGTATGTTCTGTGATGATGGAGAAGTGTTGGAAAAGTGTAACATTTCCCTCCATTTCATTTATTTTATCTACACTCTCGAGAGCTATGTTTTCTGCTTTTTTCAGATTTTTCACAATTGTCTTCATTGCTGAGTTCTGTCCTGTGATGAATTTATCTTGGTATGTTAGTACCTGAGCTATCTTATTAAATTTGTTGTTTATTTCTTTAAGGTCATCCTCTGTAGCCAATCCAAAGATGTTTCCAAGAACTGCGCCACCCAGGTCGAACAAACCGCGCTTTTGGCGAGTACGTGTGATGTTGTTCCTGTCGCTCAGTACCTCCGTTCCATAAGATGGGAGATCTTGGATCATGATGAGCATAGTTGACTTTGCCTGTTCTAGTTTCCATTTCGCTAACTTTACCATTTCATTCACTTCCTTGGTGTTATGTGCTTGTGAAACATAATTTCCTATCATGAAGTCAAGAGTTCGGATCGGCGTCGCAAGTCTGTCTAGATAAGTAGGTAATTCATACAAGTAATCTAGACTTATCTGAGTACTCATGACGTCCTTAACGATTGTAGTCGTGGCCGTTGGAGCTATGAGGCATCCCTGTCGTACTATGTGTTGGGGGTCTAAGTGCGCATATCCTCTTGCTATGTAGAGGAGAATCCATAGCATAAGTCCCTTCATCGTAACCTACAGAAAAAAAAAAAAAAACTATAAATTTCCTAATATGGTCATGCTGTGGTCGATGATAATGATGATGTGCGTTACGGTTGATTGTTATTTCATTTATAGAAGGAGTTTAAATCGATATTTAATTCTCGTAAATGATGTACTGTAGATTTTATTGGAACAGTTGCACCTATGTTCGATTGTTTGGTATATGATCATAATTTCTTTTTGTAATCATTGTTGTGTTCTTGCTTGGTTTCTTGAGGTACGTTCGCCTGTTCGGTTGTATCCGAGGCTGAATAATTATGGGATAATTCCCTTGAAACTCGTTTTAAATGGTCAATATGAACTTGTTTCTCCTCGCCACTTGAAAGTGACTTAATTAAAACTTTGTTTGCTTTTATGTTAATTACTCTGTATGGGCCCTCAAATTTTGGGGATAATTTATTGTCTCGTATGAATGACACCGTAAACAATGTCTCCTAAGCTGATAGGTGAATCTCTTGCCTTCTTGTTAAATGCTTCCGTCATTTCTTCCTTGGACATCGTTAATTGTTTTTTGACTCTTTTGTGAATGTCCTGGAATTCACGTAAACGGAGTTTAGAGTGATCATCGTAATTGTATATAGGCACGCTGTCACCTTCTAGGAGCTCATATGGTAATTTTTTATCTGTGCCATATATAATGAAATGTGGTGTGTCACCTATGGATTTATTTATAGATCCATTAATTGAGGCTTCTACTCTGGGAATCCAATCATCCCAGCTTGCATAATTTTCATTGAGAATGTGTCGTAGCACATCTAATACTTTTTTATTTTGTCTCTCTACCAACCCATTCGATGCTGGTTGATAGGCTAAAACGTTAACCTTTTTGATGTTGTATTGTTTACACATTTCTTGTAAGATCTCAGAATTAAATTCTCCTCCATTATCACTTATTAGTACCTTTGGGGTAGTAAAGCGACATATTACATTATCTGTTATTGCCTTTGCTACTGTCTCTGCTGTCTTATCTTTAAGTGGAGCTAAAATGACATAACGGGAAAAATGATCCGTTGCTACGAATAAGTATAGGTTATTATTGTATGATAATGGCATCTTGAGTAAATCAACAGCGACATCGTCCCATGGTTGATGTGGTACAGGGTAATTACCCATCGGTGCAGGTGTGATTGGGTATCCTTTGTGTTTCGCACATGATTCGCATTTGTCTATATGATTGTTTATATCTTTTCGTAATGAAGGCCAGTAATATAACAGCTGGGCTTGGTTGAATGTCTTATCCTTTCCAGGATGTCCTGCATGTGGGCTGTCGTGTATCAATCGTAATACTTGGGGTATCATGTCATTAGGTACTACCAACTGGTTAGTATTTCTTTGGCGTTTTGGTTGTTTAGAGTTAATTTTGTATAATGTATTATTGACCATTGTGAATTGTTTGAGTGGGACATGCAGTTTGGGTAATTGCATGTCATCTCCACTTTCTAACTTGTATATAACTTTAGACCATATTGGGTCAAGTCTTTGTGCCTTTGCGATATCCTTGTGGTTTGGGATATTTCCTTTGAGATCTAACGCAGCGACCTGAATTGTGTTCGGGTTCCTAGATAATGCGTCAGCTACTATGTTCATTTTACCTTGTATATAATGAATTTGTACATTGTAGTTTTTAACTGTACATTTCCATCTTGCTCTCCTCCCAGAAAGGAGTTTTTCTTTAAACATACCCACCAGTGGTTTATGGTCGGTGAATAAGTGGATTTCGTAACCATATACCAAATCTCGAAACTTTTGTAATGCAAAAACCACTGCAAGTGCCTCTAAGTCTTTAGTGCAATAATTTTTCTCTGCACCTCTTGTTTGTCTGCTGGCAAATGCAATTGGTTGATTCTTTCCTCTTTTATCTTCCTGCATCAGTACAGCCCCTAATCCTTTAACTGATGCGTCTGTACAAATAAGAAATGATTTTGTGTAATCTGGATATGCTAAACAAGGTGCATTTGTTAGTTTAATTTGTAGATTGTTAAATGCCCTTTTTTGTTCTTCTTCCCATTGGAATAGGGCATCTTTTTTGAGTAGTTGGAATAGAGGAAAGGCTATATGAGAGAACTGTGGTACGAATGACCTATAGTACCCAGCCAGACCTAAAAATTGTCTAACTTCGTCAGTCGTAGTGGGTTCAGGAAAATCTCTCACTGCCTGTATTTTGTCATCAATGGTGTGAATACCATCAGAACTTAATTTGTGGCCTAAGAAATTTATTTCCTTAAAGCAAAATTTGCATTTAGAAAGTTTATTTTTTAAACCAGCATCACTAAGCTTTTGTAAGAGTAAGTCTAATTTCCTGAGATGATCCTTAATATTCTTCGTTGCGATTATAATATCGTCAAGATAAACAAATATTCCTTGTCCTAAAATTCCGGACAATACGTAATTCATAAGACCCTGGAATGTGCCTGGGGCTGTCCTCAGTCCCATTGGCATTCTTGTATATTGATAATGGCCTCTGTTTGTTGGAAAGGCAGTGTATTTACGTGACTCCTTCGATACCGGAATCTGATAATAGCCGTTTAGGAGATCGATGGTCGAGAATATATTATTCTCAGGACCAATATTCTGTAGAACATCGCTTAGCAATGGCATGGGAAATCTGTCTGGGATTGTGTGATTATTTAGTTTACGGTAATCTACTACCGCACGCATTTCTCCATTTCGTTTGGGCACGAAGAATAAGGGGGCATTCCACGGGGAGACTGAAGGCTCAATAATTCCAAGTTTTAACATTTCATCGACATACTGATTTGCAAGTGTACGTTGGAAGTGTGGTATGCGGTAAGCTGGTACGAAAATTGGTGGTGTTTCTGGGTGCACATTAATCATGTGATTAATCAAGTTAGTACACCCTAATTGTTCTCCGGGCAATGCTACGGTGTCCCTGTGTGTTTCCAGCAGGGTTAACAAATCATTTTCTTCATCAAATTCACCTGAGTGAATTAAATTCTCTTTTATTCTTTCTCTATCCGTAGATTTTATCTCACTTGTCACTCCAGCTATAACTATTTCCTTCACAGGGGCGGGACATTTTTCAATATTAACTATGCAAGTTCCCTTTTTCAACTGAACTTCCCCATTCATGTGATTAATTATGAATATCTGAGTTTGCCCTTCGTCGTTCGTATGACATAATGCGTTTTCTACTGACAATCCCTTTACTTTACATAATTCTTCTAAGACAAGAACAGTACTATTCCGTAATTTGCTCTTTATGGTAACCTTCAGGTATGAATTAGGTGATATAACTAAATCATTAGTGAGATGGGCTGGAAAAATTGATAAATCGGTACTGTTATCTGGGTCACTAATGCTGGAGGATGGGGTTGGTGGTGGGAGTGGATCTATACACTCATCTGTTTGTGTATGTTTGTTTAAGCCTTTAATATTACCAATTCTTTTTGGCTCTCTTCTACCAATCGGTGAGGGCTCTGAATTCATTGTCAAAGTCTATTCCATTCATTTGTGGGAGTATGGTTATGTTCTCAGCTCTCATGGATCTTAAGCCCAGTAACATATGAGCTTTAATTGCTAAGATTTCAACTATATAGAAAAATGCAGAGAATGGTCTTGTAGTTTCTGTGAAACTGATATTTAATCTTATCATACCTTTCACTGTAATCTCTTGTCCATCTACTGTGTATAAATCTAAATCAGCTTCATCCAGAAAAGTTACTTTCTTTTTATTTTTAAGAATTCTATTTAGTTCTTCATGTGTTATTAAGTTCACTGGAGAGCCTGTATCTAAAAATAAGGAAACGTTTTGATCCTCACATACAGCTGGTATCAAGATACACTCATTTCCCAACATGCCTCCTATGTGAAGTTTAGACTTGTTTTCCTTTACGTTTGTTCGTTTTTTGTCATGACTTGGTCTTCCCCCGATTTGAACAAAGACACAATTTTTTCTACTGTTTTGCAATCACTGGTCCAGTGCCCTTGGTATCTATGATGCCTACAGTAAGGACCAAATCCTTGTGTCTTTTGCTTGTCCTCTTTTGCCTTGATAAAGCATTCATACCTTGTGTGTCCTGGTTTTGCACAATAATGACATAGAATGGACCTATCCCTCGACTGTGACCTACGATGTGATTTCCCATAAAAAGTGTTGTTTATGGCGCGAGACCTGCTCGGGCTGCGCGAAAACTTATGAAACTGCCTGTAGCCTGGCGTCAGTGATCGAGGCCTTGTCATGTTTGGTTGTTTGGTTTGCCTGCTTTCGGGTCGCGATCGATTTTGTTCTCTGTTTGGGGTCGGTGTAGATGTTTTCACAGCTGATACTGTCTCAGGTACCCTCATTCTACCAGAATGTGCATGTGTGTCGACCATACCTGCTTTACTGCACTGCATCTCACCTCGTTCATTAAGTCTAGCAAGCACATTCCTGGGGTGTACGCGATCGTCTTGGCGATCTTAAGGGTCCTATCAGGTAATTTACACAAGGCAGCTACATAACCAATGATGTCCATGACGAGGTCTGGGGACATCTTTCCATCATCTGTTATCCAATTAGAATTTTCCAAAGTAACTAACAATGTTCTTTTGATTGTGGAGACATCAGCAGTTATTTCACTGAGCACATGGTTTGAAGTGTGCTCCCTTACAAGATCTACAATTTTATGTAATTCTGGAATTATACCTGGCAAGAAGTTCATACCTCCAGAAAATTTCTTCAAAAATTCAGTTTTAACTTCATCATATGTCCTAGCCCTATGGAGCTTGTCGGAGCGAAGCAAATTGATCGCTGGACATCTTTCCTGGCTTATGCAAGATGAAAAAATAGTAATTTTCTCTTGTTCATCTAGTATGTGGCGCTTGATGAACATTTGTTCGCACTGACTGACTAATGAAATGATATCAATGCGATCTTTGTCTGTGCCAGAGAATTTTGGGGCAGTTTTACCCTCGTGATACACAAACACTTGAGGTGTGGTTGTTAGATCAGTGGTATTTGTTTCTTGATTCATTTTCACTGTTTGCTCTGTTAATTCAACTTGGACGTGTTTACCGTTGTGTGAGGGAATGGTGGAATATGTACGACCGGACCGGTGAACTCTGTTAAGTATATTGGCATACGTGTGCAAGTCAGCGACAAAGTCCGCACTTGCTACGTCAGAGGGGGTTTCCCACTCATCATCTGAAACTGCCGTATTTGTTCCTTGATATTTAGTGTGTGGTGAGGTTTGTACAAGGGGTGGGTTGCCTTGGGGCTCTCTTAATTGTAAGTCTGTTGTTGTGGCAAATTGTGTGTCATCTGGTGTGTTGCCTTGGTGCTCTCTTAATTGAGTCTGTTGTTGTGGCAAATTGTGTGTCATCTGGTATTAACGTGGGTGGTGGTGAAAGTATTCCTGTCATTAAGATATAATGTTATGAAATACGCCTCTTGTTTATTTATGTCCTAACAAAATAGATGAGTAAATAAGTTGAAATAAATGATAGATAGTGAGTGTATAAGTGTATATATGGAAATAAGTAAAAAAAAAAAAGTTGAATATAGCTAATTTTAGCACTGAGAAGAAATGAGTAAGTATAATTTTACCCACTTGATACAGATCGTAGAGGTGTGTCGATACAAAAGTCGATCTCAGAAGAAAAATACAGGTTTGATTGAAGATCTCTTGATAATTCTAGTGCTGTGTTGATGGACGATATTACTCAGGAAATTCCATGGCCTGGTGCTTGTGGTGGTTAACAGCTGTCCCAGGCAAACCTCAGCATAGAACCGCTGCCACCAAATGTCATAAAGGACTTTGTAGTTACTTGTAGAGAAGTTATATATATATATATATATATATATATATATATATATATATATATATATATATATATATTAGACTTGTGGACGAGCGGTTGTTATATTTGAGTAGCTTTGTAAGTAGATAATCTTCTTTCTCATTTGTCATTCAATGACAAGGAGAGGTAAAGAATAGTATGGAACTATTTTTATTTGTCTTGGAAATATTAACAAGTCTCTCACACAGAGCGAAGTATAAAGTAGAGTCCCGGGAGCTATCTCCCTGTCTCGCTCTCTCTGTCTCTCTCTCAAGTTGCTAAGCCCTTCTTCCTACGACCTGCCTGTTTTATGGCTAGCTTCCTTCTGAGCTCTCTTTCCTAAATTCTGGTGAAACAGGAGTCGTATCACGTGTGTTCCCTGTGGTTGGAAAGTTCTAGAAGCCTGTGTGTGAGTATGTGTGTATGTGTGTGTATGGTCAACAAGGCTTTGTTCACCTGGTGAATTGCTGACAACTAACTGCATCATCTCCTTACTGGCTACTTCGTAATCTGTCGTCAGCTTTTCCTCAGAGTAACTTGCAAGATCATTTCCCATTCCCAGGCTCACATAGAACTGTCTATCTATCTATTTATCTATCTATCTATTATGATTTGTAATTATAATATGAACTCATAACATAAGCAATATTGGTCCAATTGGAATTAAACTTGATGAATGGGTTAAAAGTCAAGCAAGACTGAATATGCATACCGAAACCAGATGGCCAAAAGTCAAAGCCACCAGATTAAGTAAAACACTAGGTTCTTTGGCCATTGTTAGGGCGCAGTTGTTCCACACTTTGAATGCTCTTTCTTGTTACTGCTTTTACCCTCCACCTGACGAAGTCAGAGGAGGGTATTGTTAACACTGGGATCGACAACAATAGGTGGTGTAGAGATTTCGTTTCCGGGTCAGAGTCCGTACTTATAAAACCTACATCATAGTTAGGTGAAAGTCAGAAATGTGAGACTTAAGGAGCAGTTCATCATAACAAAGTCGAGACTTTGTTAGGTCGAAATCATAAGCTGCTGAGACAGCGGTTTGCCATATATAGTACTTGTGAGTTTTGAAAATTGAAGAATTAAAAAAAAAAAAAAAAAACAGAGAAAGGACGTAACAAAAAATCTAAAATTACTGCGATATTTTTCTTAAATGTTTTCAGCGAAAAGTCAACTGATTAATGTCAGGTTTTAGGAATTATTTATTCACTACTTCGTTTTACTGTGGACGAGGACATGTTGCCCTACCACACCATCCTGTAAACAAACACCATCACAGCCACCAGCAGCATGGAAAACTCCAGCAGTATGTTAGAGAAACGCACAAGTGGTCGTCACTACTACGTAGTTGCATTTTGCCAGTAACAAGGTAACGCAACATTAAAATAACTTATTTCTGGCGCGAGAGCCAAATCTGTCACAAAAATTATACCTACACTGTCCAAGCTATATCTCTTTACCAGTTCTGCATACTTAACTCATTAAGCACATCTTTCCTGTCACGAGAACGTCTTGTTTGACAGTGGCGAATTTATTATTGTTGTGTGGCAGCCATGTTTACCATTATGATTGAGTCATAAGCCCCATCCTAAGCGCTATACCAACTAGGGAGTTGTCTTTAGCTATGACACATGTTAGGTCGAACACAAGGAGTTATGGCTCGCTCCTGTGAATTTAGGACAGACTTTTGCCATATGACGCAGTCTTAGTCTTTTATAAGTACGGAACTCAGAAAATATTCACAATAGAGTCATGAAATTTCACTTTGTTATGTCATTTAGTGAATTGGTGCCTTTTGATTGGTAGAATGCTTTGTCTTAAATAGTTTATATATATATATATATATATATATATATATATATATATATATATATATATATATGTATGTATATATATATATATATATATATATATATATATATGTATGTATATATATATATATATATATATATATATATATATATATATATATATATATATATATATTGAAAAAAAAATGCAGATTTCAATGTGACCTGCACAAGGAATCTCAAGGGCCCAATAAATTTTTCTATTAAAACTTTGCAACTATTAAACCTAAAAGTCAGAAATTGCACAAGATAAATGATTATATGAATATCTAATTATGTACGAAGTTTCTTGACTGTACCTATTATGTAATCATAAAAAAATGACTGCCTAAATGAAGAAAGCATGCGTCATATTTTCATCATATCTGCTCATGACTTCATTATCACCATGGATAAACTACTGAAATTTTTAAGTTTTAATGTCTCTGTGTTTTACAGAGGAGGGTGGAGGGGCTGAGGGACATTATGCACTTGGTTAGGTGTGTAGGGAGGTGGGGGTATGTGCTTGGTCAGATGGAGAGTTGCAACAGCGTTGCATTGCCCATGTTCAGTTTATGCTGTCGATTTTACTCTGCAGTCTCATCCATCAGAGTAATATGCGACGTTAGTATCAGCCTGGTGTATATGATTATTAATTTCGCATTAATCTCTTCAGAACGATGAAGCTCTTTTGGTTACTGTTACACCCACACTGGCAATAGCCCAAAGGGTGTAATCTTTTGCTGTGAACGTGAGCACCTGCCAGTATGTTTATGTATGCCTGTTGTGAACAAAATAATTATAATATTGATGATACTATTCTTCACCAAATTTTGTAGAAGAGGTTGTCTATTGCATTTGGTGAAAAAAGATCAACGTTAAAGGTCGCATGGCAATATCAGTTTAAACAGCTCTTATTCTACTTTGACAAATTTGGTGGCATGGTTGAAGGCAGGTTATGAGCACATGAATTCTGTTTTAAAATCAATCAGATGAAAGTCAAAGACACAGGGTAAAGTCAAAGTTTGTCCCATTTTTTTTTTTTTAATGCAAGAAAGAAGGAACCAAAGGCCGGAGCCCGCAAACCGGTCCTTCCAAGAAAAAAACAAAAACAATACAAAAGAGAGAGTGCTTCTACGTGTGACCAATATAACTAAAACTTTTTTGATATGGACCAAATTTTGTGGGATAATTGAAGCTAAACTAGAGACTGAACAAATATTTTTTAAACAGTAGGCCACAATGGAAAATCTACACAAATTTTTTTTTCTTATAGAAATCTTTGTGGCAAGGCCAATGTCACAGGGAAAGAGCAAACATTATTGGTACATGAATAACTTGAATAGTTTTGATCATAGCTAGATTAAACGTAGAGGAAGGAGTAAGGGTAAGGCAAAGACGAAAGGATTCTATCATAAGAACACTCTCTCAAAGGTCAAGATAATAAGGTAAGGTCACAATTGTACCCATTTGAGTCTACTTCTTTAAAAATAACGAAACATTTTCATTTGATTCAAACCAATCTTGATGGAAGGGTTGAGAGTTAGGCATGGAGTTCATTTCTTGTTTTTGAGATGATGTCAAAGGTCAAGACCATATGGCAGGGTTATATTACATGGTTTTGATCAGACTGAGACAAACTTTGTGAAAGAGTTAAAGGTAAGGGCCATTGGGAAAACAAAAATGTTCGACCACATTGCTCAAAGAGGTGTGATTTGAACTTGACCAACTTCATGTAGCGGTACTGATAGTAAACCAAAGATGAAAGAATCCGATTTTAAGAACAATATGACAAAGTCACAGGGCAAGGTCAACTCAAACAGTCCCCTTCTGGTTTGGACAAACTAAAGAAAGGGTTGAGGGCTAAGGAATGATTTTTTTTTTTTTTTTTTTTTTTTTTTTTTTTTTGAGAACAAAAGACCAAAAGGTTAAGGTCACAGGACATGTGCTTTCACCATATGTAGAGTCCAATGTTGTACTTTCTGAGCACTTTTTCGGTTTGTATTCTTGGTACAAGTTAAGTAAATTCAGTTTTAGAAGGGTCTCCAGCATTAAATGAGTCATTGGAGCCCTACCTATCCCATTCAGATTGAAGAGGTAAAAAAAAGTGTCGTCTGATTCGAAATGTAAACATTAAAGCACTGAAAGATAAAATCTGGGATGATGATGGGTGGTAGTGCATGATGGGGAGTTTCACTGCAAGAATATAAGCGTTATGGGTCGACTAGTACTTGAGGCACCGTGGCTTATGAAGTTCATCAAATGGGGGGGAGGGGGGAAAGCTGCATGGGAGGGTATGATTGGGTAGGATTGGCTGGAATGGTGGTGGGTAGTGGGGTATGCCAGGGTAGCCACAGACCTCTATTCTACTCGTATAATGATAAATGTTGAAGGCGATTTCATAATGTGCAAATCAATGGAGGGGCTAAGGATGAGTGGATGGAGTGAGCACTAAAGATTGGAAGAGGTGGCTGGGATGGACAAAAATGCTAGTGTTTGGTGGGGTAAAGGAGGAAGACCACAACCAATAAAGATGGGTATTGTATGGGACGCAGTATGGAGGGGGGAACAGATTTCTCTCAAAACTTCAAAGCTCTAGTCTAAAAAATGTCTGGACTGGGAGGACAGCGATGGGAGGGGATGATGGTCGAGCAGGATGGGCATAAGACAGTCCGTGAAAATAGGAGTAGTGAGTTGGCTACAGTGGGCATGGCGGTGGGTTATTTGAAAGCTTTTTGCCAGGAGAAGAAGGAGGAGGAAGAAGACGAGGATTAGGAGGGGGAGGGGGAGGGAGTGGAGGACTCGCTTTTCTTGTATATCTGGTGCATTCACGACAAAAAAGTTGACGTGAAAATACTGAATGGAGTAAAATACAGGAAAGCGAAGGTGCGTGAACTGATAATAGGGAGAAGAAAGGGGAAAAAACATTATTTCCTTTGTTATGACATGACTTTTCTGAGCAGCAAGAAATCGTCGCATGACCAAAAAAAAAAAAAAAAAAAATCGCCATTGAGGGGAGGACACGAAAGGATGAGACCAAAGATGATATGGAGGGATGTGGTGATTAAAGAGTGTGAGAGTTAGAAATAAGGCAGCATGAGTGCGGAGGACAGAATGACGAGAAGGTAGTTCGCGTGTGACCACCCCTTCTGAGATTAAGGCGTCTGGCTATAAAGAGACAGAATATTAGTTTTGGAAGTGAGATGACTAAAAAAAAAAAAAAGGAAGTAAAAAAATATTTATATATTACGTTCAGAGTCTATAAAACAAATAAGAATTCCTGAGAAAGAATAAGTGAATGTTGGAACAGAGGTCAGGCAGATGTGTAAAAAAAAATCGAGAGGAAACAGTAAAGGCAGAAATGGGAGAAGAGAATGGAATAAAAAAAATGAAGTGAGGGAAAGTGAGCGACAGGTAAAAAAAATATATATATTGACAGACAACAGTATAGGTTACACAGAGACGAGAGAGAGGAATATCAAAAAGCGGCAGTGTGATGAAAATTACCTGAAGTATTACAAAATATGTAGGAATAAAGGAGGAAGAAAAAATATATGAAGGAAAAGTAAGGGGACGAAAATATGTGGAGAGTAAAGACACAGACGGAAGGGGGCAGGAGAAAGTCATAGCCGAGAGGGGAAGTGAGGGGAAGGTGATATTAATGGTGGACGGAAAGTGGAAGCAAGGGAAACGGATGGGGCTGGCCAAGCTTCAAGATATATGTAGGAAGAGGGGAAAAATACTACCCTATAAAGGGCTATAGGAACACTGACAAAGGGCGCGGGGAGAGAGGAGGGAAGACAGGCAAGAGGGAAGGCAAGATAGAAAGGGGAAAATACGAGTGTGTGAAGGGGGAAATATGTGTATGTGTAAAGAAGGAAATACTTATACATGGCTCAAGATCCGGAAACAGTAATTTGTAACAATTAAAACATGAGCATGAAAAGGGTAAAATTCGACTTAAGCGGTAGCACTAAAATCTTTTCACTCAGTCATCATCATCATCATCATTACCACCATCATCATTATCATCATCTGGTCCCCACCTAAGGATACAGCGAAGTAAGTTCCTGAAAACAAGGAAAGCGAAACCATGGAGGGAAAACTGTCAACAGCAAGCCCTTTGAAAAGGATCAAACAGTCATTCACACATTATAATTCAAGCCGCGGGAATCCTGGCTCCACCTCAACAGTATAACCATCTACATAGATTTTATTATTATTATTCCTTATTGATGAGCTTCACAGACATCATTTAGATATAATCATTCCGGCGGTAACATGTTACTATTATTATAACTGTCCAGGGGAAAAATGAAAATAGCAGCTTTAAAACCAGAAAGCCTCTGAAAGGTGAGAAAATCGTTCGCTTGAGGAAGGTTTCTATTCACTCCACTGACCTTGGCCTTTAAAGCATAGCCTTCATACTCAAACCTGACTTAGGTATGATCAACAGAATGGATCTAAAGCTTCTGAACAGACGGATAAATAGAGAGTCGGGAACATGGCCATCACACAACCAAACAAATTATTGGGCCTCTTCTTCTATGCAAAAGAAATTCGTTCTCAAACATCAAATCGACAAAAATAGAGGGAAGGGAGCGAAGTCAAACAGTGCAGGGAGGGCCAGGACTGCTGAATCGTGCAAGCCGTCTCTTATTGAGCAAAATTAGTAAACTTATATTTTACGACTTGGCCCTGACTCCGAAAAAGACTTCCCATTTCCAGGCCGTTCTTCACTTTATGGTTTTAATACCTCTCAGTTCGGAGTCGTATCGCAACTATTCTTTCCTTCTTGCTTTATAACTTTTATTCTTGCCCCTTCCAGACGATCTTAAGTACTATAGAGTAGTCAGTTCGTACCAGAGGGATTAAATAGTTCACTTCACATTAAATTATCGTTATCTATCATTCTCGTTATCTCCACATAGTTTTAAGTATCGGAAAGGCATATACTTTTATAGTGGGGCATATATATTTATAGCACAATATCGTCTGAAGGTGGCAAAGAAAAGAATGCAGCAGATGTCATTCTCGTGAAGGAGTCTAATGATTCTCTAAATAACCAAGTTCGCAAGCTGGAATTTGTATGCTCAGTGTCAACGCTTTTTTTAATGACTGATCTTTATTTTATTTTTTCATCAACGACTTTTTTTAAGCAGCCATTTTGAACCTTTGCCAAGGAGTATTTAATTCCTTATCAACATCAAGCAAAATTTTGTCTTGTTTGACTGGCGATTTTTTGTAGGTTAGGGGGATCGTTCATGTCAGCAGGTAAAACAAAATTTCTGTTAGTCTTTTTTGTCGCCTGCTGCTTTTTCAGTTTCACTCTTCCTACCGTTAGACAGACTGATTCATTTTAAGAAAGCTAATCGAGGTGATGAGATGAGAAACAGACCCCTTTAATTTTTTTTTTTTTTTTTATGCGAAGAAGAAGGAACCAAAGGCCATGAGCCCGCAGTAACAGTTCCCTCCAAGAGAAAAACAAAATACAATAGAGAGCCAAATTCAAGATCCGATCATTTTGAGATGCCTGGACACACTGCGTTTGAAAGACTGGAGATCATAGGCAGCAGGAAATACAGATAGAGGGAGACAGTTCCAGAGCTGACCTGTTGCATATATGAAAGACTGGGAGTAACGGTTAACTCTTGCATTAGAGAGTTGGACAGAAAAGGGATGAGAGTTTGCTGCCAGACGGGTGCTACGCGCCCGTCGTAGAGGTGGAGGAATGCAAGCAGACAGTTCAGAGGAGCAGTGACCATTAAAGTAGCGATAGAAAAGAGATAAAGATGCAACAGTGCGGCGAAGAGACAGAGGATGAAGGGAGTTAGTAAGAGGAGGAGAGTTAATGAGACGAAAAGCCTTTGACTCCACCCTATTGAGAAGAGCTGTATGTGGGGGAGCCTCCCCACACATGAGAGTTGTACTCCACACAGGGGCGGATAAAACCTCTGTATAGAGTCAACAATTGTGCAGGGGTAAAGAAAGAGCGGAGTCGGCTTAGCACACCCAATCTCTTGGAAGCAGATTTTACAAGAGATGTAATATGATCTTTCCAAGATAAGTCCCGAGTAAATGAAACCCCAAGCATGTTCAAGGATGATGCAGGATTAAGCTGAATATTATTAAACAATAATGGGTATACCTGTGGAAGATTTTGTCGGGTTAATAGGTGTAAGAACTGAGTCTTAGATGCATTAAAGACAACCATATTATTTTTACCCCAGTCAGAGATACGAGCCAAGTCAGACATTAGGTGTGCCATAGCCTCATTCCTTGTTTCTTGAAGTAACTGTTGAGATGGGCGTTGCGGGAACCGAATGGAAAGGTGAAGGGTGGAGTCATCAGCGTATGAGTGGATAGGGTTAGATGTACAGCTTAGAAGATCATTGATGAATAAAAGGAAGAGAGTTGGTGATAGGACAGAGCCCTGAGGAACACCACTGTCGATAGATCTAGGAGAAGAACGATGGTCGTCTACAACAGCGGCTATAGAACGACCAGAAAGGAAGCTAGCGATGAAGGCACAGATAGAAGGATAGAAACCGTAGGAGGGCAGTTTGGAAATTAAAGATTTATGCCAGACTCGATCGAAAGCCTTTGAGATGTCAAGTGCAATGGCAAAGCTCTCGCCAAAGTCCCGAAAGGAGGATGACGAGGAGTCTGAAAGGTAGGTGAGAAGATCGCCAGTGGAGCGTCCCTGACGGAACCCATACTGACGATCGGAAAGAAGGTTGTGATAGGAAAGATGCCTTAAAATTTTTCTATTAGGAATTGACTCGATAACTTTTGAAATACAGGACGTTAAAGCAATTGGACGATAGTTGGAGGGTTGGGAGTGGTCACCCTTCTTTGGGACTGGCTGAATGAGAGCAAACTTCCAGCAAGAAGGAAAGGTACAAGTTGACAGACAAAGGCGAAAGCGTTTGCCTAGGCAGGGTGTAAGCACAGAAGCACAGTTCTTCAGAACAACAGGAGGGACCCCATCAGGCCCATATGCCTTGTTAGTACTGAGGCCAGTGATGGCTGAAAATACATCAACTGAAGAAATTTTAATGTCAGCCATGAGGAAGTCAGAGGGGAGAAGTGATGGAGGAACAGCACCGGAATCGTCTAATGTGGAATTGGAGGAGAAAGTCTGTGCGAAGAGATCTGCTTTATCAGTAGAAGAAATAGCTACAGAACCATCAGAGTAGAAAAGAGGAGGGAAGGATGATGAGGTAAAGTTGTTAGAAAGATTTTTGGCAAGGTGCCAGAAGGAGCTGGAAGAATTCGAGTTGGAGAGTTGAGAGCATTTAGTATGGATGAAATTATTTTTAGTAGAGCGAAGAACAGACTTAGCACGATTCCGGGCAGAAACGTAAAGATGATGTGATTCAGGGGTGGGATGGCTCCGGTACCTTTTGTATGCCTTCTCCTTGTTGCGGAGAGCATTAGAACAAGCGTGATTAAACCAAGGCTTTCTTGCGTTAGTCAAAGGATATGAGAAAGGAATGTATGCTTCCATGCCCGAGAGAATAACCTCCGTAATGCGCAAGGCACACTCAGATGGCTCACGGCCATGGAAGCAATAATCATTCCACGGAATGATGTTCAGTACAGTACAGTACAGTTCAGTACAGTACTGTAACAATCTCTCTCTCTCTCTCTCTCTCTCTCTCTCTCTCTCTCTCTCTCAAAGGTTAATCAATGCTATAGCTAATCCCTCCAGTTCGAAAATTCCCTCCAAAGCCTTATAATAATTGTCTGAATGTAAAAGGAACAAAGTGTGAATTACGTCACCAAAATCAAGAGGAAAGACCAGTCCCAGTGAAGGTGTTCGAACCAATGTCTATGACCTTCCATTACGATTATTTATTGCTGTTTCATTGTCCTTACTGCCACTGGGTTATATTTAGCTTATGAGAGATTCCTCGTAATGTTAGGGTTAATAATCTCCCACCAGTTAAGCTGACATGGAAAAAGTAATCCCGAAAAAAGAAAATCAGCCCCCTACCCCCCAAAACTAATATTTGTTAATATAACGTCGTATGAAAAACGTTGAAATCGAAGACTTTTGATATTTAAATTCTACATATATAAAATTAGCAGGGGTACCCAGGGTTTCCCGGGCCAAACAGGCGAACACTGTAATCCTATTTGTTGCAGTTCAATCTTTCTTTCTCCTCCAGAAAGACCATGTATAACCACACAAAAGTATTTGGCACTCTTACAGCATATATCATTCTGAAACATGGGTGAAGCATTGTGATATATGGGGCATCGTGTAAGTATAAGTAGAGTTATTAATAGAACTCAAAATTGCAAAAAAAAAATCACTTACTGGGTGGTATATGTTTTGAGGCACCACATTTATTGACTCATGTGTGTCTGCGGAAGCTGCACATTTTCACAACCATCATACCCAAAGGTGCCGAATAATTTTTGTGTGTGTGTACCTCTTACGCTTTTGAACTGGGATTGTATGAGGTCCAGGAACTTTCTATTTCAGCTTTCGCAGACTAACGCACAGTATTTGTGTGCATTGTTTACTATTACCGATGACCTCAAATGACCTCCGACCAGTAACCTCAAGTGACCTCGGAGATCAACCTCACATAGCCTACTGTATGTCCAAACTGGAGGTCATGTGAGCCCCCATGCCAAAAGCTGGGCTGCAGGGGTACCCGGATCTGAATTTTGACCCCCCCTAAATCCATCCTAGTGTCACCCTGATTCAGAATACATATTTGTCTGGAGGCCTCTGGCCATTGGTTTGGGCGTGACTGAAGGACAAACAAACGAGCAAACAACAAGGTTCTTTTATACAGATGTCAAATTAGTACACGAAGGATGGTGAAATCATGGTAGAAGGAAGCAGTGGAGCTATTACACGTTTAATTTTATATCAAATTACTGCACTCTAATGGTACAAACATTCTGAAGCCAAAGAATAATGTGAAAATTTTTCATATTCATAGAAGTTAAAAAATTTTTAAACCAAGAGAATTATGAAAATGAATTCAACAGAGATGTTCAAAATACTGAAAACAAGGTAACTTTTATAAACTTTTAAGACAAATGTTGAAATTGTGCATAATGAGAAGTCTGCATTTGAAAAGATATATGAGCGTTTATGGTAGATGAATAATTTTATGAAAAGATGGTAAATGAAATGGGAAAATTTTTGATAAAATAAGCTTTCCTGTCATAAACTGCTGAAATAAAAAGATTTTTCTTTAAATCAGAAGGAATGTAACAAATGTGCTGAAATCAAGATATGTTCTTTAAATAGAAATCGACGCATGAAAATGCTGGTAAGAGATTTTAAATGTTTAAAAAATATATAATGTGCCAATAATAAAATGTGAACAATGTTGAAATAATAATACAGAATATTTCGCCGCCAAACGATAAATACAAATTCTTTAAATCATGACAGATATGATAAAATATGAAGATATGAAAGCCAAGGATATTGTGAAGAAGTCACCACCAGAAATTACAGAAATGTCAATAAACTGAAGGCCGAAAAACCAAAAAATCAGTACAAATGCGAAAAAAGAAGAACCCCATACAATCTTAAAATCAGCCAAGATACTAAGAAGTCAGAATGAGAAGAAACTTGTTATGTGTAATAATGCCCCCTCCACACGAGTGGCAGTGCCCTGCCGGGCACTGCCCGCCGTGCGCATATCCCTCGCATCTTTAGCAGTGATAACAGATCAAGCAGTTCCCAGGGATCTGTGGCCATACCGGGCACGCCTGCTTTGTTGTACACACGGCAGACCAGGCAGTGGTTGGGCAGTCGACGTCAGGCAGCGGCCAGAGTAGGTGCATGGCTGAACAGCAGTACAACATGGGTTATAGTAAGAACCGTCGCAGGACACTTAAAGCTACAAGTACAGTACGCGTTTTGTGGAGCGTGATTTGGTAACAATGTTTGCCCGTCGGGCACTGCCCGCTCGTGTGGACGGGAGAGAGAGAGAGAGAGAGAGAGAGAGAGAGATGTAACTTTGCTGTGATTTATTTGAGTAAGATTATTCTGGACTCTTGTTAATTTATACAATCGTTCCTGTGTGTGTGTGTGTGTGTGTGTTTGTTGTGTGTGTGTGTGCGTGTGTGTGTGTGTGTGTGTGTGTGTGTGTGTGTGTGTGTGTAGGTATGAATGTTAGTGTTAATGAGGTGACTGAACGTGAATATGAGTGAGTGTGAGTTTGCGCGACTGAGTCTGAAGAGTGAGTGCGAGTGAAGTGTGCGTCCGATAGTGTTAGCGTGAGTGTGAATGGAAAATATGTAGAAATGAGTGTACATCTGAGACTAAGTGCAAATGTAGGTGTGTGAGTGAGTGTTTTAGAATGTGATTGTGAGTGACTGCATAGGAGTCTGAGTGTGCGTGTGAGGTTTGAGTTTGAGAGTGTGCGTGTGACTGAGACCTTGAGTGCAATTGTGTGTGTGTGTGTGTGTGTGTGTGTGTGTGTGTGTGTGTGTGTGTGTGTGTGTGTGTTTGATAAAGTGAGAGTGTGAGTAAGAGCGAGTGAGAGTGAGTGAGAGTGCGAACGAGAGTATGTGAGAGAACTTCGGAATATAAATGTGACAAAGTGTAGGTGAGAAGAAGAAAGTGTTTAAGGGCGTTGGTAATTGTGTGCTTGAGAGTGTTAGCGAACAATGCTAAGCAAATATTTGAGAATGAGTGATATGTTATCGCTTGAGAATGTGAGTGTTGGGGTGCTTGAGAATGTTGGTGTTATGTCATTTGAGAATAGGAGTGATAAGTGAACATTTGTCTGAGAATGTGTGTTAAGTGAGCGTTTGTCTGGGAATGTGTGCCAAGTGAGCGTTTATAAATGTATGAATTGGATGAATGTTTGAAAATATGTGTAATGTGAGGGTTGGAGAATGTGAGTGAGATTAATAGTGTAACCTTAGCTTATCTGTTAGCCTTCACCGTTTTGATGCGAGGTTTATTTCCTGCGCTGAAAATACCAGTCTTTCTTTTGGAAGAATAAAATTTATGTTCTGTGCTTTTGACAGGGTTAATGGATACTTAATGTAACCTTTTAATGAAGTGGGTTAACTTGGACTGAATTAAATCATCTGAAGTTGTGGACATAAGACCTAATAATCGTCTAAAATAAGTTTGCAAAAGACTTTAAAATCATCTGAGGTTAGTGGAAAAAGGCCATGAAATCGTCTGAAGTTAGTAGGCATAAACCTTAAAATCGTCTGACTTGGACAAAAGACCTTAAAATCATCTATAGTTAGTGTCAAAGGACCTTAAAATGGTTTGACGTCAGTAGAAACAAGACATTAAAGTAATCTGAAGTTAGTGTCAAAAGACCTTAAAATCGTCTGAAGTTAGTGGACAGAAGAGCTTGAAATCATCTGAAGTTAGTGGACCTTCAATTCGTGTGATGTTAGTGGACAAGACCTTAAATTCGTCTGAAATTAGTGGACAAGACCTTAAAATCCTCCGAAGGTAGTGGACAAAAGACTTTAAAATCGCCTTGATGTAGTGGACGAGTCCTTAAGATCGTCTGAAGTTAATGGACAATACAATAGACCTTAAGTTGGTCTGAATGTAGTGGACAAGAAAATAAAAATTGTCTGAAGGTAGTCGACTGAAGGTAGTGAACTAATGCCTTTCAGTCTGTCCTCTTGGCTTGATCCCTTAAGTAATGAAGGCAATCACCTCTTCATCCCTTCACCATAAACACTTCTTAGTTTAAATTCCTTACTTCCATTAGACAGGTGTATTAAACTTGTAAAAGACATATATTATTATTCATTAATTTATCATTGTTACCACAAGATTTTATTATGCTTAAGAGATACTTCAAGAACAGGAAAGGTAAGATCCATCCAACTATGGTGCGCTATCTTGACTTGAATC
Source organism: Coenobita brevimanus (assembly GCF_032717465.1). NCBI lineage: Eukaryota > Metazoa > Arthropoda > Malacostraca > Decapoda > Coenobitidae > Coenobita > Coenobita brevimanus. The sequence continues at coordinate 16,149,579 of NC_136955.1, read as the reverse complement.
AGATCTGTCGGGTAAGAGAACAGCAAAATAGCGTTTACAGGTTAAAAGAATTAACCTTATCAACTTATCAATCTGGGAAGGTGTTCCTTGGAAGGAAAAAAATCATCTGGTGTTGACAATCGAGGAGTTGAGCACAACACGAGAACATCACTTGCCTATTATTCTTGACTCTTGCTGATTATTGATTGTTTATGTGCGGTTTATTTATTTATTAATCTATTTATTCATTATTGCACTGATGATGGTATATGTAGACCTTCTTTTCACGGCCAGATATCTCTCCCAGCTTTAACTTCTTTTATCAGAGTGACATTAAAAATTTATTCTTGCTGCATCATGAAGTATTTTTTAAGAAGGGCAACTCTTATTGAAGAGGTTTATCATTACTGCATCTAACCCTTGCAGTACGAAAACTCGAATCTTAGATGGTCAAATTCATCTGGTGGTCGCAAGAATAAGATGAAAAAACAATTCACAGGAAAAGGAGGTTTAAGAAAATTGTTCGGTCATAGAAAAATGTGCAGAAAAAGAACGTTTTGCGGTACAAGGGATAAATGAACAAAGTTTTATCCTTTCGTTACTTAGGATCTGTCTTAGCTTTTCAGACCGGTGGTATATATTAATTTTAATCGTACTTTTGCTTCCTCAGACGATTATATTCACCCTAGGACAGACATCTAATTGCAAAGGGGGTAATTAGGGCTGTATCTGACTCCCCCTGTTAGAAAAATAAATTGCCTCCAAGTTGAATAAAATCGTATAATTGCAAAGTGAATGAATTAAGACGTCATCATACAACAAGGGTTACTGGATGTCATTTCTAATATCTGTACGAGTATACCTAGGCTGCTTCCCCCAAAAGCAGAGTAGCCGAGACACAACGACACACTTCCACTTTACTCATTCACACACACACGTTTACTCATATCTTGCCCAAAAGGGAGAAGAGATAAAACATCAAGGTGGTGGTGGCGATATAATAATGATGATGATGGTAATAATAATAATAATATTAATAATAATAATAATAATAATAATAATAATAATAATAACAATAATCTATCTATCTATCGCCAGACGCCTCAATCCCGTTCGGGGTGGCCACAAACAAATCGCCTCCACGTCGCCCTGTCCCCCGCCATTTCACTGCCCTGCTCCCAACTTACACACTCCTCTCTCATATACCTCTCCACCCCATCCCTCCATCTCATCCTCGGCCTCCCCCTCCCTCTTCCCCCCTCCACCTCACTCACATACACTCTCTTCGTCAGTCTTTCACCCTCTATCCTCTCCACATGGCCAAACCACCGCAGGGTATTCCTCCTAACGCTTCCTATCACATCCACATCCACACCACAATGCTCCTTTATATCCTCATTTGTCAGCCTGTCTCTCCATGTGACTCCACAGGCTCCTCTTAAATAACTCATTTCCACTGCTCTCACTCTTGACTTGTGTCCTTTCAACAACGTCCAAGCTTCACTTCCATATGTTAGAGTTGGTATCACAATACTGTCATGTAGTAACTTTTTCACTTCCATGCTCACTTCCATGCTTCTTATCACTGCTTTCCAGGAACCAGCAACCTTTCTTCCCTGCTGTACCCTTTCAAGCACTTCACCGTCCAAACTTCCATCCTTACTCATCACACTACCCAAGTACTTAAACATACTCACATTTTCCAATTCCTCACCATCCAACCTTGCTGTACATTCACTGACTCCACCTCTTTCAAGGACTATCACTTTACACTTCCCTACATTCACCTTTAGATTCCGTTTCTTGCACACACTTCCAAACTCATCCACCAAGCCTTGCAGCTCCCCTTCGTCTTCACTCAACAACACAGTATCATCTGCAAACAACAGTATAGGAAGTTTCCAAACACTATCCTCTCTCACCAGGGCCACTCCAACATCCACTACCCTGCCTTGTACACCCTATAAAAAAAGAATCGGGACCCCACGAGCTGATGCGTCTCGCAATGACCACTGATACGAAAGCCGTGAAGACGTGGAGGGGTTGGTACCCCTGAAGCCTTCCCCCTCCTCCCTCCCTTTGCAGGTGTCTGCGTTTTAAAGGATGATGTTCTCCTAGCTCCGTGTCGTCTTGAAGTAATGATAACTAGGAATATGTAACTTGCTTTAAACCTCTAAACAGTATAACATTACCAACAGGTTAAATAATAATATAACTTGCAGTCAATATGTGCTTCGCAACCAACGAATCTGGGTTACCACTCTGGACATGATAAAATTTTACAGTGGTAGGAAATAAACTCACTACTGTATTATACACCATTACAACGGTTGGATGAATAAGTTAACGTTAAGTAAAAAAGTATAAGGCCACATATAATCGCAGATTGTATGTGATTACAGTAGTAGTAGTATTTAGTTCAGTGCTGTGATCGGTATGACGTAGGGAATGAATCATGAAATGGAGAATTATTTACATATCAGTAGTATGATAAACACGATAAGATTGGTTCATCGTGGAGGGAGGGTGAAGGGTACGGGGCCATTCATGTGAGATATAAACAATTAAAAAAAAGACGTGCAAGAATTGCAGAGAATGTATCGAAAATGCTGGTATCGGGAGTGGTTCAACTGCAATGAGCAAAGCATGCAATGAAGCAGTAGGAGGAGTATTGGTGCTTTTAAATCCCATCAGATATGAGAGCTGTGATGAAAACTTCAGAGAAGACACGTGCGCTATCGTCGCATTACACGGACGTGTTTTCTTTTAATATCAACCAATAAACCATTCTCTTGTCTTTGGCTTTCCCATATGATACCTAGGACTTTAGCATATGATCGGTCAGGCTTTTATAACAAAATATTTTATCATCGTCTACACCTTAGATCTACCCCAGGAGACAAAGATAAGTTACTAATGTGCTGTTACTCGCAACTCTGCTATAATTCTTGCTGTGTATCGTGAAGCATAACTTATTTCATGACGCACAGTCTCCATACTGAGACATTATAAAACAGTTTAAATCGCACAAGGTTGTTACCGCAGATAACTGGCAACTCAGTAGACCAGGGATACCAACCACGCACCAGAACTCAGTTGGGGCTTCAAATTCCTTCGTTCGGTGTGGCATATTGTATCGTGCAGTAAGGATCCCGATTCTTTTTTTATAGGGTGCACCTCTTTTATTACCCCATCCATGTACAGACTGAACAACCATGGAGACATGACACATCCCTGTTTCAACCCAACCTTCAAAGAGAAAAATTCACTCAGTTCACCATCCACAAGCACTGCAGCCTTAGCACCATCATACATACTCTTCACAGCATTCAACAACTTCACATCTACTCTATATATTCTTAATACTTTCCAACCTGTCATATGCTTTCTCCAAATCCATGAAAGCCGCATACAATTTCTTGCCCTTCTCTAGAAACTTTTCCACTAAAGATCTAAGAATGAATATCTGATCTACACAACGTCTTTCCTTCCTAAAGCCTCCCTGTTCTTCTCCAACTAATTCCTCTGTTCTTTCTCTAACTCTGTCAATAAGTATCCTACCATACACTTTTCCTATTATACTAAGAAGACAAATGCCCCTATGATTACCACACACTTCTTTTTCCCCTTTTCCTTTGTACAAGGGAATAATTATACCTGACTTCCAATCCTCCGGGACTCTACCTTCCTCCCAGACCAATCTGCACATCTTCCACAGCCATTTTACTATTATCTCTCCCCCATGCTTCAGCATTTCACCACAGACTTCATCAATTCCTGGGGCTTTCCCCAATTTAACTTTCTTAATTGCTTCCACAACTTCTATCCTACTGATTTCTTCCTGTCTTTTCACCTCCCTCCTTCTCCCAGCTGTTCCCCAGCCACTTACACTCGCATTACTTCCATCCTCTATGTTCAACAAATCCTTAAAGTGTTCTCTCCATCTGCTCACTTTTTCTCCCTTCTCCACTAGTAATCTACCATTTTTATCTTTCACTCCCCTGGTAACTTCACTTCCACCCTGTCTTACTCTTTTCATCTCTTTCCAGAACATTTTCTTACAGTCCCTCCACTTTACACTCAAATTTCTTCCAAATTCCTCATGCACTCTCTTCTTTCTCTTACTAATCTTTTCACCTCTTTCTTTCTTTCTACATATAACTCTCTCTTCCGCCTCTCAACTTCTTCCACGCCCCTTTTTCTCATCCATTCATTGTATGCTTTCTACTTTTGTGCCACAGCCTGTCTCACCTCTTCATTCCACCACCCTATTCCTTGCACCTCCCTCCGTCTTCTATTCATCCCACACACCACATCACATGTTACACATATTTCTTCTGTGAATATCCTGCACACGCCTTCCACGTACCCCATCTGCTCCAATTCATATTTGCGCAATCGTTCCTCCACTTCTCTCTTATATTCTGCCTTTTTCTCATCCTCTTGTAACCTTTCCATGCTCCTTGCAAATACTCCTTCTTCCCATCCTTCCCTTCTTCTATTTCTCCATCTTGTTTGGATCTTGATTCTGGCCACCACCAAGTAGTGGTCAGAAAGTCCACTCCCCCAACCTCTATAAGTTCTTGCATCCATTACATATCTTCGCATCCTTTCATCCACACACATAATCAATCATTGCCTTCCTTTCATACAGTTCACCACCCACCCTACTCATCACTCGCCATGTATACATGTGGATCATTTTGTGCCTGAAGAGGGTATTGGCTATCATCAACCCCCTCCCAGCACAAATGTCCACTAACACACTGCCATTCTCATCTATCTCAGCAGACACACCCCATTCACCAACTATTCCATCCACCTTCCCATTCCCTACTTTACCATTCATATCACCGATCAAAAACACTCTCTCATTCCTTCCAAACATTTCCATGCACACTTCCACATTCGTCCAGAACTCTCTTCTCACTCTGCTTGCACGATCTTGCGATTGCGCATACACGCACGCAATCGCCCACATTAGTATTTCAACTTTCAATCTTACCCACACAATCATTGACCCAACTGATCCATACTCTCTTATGTTCTCCTTCCATCTTTTACTCACAACTATACACACTGCTTCTTTTGCCCTCTCATTCTCACCTACTCCTGCACATATACCCCATCCATACTCCCATTCTCTCACACTTTCTCCTCTCCATTTAGTTTCAGTTACTCCACATACATCAACTTTCGCACCCTCAAGCACCTGGACAATCTCTCTCTCTTTCAACTCATCATTCGCACCTCTTACATTCCATGTTGCGATTACCATGTCCTTTGTCCAGTCCTTGGTCGTCATCTTTTGGTCAGTCCTTGTCCATGGCTTCTTGTTCGTCTTTTTAGTAAGTTGTTTTCCGTGGAGGGGCACTAACCCTCCGTCAACCCTTTTAGTCGCCTTGTACGACAAGCAGGAATACTGGGGGAGTATTCTTGAAAAAAAAACAACCCCAAGGGGGGTAATAAAGTATCCATTCTGAAAGTTATAGAAAACAATTAGGTTAAGAAGTTGTTGCAGGGGGAACCCACCATTCACTCACTTGATTTAGAGTTACTTTCAGGTTACTTCCAAGTAAGAGCTAAGAAATATTTAATCTACGTTGGGTGGTAACCATATAACCAATGAATGTCTGGTGGTCTAGTGGGTTAAGGCGCGTCAGCTGGATGTAGCCCATAAGAACTTTTATACAGGAGGTGATTGAGGCATACTACTCACAATAGTGCCACTCAGAAGCGAGACATTATTCATGTGAATGTATATGTCGTGAGTGATAAGTCACGCCACGGGCATCTGCGCTTTCAGTGAGGCAATAATAGAGAGTTTGATGGATAGAGAGACAGATAGACAGATCGGTAGACAGATAGACATAAATGTTGATTAAAACTGAGATGTAGAAAAGATATTAAATATTTGTTTTTTCATTACCAAAAATGGAGAGTATACGAAATTATACTGTACTAAAAAAGGCAAAATAAAAGGGAGAGAACGGGAGACTGACATGTACGATTATCCTTGGAAATTTTTACACGGCTACTATAAAGTGCCATTATGTCAGGAAAAATATTAAAACCAGGTAGTGTTGTATGAAATTCAATATGAGAAAAAAAAAAAATGAGCAGATGCTCGGTATTATAGACATCATGCCGGAAAAATATTTGAAAATCTTTATGAAATACTTAGAATATAGTTGAAGCATAAAACATGATAAAACACCTAAAAAGATAAGAACGGGTACTATTATGAGCGAGTGAGCGAAGTTTAATGTCGGTCCATGAGTGAAAAATTACAAAAAGTGGCCCGGCCCTACCTGACTGTCATGATTTTCAGAGGCTAATAACTTTTTAATTAATACGGCTACAGGAGTGATTGTTTTATCTCTTGATGCTAGGTCAGTCTTGTTTTTCCCTCTCATGATTCGCAAAACCTTTACCGCACCCTAACACTGAATATTAAAAAGGTGTTCTCGCTCCCTAACACTGAGTATTAAAAAGGTGTTCTCGCTCTATAATAAGTGTTCTCCCTCTATAATAAAAAGCGTTCTCGCTCTATAATAAAAAGTGCTCTCGCTCCATAAAAAAGTGTTCTCGCTCTATAATACAAAAAGTGTTCTTGCTCTATAATAAAAAATGTTCTCGCTCTACAATAAAAAATGTTCTCGCTCCATAATAAAAAGTGTTCTCGCTCTATAATAAAAAAGTGCTCTCGCTCACTCGTTATGCTGGAAAACTCCCTTCGCACTGGTATGAAAATATGTATGAAATTTAAGAAAACTCAGGCACCAAAGACTCACTCTTATATCAGTTGGCGTTACCTGGAATACAATACATGGGTTGCTCCCACCATTAAACAAACGATATTTCTTTTAATTTCAGCCTTTTTCCAGACGATTTAATTCAGCCTCATTGACAGTTTTTGGATTTGAGAAGTAAGATTTAGCCTATCGCTGACTAATCTACTCACTACAAGGCCTCGATCCTAACTTGGGTATAATCGCTTGGTAGTAACAAAAACACAATGATAAATTCATCATCAGGGTGAATAGGTTAACCACTTCATTTCCATGATGTAGTTTGTATCTTGTTTTTGCTCCCTTGTATCCAGAAAAAATCATTCAGTTCAGCAAAAACCCCGAGCAGAAAAATAAAAGAAATAAAAAATAAAACTACAAAATAAAGAAGGTTATATCGAACCCCTTCACTGAGAGAACTGTATTAATGCGAATAAAAACGTTTGTCATGGTGGAATAAAAACGTTTGTTAGCAAGAACTATAAAAAAAGAAATACACCTTTTAGGCAAGAGGGATTATGGACGATTTTCATACATACTTGTGCCTCGAAAATATTAGTAGTTGACATCATGGAGGAAAGTATGACAGAAAATTGCTGGAAAAGGAAACAGAATCTTTTCCGTCTCCAGCCCCGGATTTTCGGTGATGTGGTGTATTTCGAGGGGGGCCGCTTCAATAATTCGGACAACTCGGAAAAATATGAGAAACTGGAATCGTAAAGCGAGATATCATGCTGGCAAACTTTCCTTTTTCCTCTCTTCTTTCCTTACTCATCTCTCTCTCTCTCTCTCTCTCTCTCTCTCTCTCTCTCTCTCTCTCTCTCACACACACACACACACACACACACACACACACATTTCATTTCTCACCCTTTTCTCACCCCCTCACACTTTACATACATTCCCTCCCTCACTCACATTTCTTACTCCTGTTAGCTGTTTTAACCATATAAGCACTCGTCTCTTACATACATTGTCCCTCTCGCCCACTTTCCACCTTACCGACTCTCTCTCTCTCTCTCTCTCTCTCTCTCTCTCTCTCTCTCTCTCGGGCAGTACTACACTTCGACTTTCACATTCATTGCTCTCACTGCAGTACATATACCCCTTCCTAATCTTAACTAGCATCATATTGGTTACCTTTGCAACTATGACAATGCAGATACAGATCATAGATATTGTGCCTTGATCTTAATGCTGTATATTGTTCTCTTGGATGAATAATACAGTACCTTGAGAGGGTAAACGTATGGCCCTAACTGTTTTATATATACAGTGAATACTAATTCAACATGTGGATATGATTGTTTTGACTTTGTGTCTGTTTGGTGTTGTCAGGTTTCTAGGGTCTTCAGTTATGAGTGAATTGTGTGTGTGTGTGTGTGTGTGTGTGTCATTTAGCCAGACATGATATTGATTCTCTCTCTCTCTCTCTCTCTCTCTCTCTCTCTCTCTCTCTCTCTTTCTCCTTGCGTTCTGCAGCCAACAGCACCCCATTCGTAAGTGAGAAAATGAGGCCGGTATGATGATGATTATGATGATGATGAGTATAATTCTTCCTTATCCGCCACGTGTCTTGCACTCATAGGTTCAAGCCTACAAGAAGTGGCTGGAGGTTTCGATCATGTTATTTTAGCAGGAGCGTAAGTTGGTCATCAGGAATTAATTCTCTGATTGTGATGAATTATGTCTACAAAATACAATCGCCTGTCGTAAGCCGGAATAAATAGACTTTCAAACATTAAACAGTCTTTAAAATATAGCAGTACTTCTTCAGACATCCAATTTATAAGTCTTGGAAGAGCGTCTGTATAGAGGAAATCTCTTCTTTGTTTTTATACTGTTTCTAAGTCACATACTGTAAGGGCCGATCTCGACAAAAAGAGCAAACAATCAGACATTTTTAACCCATAATTTTACTTCTCCAGACATCCAGTTTATAAGTCTGGAAGAGTTCCCATATCTTGGAAATCTCTTGTTATCGTGTGTCTTCTTATATGGCACTAAGGCGCATTTTGTGAGGTTTGGTCTCGACGAAAACACCTCCAGACATTTTTCGACCTTGTCCGTAACGACCCCTCTTCTCCCGACGAAATGTGGCCACCTAAATTTCCAGTTCCGTCTTCATTCTTACTTCCGCTTCGTCAGTGTCATCTCAGCCTTCACCTAACCTTGCAGGCAGCATCAAGAAGGGTAAATCTTTTCTTTTCAACTCCAGTCCATTCATCAACTACTCTTCATTTTTTTTTCATTTTATTATTTCGTTGACGTTACTCTCTGCACTCGTTTTTCTTGTGTGTGTGACGGAGGATAGTGTCATTCCGTTCCTTAAGGCCCATCAGTCGTCCAAGAGTGTTGCAAATTTTCACATGTCAATGCTACCCCTAATATGCTATCTCTTATCCTAATGCCTCATCCTGTCCCTCCTCTAACCTTCCTTCCTTGCCTCCAGACCCCACCCTGTTCCTCCTCTCACTTTCTTTCCTTGCCTCTAGACTTCACCTCTCAACCTTATCCTCACACTTCAGTCAACATTCCCATCTCTAACATAATTTCATCCTCACTCTTTACTCACTCTCATACTCATACATTGCTTCCACACTCCGTTTCATCTTTCTTCTCACACTACACACCAATCCCTAGCTTCCTGTCTCAACTATTCACACTTCATTTATCCATACCTTTCATCTCGCACTTCAACACTCTCCTATAATTACAACCATTCTTTCCTCCCTCACTTCACCTCTCATCCTTATCGTCACACTACATTTCACACTCCCACCCCTGTCATCTTCACACTGCCTCACACCTTACCTATTTCCCTTGCGCCCACATTCCACGTCACACCCTCATCCTGACTCTCCACTCTACATTTCTTTCTAACACTCTTACACACACACTTCTCTCCTCACCCACACCATTCATCTCGCATTTCCACATCTTATCCTTCATTCTCACACACCATGCTCATCCCATATCTCCTTTCACAGCTACCCTCACACTTCTCTCCACGCTCCTATCCCCAAACATCCTGCCTTTAACACTGCACAACACTCATCCGCATTACTTATCTCTCACTTCTACATGCTATCCTTTATTTTCACACAGTATGCTTTGTCTCACTTTTTCTCACACTCCACTCCACGTTCCTGTCCTTAACATCCTCTCTCACCCTGAAGCTCATCTCCTCCACACCACTCATCTCTTTTATCCACATCATATCCCTCATTCTCTCACATCATCCCTTACTCCAACTGCTCGCTTCTTTTAATTTACTGGCACCATATTCCACATACCTATCCCTAACGTTGTACTCTTTATCCCACACTTCCCTTAACAACAAAAAGAATTCCTTACATCTGTATATCACTCATGTATATTATTCTCCCATCCAACACATCATTCAACATCCTGCCCCTTATATTCATATCACGTACATCATATCTACACCCACTTCATCCCTCTATTCCTCTCCCTCGCACCTAATGCCACACTTTTGCAGCCCAGTTCACCCTTCTCTCACATCTTCACTTTCCCTCACATTTTCATTCCATCCATCATACCCATCCCTTCACCTTAAACCTCATTAATGCTATCCCTAACACTCTAATTTAACTCCCTTACCCCGTCATCCCATTCATCACACCCTCCTCACTTTACTCCTTTCTCTCTCATCCCATGTATCTTCTCCCTACACTTCACACCTGCCCACCCTGCCCCGACATATACACGTCACCTTATCCCTCTATCCCATTACACTCACAGCCCATTTTTCCCCCATTCCTTTCTCACCTCATCCCTCTATTCCATTCACTTCCACACACCACCTCATCCCATCTCTTAAACCTTACCTCACCCATTGTCCCGTCACTTCAATGCCCCATTCTTTCTCCTTACATCACCACACTTCCCTCCTCCCATTGTTCCATCCCATACCTCCCCTAACACCTCGATAACCTATCCTTTACCTCACACTTCTTCTCGATTCCACCATACATGCCATCACCCTATCCTACATCTCATACTAACGCCTTATCCTTCACCCTCACGTTACTTCATCCCCAACTCTCACCCTATTCACCTATTCCACCTCATTTCTCACATCTCACCTATCCCTCACGCATATCCCCCACACATATTCCAAACACTTCCACACCCTTTTCCTTACCTAATTCTTCTATCCCTTTTCACTGCACTCCACTGTCCCACTCACATCACCCCATCCCTTACCCACACTTCACCGGTTTATCCCATCCTATCTCATCCCATCCCATCCCTCACACCTCCACACCTATCTCTCACACCCGTCCTACATCTATTGTCACTCTCATCGTTTTTCCCTCGAAGATATTGGATGTTCTTTCTTCTGATTGTTTCGGGACAAACGCCAGAGTGTGTGATGAAGAGGGGAAGGGAGGAAAAAAAAAAAAAAGAGGAGGACAACGAGAAGGAGAAGGAGAAAGAGAAAGAGAGACTTGAGGAGCGATGAACAACAGAAAAACGTGGGAAGGAAGAACCAACGTAGGAGAAACAGAGGAAAAACACAAACACAATTTATTCATTGACAAACTGTAACTGACCTCCACAGACGGGCCTTTAGGATCAACTGGATATGCAGATAAAAGCACGTTATATTATATGCAATATTCTCCAAAATGTTGTGTTAGTGTGATACGGGCCTTGTAATTGATGCAGCACCGGCAGAGTTACAAATATTCCACTATTTTGTTGTTTAACGATAAACAAAAAACTATGCATTAATCTGTGAGGTGTTACAAATACAAGTATATCCTTAAATAATAACCTGTCATAAATACCTAGAAATGAAACATCATTCTGCGCACATAGTCTTGAAATCCTAAATGCTTAAACAGATACGTTAAGTAGATCTTGTGCTTACCGACATCTTAGCAGTTTTCTAAACAGTCTGTCAACATTCTTTCTTCAGAACTGGTAAAGCTGAGCAAAAGCCTCATAGAATTAGGAGAGAAATCCGATGTATGACCAGCTGTCCACATTCAAGTTCTACCCCTCCACGTCCTACTTTTTTCCCATATACCTGACCGATTGTATGTGTCTGTCTTGACTGCTTTTTCAAAAAATAATTTACACAGGAAATGATATGGAAATGCTTAGACCACGTACTTTTAATATTAGGAGTGCATAGCATGCCGGTGGTACACGTTAAAGCAGATTCTAAAACACGGCATGTCGTCGCGAGCCAAGAAAATATTGATTTAAGAGCAACAGGCAATATGACAGCTCTGATACGTTAGACACCACTAGTGATAGACTACAGGATCACTTTCCAATTTATTTTTAATGCATAACATAATGTACTCTACATGACTATGATTATATATACGGGGAACTCTTCATTATCATGGTTTTTACATCATCTCGAAATTATTCCATCCCTGCCTTCTCGGGCAGTAATTGTTGTGAAGAGTTAATTTGTGTGTGTGTGTGTGTGTGTGTGTGTGTGTGTGTGTGTGCGTGTGTGTGTGTGTGTAATAATAATGCTGTTCTCCTTGTGTCGTTAAATAACTAGTGCTTCCTCATATTCTGTAAAATTGCGAAACCTTTCACCTCACTGCATGCCTTTATTTTATGTCCAGCCTCATGTTCATTAATTTGTAACATTGCACCACCCTCTCTTACTGAAAAAGATCATGGTTTGACAATATATTATACCATATCTGATGAAAATTCTAGTGTGTCTGACCATGAACAAATAGTCAGACGTATGGGGAAGGATGGGGTGGTATAGGACTACATAATAGATAGATAGATAAATAGATAGATAGAGAGACAGATAGAAGCAGGAAGTCAAATGATGAGAAGGTGTTGTGTCCGCGAGAAGCTATACACATAATATGGCTATACACATAATATGGGTAAAATCCTCTGTAGCCAATCCAAAGATGTTCCCAAGAATTGCGCCGCCCAGATCGAACAAACCGCGCTTTTGGCGAGTACGTGTGATGTTGTTCCTGTCGCTCAGCACCTCTGTTCCATAAGATGGGAGATCTTGGATCATGACGAGCATAGTTGACTTCGCCTGTTCTAGTTTCCATTTCGCTAACTTCACCATTTCATCCACTTCCTTGGTGATATGTGATTGTGAAACATAATTCCCTATCTTGAAGTCCAGAGTTCGCATCGGCGTCGCAAGTCTTTCTATATAAGTAGGTAAGTCATACAAGTAATCTAGACTTATTTCAGTACTCATGACGTCCTTGACGATTGTAGTCGTGGCCGTTGGAGCTATGAGGCATCCTTGTCGTACTATATGCTTGGGGTCTAGGTGCGCATATACTCTTACTATGTATAGGAGAATCCATAGCATAAGTCCCTTCATCGTAACCTACCGAAAAAAAAAAAAATCTATTAATTTCCTATAAAGCTGTGGTTGATGATAGTGATGATGTGCGTTACGGTTGGCTGTTATTTCATTTATAGAAGGAGTTTAAATCGATATTTAATTCTCGTAAATGATGTACTGTAGATTTCATTGGAATAGTTGCACCTATGTTCGATTGTTTGGTATATGACCTTAATTTCTTTTTTTGTAATCATTGTTGTGTTCTTGCTTGGTTTCTTGAGGTACGTTCACCTGTTCGGTTGTATCCGAGGCTGAATAATTATGTGATAATTCCCTTGAAACTCGTTTTAAATGGTCAATATGAACTTGTTTTTCCTCGCCACTTGAAAGTGACTTAATTAAAACTTTGTTTGCCTTTATGTTAATTACTCTGTATGGGCCCTCAAATTTAGGGGATAATTTATTGTCTCTCGTATGAATGACTCCGTAAACAATGTCTCCTAAGCTGATAGGTGAATCTTTTGCCTTCCTGTTAAATGCCTCCGTCATTTCTTCCTTGGACATCGTTAATTGTTTTTGCACTCTTTTGTGAATGTCCTGGAATTCACGTAAACGGAGTTTAGAGTAATCATCGTAATTGTATATAGGCATGCTGTCACCTTCTAGGAGCTCATATGGTAATTTTTTATCTGTGCCATATATAATGAAATGTGGTGTGTCACCAATGGATTTATTTATAGACCCATTAATGGAGGCCTCTACTCTGGGAATCCAATCATCCCAGCTTGCATAATTTTCACTGAGAATGTGTCGTAGCACATCTAATACCTTTTTATTTTGTCTCTCTACCAACCCATTCGATGCTGGGTGATAGGCCAAAACGTTAACCTTTTTAATGTTGTATTGTTTACATATTTCTTGTAAGATCTCAGAATTAAATTTCTCCTCCATTATCACTTATTAATACCTTTGGGGTAGTAAAGCGACATATTACATTATCTGTTATTGCCTTTGCTACTGTCTCTGCTGTCTTATCTTTAATTGGAGCTAAAATGACATAACGGGAAAAATGATCCGTTGCTACGAATAAGTATAGGTTATTATTGTATGATAATGGCATCTTGAGTAAATCAACAGCGACAACGTCTCATGGTTGATGTGGTACTGGGTAATTACCCATCGGTGCAGGTGTGATTGGGTATCCTTTGTGTTTCGCACATGATTCGCATCTGTCTATATGATTGTGTATATCTCTTCGTAATGAAGGCCAGTAATATAATAGCTGGGCTTGGTTGAATGTCTTATCCTTTCCAGGGTGTCCTGCATGTGGGCTGTCGTGTATCATTCGTAATACTTGGGGTATCATGTCATTAGGTACTACCAACTGGTTAGTATTTCTTTGGCGTTTTGGTTGTTTAGAGTTAATTTTGTATAATGTATTATTGACCATTGTGAATTGTTCAAGTGGGACATGCAGTTTGGGTAATTGTATGTCATCTCCACTTTCTAACTTGTATATTACTTTTGACCATACTGGGTTAAGTCTTTGTGCCTTTGCGATATCCTCGTGGTTTGGGATATTTCCTTTGAGATCTAACGCCGCGACCTGAATTGTGTTCGGGTTCCTAGATAATGCGTCAGCTACTATATTCATTTTACCTTGTATATAATGTATTTGTACACTGTAGTTTTCAACTGTACATTTCCATCTTGCTCTCCTCCCAGAAAGGAGTTTTTCTTTAAACATACCCACCAGTGGTTTATGGTCGGTGAATAAGTGGATTTCGTAACCATATACCAAATCTCGAAACTTTTGTAATGCAAAAATCACTGCAAGTGCCTCTAAGTCTGTAGTGCTATAATTTTTCTCTGCACCTCTTGTCTGTCTGCTGGCAAATGCAATTGGTTGATTCTTTCCTCTTTTATCTTCCTGCATCAGTACAGCCCCTAATCCTTTAACTGATGCGTCTGTACAAATAAGAAATGATTTCGTGTAATTCGGATATGCTAAACAAGGTGCATTTGTTAGTTTAATTTTTAGATTGTTAAATGCCCTTTTTTGTTCTTCTTGCCATTGGAATACAGCATCTTTTTTGAGTAGTTGGAATAGAGGGAAGGCTATATGAGAGAACTGTGGTACGAAGGACCTATAGTACCCAGCCAGACCTAAAAATTGTCTAACTTCGTCAGTCGTAGTGGGTTCAGGAAAATCTCTCACTGCCTGTATTTTGTCATCAGTGGTGTGAATACCATCAGAACTTAATTTGTGGCCTAAGAAATTTATTTCCTTAAAGCAAAATTTGCATTTAGAAAGTTTAATTTTTAATCCAGCATCACTAAGCTTTTGTAAGAGTAAGTCTAATTTCCTGAGATGATCCTTAATATTCTTCGTTGCGATAATAATATCGTCAAGATAAACAAATATTCTTTGTCCTAAAATTCCGGACAATACGTAATTCATAAGACGCTGGAACGTACCGGGGGCTGTCCTCAGTCCCATTGGCATTCTTGTATATTGATAATGGCCTCTGTTTGTTGAAAAGGCAGTGTATTTACGTGACTCCTGAGATACCGGAATCTGATAGTATCCGTTTAGGAGATCGATGGTCGAGAATATATTATTCTCAGGACCAATATTCTGTAGAACATCACTTAGCAATGGCATGGGAAATCTGTCAGGGATTGTGTGATTATTTAGTTTACGGTAATCTACTACCGCACGCATTTCTCCATTTCTCTTGGGCACAAAGAAAAGGGGAGCGTTCCACGGAGAAACTGAAGGCTCAATAATTCCAAGCTTTAACATTTCATCGACATACTGATTTGCAAGTGTACGTTGGGAGTGTGGTATGCGATAAGCTGGTACGAAAATTGGTGGTGTTTCTGGGTGCACATTAATCATGTGATTAATCAAGTTAGTACACCCTAATTGTTCTCCGGGCAATGCTACGGTGTCCCTGTGTGTTTCCAGCAGGGTTAACAAATCATTTTCTTCGTCAAATTCACCTGAGTGAATTAAATTCTCTTTTATTCTTTCTCTATCCGTAGATTTGATCTCACTTGTTACTCCACCAATATTTATTTCCTTCACAGGGGCGAAACATTTTTCAGTATTAACTATGCAAGTTCCCTTCTTCAACTGAACTTCCCCATTCATGTGATTAATAATGAATATCTGAGTTAGCCCTTCGTCGTTCGTATGACATAATGCGTTTTCTACTGACAATCCTTTTACTTTACATAATTCTTCTAAGACAAGAACAGTACTATTCCGTAATTTGCTCTTTATGGTAACCTTCATGTATGAATTAGGTGGTATAACCAAATCATTAGTGAGATGGGCTGGAAAAATTGATAAATCAGTACTGTTAGCTGGGTCACTAATTCTGGAGGATGGGGTTGCTGGTGTAAGTGGATCTATACACTCATCTGTTTGTGTATGTTTGTTAAAGCCTTTAATATTACCAATTCTTTTTGGCTCTCTTCTACCAATCGGTGAGGGCTCTGAAAGTATTTCCTCTATAAATTCATTATCAAAGTCTATTCCATTCATTTGTGGGAGTATAGTTATGTTCTCAGTTCTCATGGATCTTAAGCCCAGTAACATATGAGCTTTAATTGCTAAGTTTTCAACGATATAGAACAATGCAGAGAATGGTCTTGTAGTTTCTGTGAAACTGAGATTTAATCTTATCATATCTTTTACTGTAATCTCTTGACCATCTACTGTGTTTAATTCTAAATCAGCTTCATCCAGAAAAGTTACTTTCTTTTTATTTTTAAGAATTCTATTTAGTTCTTCATGTGTTATTAAGTTCACTGGAGAGCCTGTATCTAAAAATAAGGAAACGTTTTGATCCTCACATACAGCTGGTATCAAGATACACTCATTTCCCAACATGCCTCCTATGTGAAGTTTAACCTTGTTCTTCTTTACGTTTGTTCGTTTTTTGTCATGACTTGGTCTTCCCCCGATTTGAACATAGACACAATTTTTTCTACTGTTTTGCAATCACTAGTCCAGTGCCCTTGGTATCTATGATGCCTACAGTAAGGACCAAATCCTTGTGTCTTTTGATTATCCTCTTTGCCTTGATAAAGCATTCATACCTTGTGTGTCCTGGTTTTGCACAGTAATGACACAGAATGGACCTATCCCTTGACTGTGACCTACGAGGTGATTTCCCATAAAAAGTGTTGTTTATGGCGCGAGACCTGCTCGGGCTGCGCGAAAACTTATGAAACTGCCTGTAGGAAGGCGTGTGGGAACGAGGTCTAGGCGTCTTTGTTTGTTTGGGCTGCCTCATTTCAGGTCGCGATCGATTTTGTTCTCTGTTTGGGGTCGGTGTTGATGTTTTCACAGCTGATACTGTCTCAGGTACCCTGATTCTACCAGAATGTGCATGTGTGTCGACCACACCTGCTTTACTGCACTGCATCTCTACCTCGTTCATTAAGTCTAGTAAGCACATTCCAGGGATGTACGCGATTGTTTTGGCGATCTTAAGGGTTCTATCAGGTAATTTACACAAGGCAGCTACATAACCAATGATGTCCACGACGAGGTCTGGGGACATCTTTCCATCATCTGTTATCCACTTAGAATTCTCCAGAGTAGCTAATAGGGTTCTCTTGATTGTGGAGACATCAGCAGTTATTTCACTGAGCACATGGTTTGTAGTGTGCTCCCTTACAAGATCTACAATTTTATGTAATTCTGGAATTATACCTGGCAAGAAGTTCCTACCTCCAGAAAATTTCTTCAGAAATTCAGTTTTAAATTCATCATATGTCCTAGCACGATGTAGCTTATCGGAGCGCAATAAATTGCTTGCTGGACATCTTTCCTGGCTTATGCAAGATGAAAAAATAGCAATTTTCTCTTGTTCATCTAGTATGTGGCGCTTGATGAACATTTGTTCGCACTGACTGATTAATGAAATGACATCAATGCGATCCTTGTCTGTGCCAGAGAATTTTGGGGCAGTCTTGGTTCTTGATTCATATTTAATGATTGCCCTGTTAATTCAACTTGTTCGAGTTTATCGTTATGTGAGGGAATGGTAGAATATGTATGACCGGACCGGTGAACCCTGTTAAGTATATTGGCATACGTATTCAAGGCAGCCGCAAAGTCGATACTCTCAACGTCTGAAGGGGTTTCCCACTCATCATCCGAAACTCCCGTATTTGTTTCCTTATCTATAACGTGTGGTGTGGGTTGTACAATGGGTGGGCTGTCTCTTAATTGTGAGTCTGATGTTGTGGCAATTTGTGTGTCATCTGGTATTAACGTGGGTGGTGGCGAAAATATTCCTGTCATTAAGATATGATGTTATGAAATACGCCTCTTGTTTATTTATGTCCTAGCAAACTAGATGATTAAATAAGTTGAATATAGCTAATTTTAGCACTGAGAAGAAATGAGCAAGTATAATTTTACCCACTTGATACAGATCGTAGAGGTGTATCGATACAAAAGTCGATCTCGGAAGAAAATACAGGTTTGATTGAAGATCTCTTGATAATTCTAGTGGTGTGTTGATGGACGATATTACTCAGGAAACTCCATGGCCTGGTATTTGTAGTGGTTAACGGCTGTCCCAGGCAAACCTCAACATAGAACGTCGAATTTCCAACTTAACTGTGAAAATAAGTGAATATGAGTAGGAGCTATGTGAATAATGAGTAATGAGTAGTGGGTGAGAAGTGCCTGGTGTCAGTCACACGTTGCTTGGCATGGCAGACTCGCGTTGTGATGTCATCTCAGCACATGGTGACGTCGGCTTCCCACACTGGTAGCTGTGGTGAGTGAATGAGTAGCGATGAGTAACTTGAGTGAAGATGAGTTGTGAGTCGTGTCTCACTCTTCGTTTGTTTGTTCCCTTTATTTTATGTGGAAGTTTTCTCGGTCCTTTCTCTAGTGATTTACTCGTTGTGGGATGAAGACTGCCGCTACTTGTAGGTGCGTGTAGAAGATTATACAGACGACGTAGAGTTGTTAATTGTAGTTGATTGTAGATGGCTGTAGTTGATTGTAGATGGCTGTAGACTTTGTAGAACTGAAGCTAATCTTGTAGTCTCGGTTGCTTTTGTAGAAATTTGCTTTTAATTCGGAGACGATGGGCTTTCGTCATCGTTAGAAGATATAGGTTATCAAGTAAAAGTCTCTGTGACTCAGACTTCGTCCTGTATACCTCTCTTGTAGCTGTACGCATGGCAGCCAAGTATTGGATAGAAAAGGGATAAGAGTTTGCTGCTAGACGGGTGCTACGCGCCCGTTGTAGGGGTGGAGGAATGCATGCAGACAGTTCAGAGGAGCAGTGACCATTGAAGTAGTGATAGAAAAGAGATAAAGATGCAACAGTGCGGCGAAGAGACAAAGGTTGAAGGGAGTCAGTAAGAGGAGGAGAGTTAATGAGGCGAAAAGCCTTTGACTCCACCCTATTGAGAAGAGCTGTATGTGGGGAGCCTCCCCACACATGAGAGTTGTACTCCACACAGGGGTGGATAAAACCCCTGTATAGAGTCAACAATTTTGCAGGGCCGAGGCCTCAACCCACCCCACCGTGTTAAGTCAATCTCCATGGCAACCTTCACCCAGGAGGAGATAGATCAAATTAAATCAAAGGGCAATCAGTACTGCAGTGCAGTGTGGCTAGGGCTGTATGATGCAAAGCTGAGCCCTTTCCCTGATACCAAAGATGAAAACAAGATCAGAGAATTTATGATCACCAAGTATGAAAAAAAGAGGGCAGGATGAGGCGAAGCAGTGTCCTGACAGTCCAAGTTTGCCCAGTTCAATGGGCGATGCTTCCATTCACTCATCCTTCAAGCCTGTGGAATCCTGGCTGTATCAGATAACACAAAACATTCACCACATTCTGTAGCTTCACATAAACATATCCGATAGGGTCAGTCTGGATGCTGTCATGTTAAAAAAGGGTGACAAATCCCTGATCATGAAATACTTCTCACAACATTCATCCAGCCAGCTCGATCTCTTGTCAGCCCCCTGTCCATACCGACTTCAATACCTCTCTTCCTCACACATTTATCCATCATATCCCTCCACCTTCTCCTTGGCGTACCTCACCTCCTCCCTCCTTCAGATTCACTTAGATGTACCTTTTTCACCACTCTTTATCCATTCTTTCCATATGACCACACCATCTCAGTACACTCTCTTTGATTCTGGCGTTCATAGGCTTCAGGAATGTGCTATCGTTTAAACATTTAAACGTTTAAAATGGTTTTCAGAAAGTTTGATTGATTGGAAAACGATTAAAATGATATGGTGAAAAAGTTTGATTAAACTGGTATTCGATTCTGGAAGTTTGAAATTTTCATCAGTTTTAAACATTTTTGCTGTGTGTGTGTGTGTGTGTGTGTGTGTGTGTGTGTGTGTGTGTGTGTGTGCGTCACGGCTGCGCATGTGTGTGTGTGCATTTTCAGTGAAGAATGTGAATTTCATGGTATATGTTAGAGTTTATTGTGCTTCTTTTTTAACTACAAAATGAGACTGCCATTCTCTGAAAATATTTTGCCGGAAAAAAAAATGCAAAAAATATTATGAATAGATGCTAAATAAGATAAATGATCAGCGAAGTTAAGCAACATTGGGTCTGGTTAGTAGATGGATGGGTGACCGCCTGGGAACACCAGATGCTGTTGGCATCCCTACGTGTCAAGTGGGGTTGGTGGAGGATTAGTGCCCCTCCCTGTAAAACAATTAACTCTAAGCCCTTGGCCACCCCGTTTGGGATACATGGCGTCTGGCAGTGAATGAATGAAATGATGTCCGCAGATTTGCTGGTTTGTCGTTAAGCTACTTGCAAGGCGTCGAGTGATCTCTTGACCTCTGCATCAGCGTAATGATCTGGGAGACGGAGGGGGCATGATGGAGAGAATACTGTCAAGAGCAGATATTGTTGGTTCTTTTCAATCTTGATATTTTGTAAGAATTTAATGTTGATTCGTAGACGAGGTTCGTATACGTTCGCTGCTACCAAATGTCATAAAGACTTTGTAGTTACTTGTAGAGAAGTATATTTTAGACTTGTGGTCGAGCGGCTTTTATATCTTGTAGTAGTTTCCCCACCAGATGTCATGTAGTGTATAGCCAAGCACCTTCTGTCTTTATAATTATCTGCATTGTAGTTGCAGTATTGCTGTTGGCCATGCACAGAATGCATGCAAGAATTGCTAATTTGGAGTCATTGTTTAGTGGGGGGAGAGTTAACATCACAGTTAACCACCCTGAATGAAGTGTATATATTTTGTATATAGTATTAATTATATATAAAAAAAAAAGAAATAATAATAATAATAATAATAATAACACAAAGAAGAATGACCCATATATGACAAACCAGTACCATTATCTTTGAATGAAATATTAATAACTCTTACAATAATCTTAATTTTAAACTATTTTTATTCTTGCATGTATGCATTTCACTATAATAACCCAAGTACATACTGTATTACAGTTAAATAATTTACTTTAATGCATTTATTCCAATATGTATTCAACTTATTTAAAATGTAATATTACTGAATAATCACTATTTACTATGAATAATATATGTATACAATATTCATACAATTATGTTACTTTACAATATTATGTATTTCACTTAATTAGCTTATAAGTTCATTATAATGTGTATGTAGTATGTATTAATATATTATAACTATTAAATGTCGATGGTACGCCATTTTCGCGCGGCCGAGCAAATATAGGACTACATAATAGATAGATAGATAAATAGATAGATAGAGAGACAGATAGAAGCAGGAAGTCAAATGATGAGAAGGTGTTGTGTCCACGAGAAGCGAGCAGCGCTAAACATGCTTACACGGAGGAAAGCTGACGACAGCGGCCAGTAAGGAGATGATGCAGTTAGCTGTCAGCAGTCCTCTCGTGAGAAAGGTCTGGTTGCCATGAGGAACATACGTGACACATCCTTACTACACCAGATTTTAGGAAAGAGAGTTTAGAAGGAGACAAGCGACCCTAGAGAGAGGTCGAGACGGAGATTAGCTTTAGAACAGGAAGAGAGAGAGAGATAGCGAGACAGGGAGGTAGCTACCCAGGACTTATACTTCCAAGACAAATAAAAATAGTCCCATACTATTCTTTACCTCTCCCGTCACTACATGACATCTGGTGGGGAAACTACTACAAGATATAAAAGCCGCTCGACCACAAGTCTAAAATATACTTCTCTACAAGTAACTACAAAGTCTTTATGACAGTGGGAGAGACGAGAATCCACTGGTCGGATGATCCACAAAAACAGTTAAATTTCTTATTTTTCTCCCATTACTTCTGCAGTTGCTTAACAAAAAATATTGTACCTATGGTCCCTTGCCCTGGATTGAAATGGAACTGCATCGTCCAGGTTATTTACCTGCTCAATATTCTTTCCATAACTTCTGTTATAAGATCCATCACCTTCATATCAATACAGTGCTCTGGCACAGCTAGTGACTGACTTGGCTCGTATCTCTGAGTGGGGTAAAAATAATCTTGTTGGTTTTAATGCATCAAAAACTCAGTGTTTACACCTATCAACCAGACACAATCTTCTACAGGAGTACCCACTAATGTTAAATAATATCCACCTCAATCCTGCATCATCCTTGAACATGCTTTGGGTTTCATTCACTCGGTACTTATCTTGGAAAGAACATATTGCATCTCTTGTAAAATCTGTTTCCAAGAGATTAGGTGTGCTAAGCCGACTCCGTACCTTCTTTACCCCTGCCCAGTTGTTGACTTTATACACGGGTTTTATTCGCCCCTGTGTAGAGTACAACTCTCATGTGTGGGGAGGCAACCCACATACAGCTCTTCTCAATAGGGTGGAGTCTAAGGCTTTTCGTCTCATTAACTCTTCTCTTACTGAATCCCTTCAACCTCTGTCTCTTCGCCGCACTGTTGCCTCTTTATCTCTTTTATGTCGTTACTTCGATGGTCACTGCTCCTCTAACCTGTGTGCTTGCATCCCTCCACCTCTACGACGGGTGCTTCTAGTAACAAACTCTCATCCCTTTTCTGTCCAACTCTCTCATGCAAGAGTTAACCGTTACTTCCAGTCCTTCATTTATGCAACTATCTCCCTCTGTCTGTATTTCCTACTTCCTATGATCTCCAGTCTTTCAAACGCAGTGAGTCCAGGCATCTCGAAGGGAACGGATCTTGAATTTGGCTCTTTTGTATTGTTTTTGTTTTTTTCTTGGAAGGAACGGTTTCCGGGCTTCTGCCCTTTGGTTCCTTCTTTCTTACACACACACACACACACACACACACACACATTTTATATATATATATATATATATATATATATATATATCTATCTATATCTATATCTATCTATCTATATATAAATATATATATATATACACACACACATAAATGATGAGTGAAGGGTATCATGTGCGAACGGAAAGAAACCTGCAAGAGACAAGGAAAATGGATGATTATAAAGGAAGTATGTAAATCCCCTGTAACATGGGGGCAATGGAAAACACAGAAAACATAATTTGAGTAGTAGTCAGCAGGAGAAGAACTTGTCAAGAAATTACATGAATATTTGTTCAAAGCAAGGAAATAGAAATGAAATTACACTGCACAAGATTGTAACCCTTTCATTAAGCATACATATCGTCTGTTTTATTCCTGCTACCACAGACCATTCTACTCGGCTAGAAGAGATACCCCGGACTAGAGAAATCAGAGAGTTTTCATTTGTGTCTATATATCACGAGGTGTCTTGAAAGCGAATGTCTCTTTTCTATTAGCTAGAAAGTAATAATAAATGCATCATTCCTACGGGACTAACGTATTCGTTCAGATGACACGATAATAATGATTTATTTCTGGCAACCAAATAGGCAATTTCAGTTAAGGTAGGAGAGATTCTTCAGGTGAGGTGGGGGATTAATGATGGTTATATCTAACCTATATCTATCATTCTATTGCCAGACGCCTTAATCCCGTACAGGGTGGCCACAAACAAATCGCCTCCACGTCGCCCAGTCCCCCGCCATTTTACTGCCCTGCTTCCAAGTCTCACCCCCCTTTCTCATATACCTCTCCATTCCATCCCTCCATCTCATCCTCGGCCTCCCCCTCCCTCTCCCCTCCCTCTACCTCACCCACATACACTCTCCTCGACAGTCTCTCACCATCCATTCTCTCCACATGGCCAAACTACCCATCCAATTCGGGAAAAAAAAAATCTCAACACAGTTTAATGATACCGTCTGAAGATAAGATTAAGAAAAGATCTATGGATAAAAAAGATATGAACAATTAAGTAGTGTGATGATCATACTGTCATCGTCGAATTAATATCTTAGCTAATATTTATGTACTATTGCGGCCAGAAGTTGTTAGCCACCCTCGTCCAGCCAACCCGTGTATGTGGCAGCGTCGCATTCACGAGCACAGAAGTTGCTTTTGATGAATTTCTGTCGAAAAATATCTCTACCTTTGGGCTTGTACTAATGGATAAAGTATTAGTAATATTTACTCTGAAGTTTTGACTCTGATAACACGAATATATCATATTTACTATTTAGTAACTCTTTTTTCCCATACAATACAAACCAAGTGACTTACTGTAAATATGTTTCTTTGATTTCACTCCACGACTTCCTGTACTGTAGATTTGAATCAGCGAACACAAAGAGTGAACAAGTTCGAAGCATTCATTTGTTACACACACACACACACACACACACACACACACACACACACACACACACACACACACACACACAGAGAGCGTGTATGGTGGGCGCCTGTGAATTTTGGAGAAATGAGGTGAGGGCAGACTGGCGCAGGGAAATGCAAGGGATGAGAAACCCTGGATTCCTGTGCTCCATTGAAAACAGGCCACAGTGTGAATATTTCTTCCATCAGTCACAAGAACTTGCCTTGCTTTATGATGGTCTTTTTTTTATTTTTTATTTTTTAAGGGTTGCTATCGGAGGAATAATGAATTAGGAGATAAATGCTGTTGATTTAACAAAAAACTGTGCTTAATTTGCCTCTCTGTCCAGAGAGGGATATCCAGCTAATGAGAAAAATACTCATGAGTTTTCCATAAATTTCCAGGTGCCAACCACTAGAGAGAAAACAAATGCGAACATAAGACATTTAACAGAAGTTACACGGCCTGCCTAATAATTTGACAAAGCCAACTGGCGTTACCCAGAAGAAAACCCATCTTTCATTTTGCCCGACGAGACGTTATCCTGGGATAAATAAACTCCTTCGTCATCAGCAAAAGGAAAAAATCCGTTTTGCTTGAGCACGTTATTTACTCGTATCGCATAAAATCCATTTCTCCTTTCTCTGAAAGCTCCATTCTAGGAGATTTCAATATTCGCCACCACCTTTGGCTCTCCTCTCCTTTCACTGATCCACCTGGTGAACAAGCCTACATCTTTTCTATCCTTAATGACCTAGAGCAACTTGTACAACACCCTACCCGTATCCCTGACCGCCTTGGAGAGAGCTCCAACATACTTGACCTCTTCCTCACAACTAATCCTTCTGCTTACTCTGTTAATCTTTTCTCTCCGTTGGGCTCCTCCGATCACAACCTTATTACCTTAACGTGTCCTATCACTCCGGTACGGCCTGTGGACCCTCCAGGGAAACGTCGTCTGTGGCATTTTGGAGCCGCGGACTGGGAGGCCCTCAGGCAGTACTTCTTTGATTTTCCCTGGAATGATTATTGCTTCCATGGCCGTGAGCCATCTGAGTGTGCCTTGCGCATTACGGAGGTTATTCTCTCGGGCATGGAAGCATACATTCCTTTCTCATATCCTTTGACTAATGCAAGAAAGCCTTGGTTTAATCACGCTTGTTCTAATGCTGTCCGCAAAAAGGAGAGGGCCTACAAAAGGTACCGGAGCCAACCCACCCCTGAATCACATCATCTTTACGTTTCTCCCCGGAATCGTGCTAAGTCTGTTCTTTGCTCTACTAAAAATAATTTCATCCATACTAAATGCTCTCAACTCTTCAACTCGAATTCTTCCCGCTCCTTCTGGCACCTTGCCAAAAATCTTTCTAACAACTTTACCTCATCATCCTTCCCTCCTCTTTTCTACTCTGATGGTTCTGTAGCTATTTCTTCTACTGATAAAGCAGATCTCTTCGCACAGACTTTCTCCTCCAATTCCACCTTAGATGATTGCGGTGCTGTTCCTCCATCACTTCCCCCCTCTGACTTCCTCATGGCTGACATTAAAATTTCTTCAGCTGATGTATTTTCTGCCATCACTGGCCTCAGTACTAACAAGGCATATGCGCCTGATGGGGTCCCTCCTGTTGTTCTCAAGAACTGTGCTTCTGTGCTTACACCCTGCCTAGGCAAACTCTTTCGCCTTTGTCTGTCAACTTGTACCTTTCCTTCTTGCTGGAAGTTTGCTCTCATTCAGCCAGTCCCAAAGAAGGGTGACCACTCCCAACCCTCCAACTATCGTCCAATTGCTTTAACGTCCTGTATTTCAAAAGTTTTCGAGTCAATTCTCAATAGAAAATTTTAAGGCATCTTTCCTATCACAACCTTCTTTCCGATCGTCAGTACAGGTTCCGTCAGGGACGCTCCACTGGCGATCTTCTCACCTACCTTTCAGACTCCTGGTCATCCTCCTTTCGGGACTTTGGCGAAAGCTTTACCATTGCACTTGACATCTCAAAGGCTTTCGATCGAGTCTGGCATAAATCTTTAATTTCCAAACTGCCCTCCTACGGTTTCTATTCTTCTATCTGTGCCTTCATCGCTAGCTTCCTTTCTGGTCGTTCTATAGCCGGTGTTGTAGACGGCCATCGTTCTTCTCCTAGATCTATCAACAATGGTGTTCCTCAGGGCTCTGTCCTATCACCAACTCTCTTCCTTTTATTCATCAATGATCTAAGCTGTACATCTAACCCTATCCACTCATACGCTGATGACTCCACCCTTCACCTTTCCATTCGGTTCCCACAACGCCCATCTCAACAGTTACTTCAACAAACAAGGGATGAGGCTGTGGCACACATTATGTCTGACTTGGCTCGTATCTCTGACTGGGGTAAAAATAATATGGTTGTTTTTAATGCATCTAAGACTCAGTTCTTACACCTATCAACCCGACAAAATCTTCCACAGGTATACCCACTAATGTTTAATAATATTCAGCTTAATCCTGCATCATCCTTGAACATGCTTGGGGTTTCATTTACTCGGGACTTATCTTGGAAAGATCATATTACATCTCTTGTAAAATCTGCTTCCAAGAGATTGGGTGTGCTAAGCCGACTCCGCTCTTTCTTTACCCCTGCACAATTGTTGACTCTATACAGGGGTTTTATCCGCCCCTATGTGGAGTACAACTCTCATGTGTGGGGAGGCTCCCCACATACAGCTCTTCTCAATAGTGTGGAGTCAAAGGCTTTTCGTCTCATTAACTCTCCTCCTCTTACTGACTCCCTTCAACCTCTATCTCTTCGCTGCACTGTTGCATCTTTATCTCTTTTCTATCGCTACTTTAATGGTCACTGCTCCTCTGAACTGTCTGCTTGCATTCCTCCACCTCTACGACGGGCGCGTAGCACCCGTCTGGCAGCAAACTCTCATCCCTTTTCTGTCCAACTCTCTAATGCAAGAGTTAACCGTTACTCCCAGTCTTTCATTTATGCAACAGGTCAACTCTGGAACTGTTTCCCTCTGTCTGTATTTCCTGCTGCCTATGATCTCCAGTCTTTCAAACGCAGTGTGTCCAGGCATCTCATAATGATCGGATCTTGAATTTGGCTCTCTATTGTATTTTGTTTCTCTCTTGGAGGGAACTGTTACTGCAGGCTCATGGCCTTTGGTTCCTTCTTCCTCGCATTAAAAAAAAAAAAAAATGTAGCCGGAATGAAGCCCATTATCTACGGCCTGGCAACCTCCCTGTAAAGTGTACTATTTTCTGCCGACAGACTGAGTTAAGCGGTGAGACTCATCATTCGTGTAAGGAAATCCACCCCGCCTCTGTGTGTGTGTGTGTGTGTGTGTGTGTGTGTGTGTGTGTGTGTGTGTGTAGAACTGCGAGTCATCCGACTTTTGGAGCATGGTATGCAGGTTGGTAGGTTGGTGACTGGGTGGGTGCATTGGTTAGTGTAGGCTAGTAGTTTCACAGGCGGATTAGGTGGAGTGGGTGGGCGAGAGAGAGGGAAAGGGTTGTTGGGCTGGTTAAGTGGGGTGAGAAAATACATCAATGGGGAAAATTAGTGCATGGGAAAATAGGTTTACTTAGAAAGTAGGCGTCTTTGAAAAAAAAAAAAAAAAAAAGTCATTAAGGAAAATAGGTCCATGAGGGATTTTGTTCCGAATGGTGAAAATGTCCATTGATAGAAGTATTCATGGGGTGAAAATAGATCCATAGGGGCATACACGTACTGTAAACATACATGGAGATATTTTAAATGAGTGGGACTGAAAATATCCAACTTTTAACAGCGACCGTTGCCTGGAATTAGGCTTACCACTGCACACCTTGGACCAAACAACCATTAGCCAGACCCTATTACCACTTCGTCATCCAGTCATTATATTTCATAATTTGCCTTCATTTAGTCATTTAGGCATAGAAAGCCAACCGAAACGAAAGGAAAAATCCCTGTGTAACTGTGCTGAGCACCTCACCTCTCTCTCTCTCTCTCTCTCTCTCTCTCTCTCTCTCTCTCTCTCTCTCTCTCTCTCTCTCTCTCTCTCTCTCTCTCTCTCTCTCTCTCTCTCTCTCTCTCTCTCCTGGTAACAAAGGAATGCTTCGAACTTGTTCACTGTGCGTTCGCTGGTTCAAACTTACAGGAGGTCGTAGAATGGAACCAAATATACATATTTGTCACTTGCTTGGCTCTATATGAGAAATTAGTTATTAAATAATCAGTATGATATATTCGTGTTATCAGAGTCAAACCTTCAAAGTAAATATTACTATTGCTTTATCCATTAGTACAAGCCCAAAGCTGAAGGGATATTTTTCGACAGAAATGCATCGAAGGCAATTTATGTGCTCGTGAATGCTACGCTGCCACATACACGGGTTGGCTGGACGAGGGTGGCTAACAACTCCTGGCCTTAATAGTACATCAACACGAGATATAATTGACATCTGTCCCATTTGGGCTCCTGTAATTCACTCTCAGGCGAATAAAATCGTCATGGCGTTAGCTGAAACTGGATACCAAAGCTGTCCTGAGGGGGTGTCAGTGATGGAAATATTACCATTCATGCTCCTGTCACACACTCTCAGCTGGAATATAATACTAGAGTTGTACTAACGAAGAAAGGATTAACTCAGGACACGACAACTAAAGGGGGATGTGACAAAGTGGTTAAATATTTGGGATGATCATTGTATCTTGTTCAATTCCTGTGTATTATTGGAAGATTTATTTATAATGGTCAGAACAACTAAAGCATTCTCTCTCTCTCTCTCTCTCTCTCTCTCTCTCTCTCTCTCTCTCTCACACACACACACACACACACACACACACACACACACACACACACACATAGACACACACACACACATAGACACACACACACACATAGACACACACACACACACACACACACACACACACACACACACACTCCACCCCCCCCTCCAACACAAACACTTACTGACTGATGACAACACACGTACTTGCTAAGCCACACACAAAGCCATCCGTTGGCCTAAACTAAAGCAATACTTTCCTCTAGACCCCATAAAAGGTGGCTCCATAACAACAAAGAATGAAGCTTTGTCCTGGGGGTAAATCAGAATGTGCACTAACATATTAATGGACACTGGTTCCTCTCGACTGAAAACTCTCTCTCTCTCTCTCTCTCTCTCTCTCTCTCTCTCTCTCTCTCTCTCTCCTGGCTCTTGCAATGGAAAATGCTGCGTGGACTTTTTTTGTGTGAGCAATATGAAGCACGCAACGAGAAAGCATGAGAGGGAAGGATATTCTCCATCGATTGAGGAGGAATGAGAAATATGGAAGACAACACACAATGCTGACGAAGGACATTACTTAACTTCTCCTCATTGCTGCAGGTAAGGAGCTCCCGCCGTCTACAGAGAAAAGATTTTAAAAAGTTAAGGTATCGCTCTTAATTCTTTGGCAAGAGAGGTGCTGTTTAATCAGGAAGTAATAACGGAGGTAAGAGGTGAGCCGAGAGCAGAAAATGGAGAGAAAGAAAGACATGAGAAGTGGTGCAGCAAAATGGAATGTGTGATGGACGAATATAATATCTATTTAATCTTGATTATATTTTTAAGGTTAAAATTAGACCATGTGTGGTCACCTTTGACAAATTATGAAACTTAAATCACACTCATTGGAAAATATGAGTTGAAGACCTAAATAATAATAATAATAATAATACCATTTCCGTAACCAGTCTCTTCACCTCCACGTGTTGCAAGATATCATCCAGACTCTGTGGGGCAGTTAACTGAGACGTGGATAAGTCAACTATTGCGTCACGGCTAGAGATGGCCTCAGGTGATACTGCAACATCTCTCATTTACTCACAGAATTGTTTGCATTTATTTACATTGCTAAGCCTGAAACCAGACGATTTTATTCAGCAAAAAAATTGTTAGCTAACTCACATCGATTGAAAATAAAGCTGATTATATAACGCATTTGTTTTGCATTGCATTGTCATAGTTTTCTCCTGTTAAGTCTTTAGCACAATGTAGTCTAATTATCCAACCAACACAATAATTTTTCCTTTGGCTACGAAAAGATATCTGGTGGTAGAAGGGTTATTGAAGGCAATATTTAATCTCTTCAGTTTGCATTGTCTCCTCGAGACCGATTTGAAACGCATGGTTGTTTTAGTTCCTTCAGGCCCATGACGCATTCTGTGTTTTGTTCTTGCTACTTTCAGACGATTTTATGCAGTCTAGGGAGAGGTATTAAGTTGTAAAGGGGTGATTACAGATAGATTCTTTTTAACCCCATCACTACAATTTCGTGAAGCTTACAAAAATCTGCTGTATCGGGGTAGAAAAGTAGATAAATAACAATGCCCTCAGAGCCAGAGATTTAAATTGGAAGGAAACAAGCATAATCTGACGGGAAAGGGTTACCATCGTTCATCTGATTTCATATTAAGGTCTCCACACCTACATGTGGAGAGCGACTGTATTTCCTTCGTTTTTTTCTTCTTTCTTCATTATGCTTTTTCAGTAGGTGGGTGCCCCTCTCATGAACTCACGAGATGTACTGCTGCCTACCGTATATTCCTCCACCTTAATCATTCTTTTTGTGTGACTGCCCTCCTCTCTTCATATTTCTCCCATTCTTATTGTTTCATTTTATTTGACCTTCCCCTTCAGGTGACTCTAGAGTGGCATGCCTAATGGTTTCCTGCAACCCAAGAAACTGTGTATAACATTGGATGGTAACCACATTACCAAGTAACAGGGTGATGTGGAACCTGCTATGATGCCTCTGTTAGATGGGTGGAGAGTCGCATATGCGGTGTCCATCTGCTACCCAATCCTCCACAATTATCCACACCTTGCTGTAGCAAGGCTTTCTCTGCCATAAGGGATGGTCGGTTTACTGCACGGGATGGCCCTGCAGGGCCATTGCTTGCTTGTGGCTGATGGGTCTGTTCTACCAGACAGACCGAGGTTCCTTAACAACAACAACTTTCAGGTTATTCCTCTATCTCTTCGCCAGTTCACTTCAAACTTGGCATAATATTTCCTTGAACCATTAACAACAGACTTTTTTAAAATTGATTATTAATTTAGTTTTTTTCAAAGGAATTAATAGGATGAAACGCCAAACCACATGAATATACAAATTTTGAGAAATGGTAGTAGTAGAATGGATGTGGATGTGGAAGATGTGCAGATTGGCCTGGGAGGAAGGTAGAGTCCCGGAGGATTGGAAGTCAGGTATAATTATTCCCTTGTACAAAGGAAAAGGGGAAAAAGAAGTGTGTGGTAATCATAGGGGCATTTGTCTTCTTAGTATAATAGGAAAAGTGTATCGTAGGATACTTATTGACAGAGTTAGAGAAAGAACGGAGAAATTAGTTGGAGAAGAACAGGGAGGCTTTAGGAAGGGAAGAGGTTGTATAGATCAGATATTCATTCTCAGATCTTTAGTGGAAAAGTTTCTAGAGAAGGGAAAGAAGTTGTATGCGGCTTTCATGGATTTGGAGAAAGCATATGACAGGGTGGATAGACTAGGATTATGGAAAGTGTTAAGAATATATGGAATAGATGGGAAGTTGTTGAATGCTGTGAAGAGTATGTACGATGGTGCGAAGGCTGCAGTGCGTGTGGATGGTGAACTAAGTGAATTTTTCTCTTTGAAAGTTGGGTTGAAACAGGGATGTGTCATGTCTCCATGGTTGTTCAATCTGTACATGGATGGGGTAATAAAAGAGGTACAAGGTAGGGTAGTGGATGTTGGAGTGGCCATGGTGAGAGAGGATAGTGTTTGGAAACTCCCTGTACTGTTGTTTGCAGATGATACCGTGTTGTTGAGTGAAGACGAAGGGGAGCTGCAAGGCTTGGTGGATGAGTTTGAGAGAGTGTGTAAGAAACGGAATCTAAAGGTGAATGTAGGGAAGAGTAAAGTGATGGTCTTTGAGAGAGGTTAAGTCAGTGAATGTACAGCGAGGTTGGATGGTGAGGAATTGGAAAATGTGAGTACGTTTAAGTACTTGGGTAGTGTGATGAGTAAGGATGGAGGTTTGGAGGGTGAAGTGCTTGAAAGGGTACAGCAGGGAAGAAAGGTTGCTGGTTCTTTGAAAGCAGTGATAAGAAACAGGGAAGTGAGCATGGAAGTGAAAAAGTTACTACATGACAGTATTGTGATACCAACTCTGACGTACGGAAGTGAAGCTTGGACGTTGTTGGAAGGACACAAGTCAAGAGTGAGAGCAGTGGAAATGAGTTATTTAAGAGGAGCCTGTGGAGTCACATGGAGAGACAGGCTGACGAATGAGGATATAAAGGAGCGTTGTGGTGTTGAGGTGGATGTGATAGGAAGCGTTATGAGGAACACACTGAGGTGGTTTGGCCATGTGGAGAGGATGGAGGGTCAAAGACTGACGAAGAGAGTGTATGTGAGTGAGGTGGAGGGGGAAAGAGGGAGGGGGAGGCCAAGGATGAGATGGAGAGATGGGGTGGAGAGGTATATGAGAGAGGGGGGTGTGAGTTGGGAGCAGGGGAGTGAAATGGCGGGGGACAGGGCGACTTGGAGGCGATTTGTTTGTGGCCACCCCAAACGGGATTGAGGCGTCTGGCAATAGATAGATAGATAGTGTTTTTATATGTTCGTCAATCAGTACGGCAATTTGACAGAATAATGTTAGTGTCTTGTAGCTGTGTGGAGACCATCTTGTATTCCCTTAGAAATGTTGGTAGTCTTGTATTAGCTTCTTTTTTGTTTCGCACAGTAGTTGATACTCAACTAAAGAAAGATCACTTGTATGGACGGGGTTAATTAATGCAGTATTTGACTTCGTTATTTAGAAAAGTGTCTCCTAAGGTAAATATACATTTTTTGTTAGTGAAATAAAAGTGCGCCACCTGATTAAAGCGGTTGTTTTGATTCAGGGCTTAGCTGGAGTCGGTTAACCCATTATAATACAAAACTTTCACATCCTCTGGCCACTCCTTGCTGGCCGAAAACCCCTTTTTTACCAGTTAAGAAAAACAAAGGTGATTATTATGACAGGCTGATGATAGGGTTTGAAATAAAGGACATCAGAGGATGATGGGTTGGCTCGTCTTTTTGTGGGAAGTAGCTGCGAATGAAACAGCAGTCGCGTCCTGTATCGTTATGTTTTCCAAGATCTGTGCACATCTGGTTGCACACACAAGCAAGTTAGCACAGGGACCGTCACGGGTAGACTGGGAGTGAAAGGACAAATTAAGGTAATGAGACTATGAGCTAAGGAAACCAACAGAGAGAAACTGGCAGAGTAAGCAGAAGCATTAGTTATAAGAAAGAGGTCAGCTATGTTGTCGCTCTCTCCAAGGCAGTCAGGGAAATGGGTAGGGTGCTGTATGATCAGCTCTAGGTCATTACGGATAGAACAGATGTGGGCTTGTTCACCAGCTGGATCAGTGAATGGAGAATAGTCGAACATGGTGATGAACATTGATATCACTCAGTATGGAGATTTCAGAGGAAAGGAAAGAATGTGTTCTATCATACAAGTAAGATAGTCAAAGAATTCTGCATAGTTGGTAGTATTAAGAGAGATGTAAGTAATATAGTTATATTTAGTCAGGGAATGACAGAATAGCAGAAGCCAGATTACAGAGAATTCTGAGATATCAAGCTCAGGAACAGGAGACCAAGATATATTGTTGTGCACATATACACAATAGCCACACTTGGCTTTGAAATAAGTGTGAAGAAAGTACGAGAATGACGAGTATTTACTATCTGTCTCCTCAGACAACTGAGTCTTAGTGTGGAATAAGGAAGGGGAAGCTTAGTAAAAGAGAAGTGGTTTTCAACAGGGAAAAAATTAGAAGAAACGTAGTGAATGTTGCAGAAATTTATAGAAATAGTGTCATACACTGGTTCAGCACCTCTCTCTTGGTCGTCACCGGGACAGAGGTAGATGGTGAGGGCATTACATTTGTGGTCTTGCCCCTCTCCCCACAGATTTCGACACAGGGTGATAATACACCACTTTCATAATTCTGAAAGACGAAGTGTGATGTGTGACGTGCATGTAGTTTGGTGCTCACAGTTAAAAGCAAATTTTACGAATCTGCAGGCATATTCTGTTTTACTAAAGCACTGGAAAATTCAGCAAAGAGAGTCATGAAGGAGTCTCTAGGACTACAGCTCTTCCTAACATCAGCTTGCCATCCACCTTGGGGATACCGCCCATTTTCCAATGGTGCTTCAGTTTGTATGCGTGTGTGTGTGTGTGTGTGTGTGTGTGTGTGTGTGTGTGTGTGTGTGTGTGTGTGTGTGTGTGTGTGTGTGTGTGTGTGTGTGTGTGTGTGTGTGTGTGTGTGTGTGTGTGTGTGTGTGTGTGTGTGTGTGTGTGTGTGTGTGAGGGGGTTCAAACACTATCGAGCACTAGCGTGTATGCGGGCGTAATTGTATACAAACACCGCTAACACGAGAAAAGGCATATTAATAATGGGCAAATTAAAATGCATAAAAAAGAGGAAGTAAAAACTTGTTGAGGGAGCGATAAGCAGAGCGGTAACCAGGACGGTGATTAATGCTGGTGCTAGGAGGAGGTGAGGCAGGGTGGGGGGGAGACAAGGTGGGGGAAGGAGGCAAAAGGGGTGAGACATGGTGGGGTGAGTCAGGGTTGGATAAAACTGGGTGGGGGTGAGCCAAGGTGGGGGTAAGAGTGAGGGGTGAGGTTGGTTAGAGGTGAGGTAGGGTGGGGAGGGGGAGTAGAGTGAAGGTTGGCAAGGTGGGAGTGAGTCAGGGTGAGGGTAGGCAGAGGGGGTGAAGGACTGGGGATGAGATAACGTGGGGATAAGACAGGATATGGTTGAAGTAGGTTGGGGTGAAGCAGGTGGAGATGCGGCAGGGTGAAGGTAAGGCAAGGTTGGTGTGAGGAAAGGTGGTTGAGGTAGGGTGGGGATAAGGCAGGGGGAGGTGAAATAAGCTGTGGGTGAGAAAGGGTGAAAATTAGGAGAATGTGGGTTAATCAGGGTGGGGATGAGACCGGGTGGGGATGAGACAAGACGGGGGTGAGGCAGGTTGGGGTTGAGGTAGGGTGGAGGTGAGATTGAGTGGGAGTTAGGGAGGGTAGGGATGAAGGAAGGTGGAAAGAAGTCAGGGTGAAATGAGACAAGATGAAATGGGAGGGTGGTAGGGAGGAGTGAAGGATTGTGAGGGTGAGGCAGGGTGGATTTGAGTTCAGAAACTAGTTACTGAAACGACTGAAGTGGGTGTTGGGTCTGGTGGTGGTATGGAAAGGTGGGGATGGATCAGGAATGAAACTGATTAACGTACACTGAGCGAGTAGAGAAGGTTGTGAAAAAAAACAATTTAAAGTGAAGAAGATGATGAGGAGGAAGAAGGATGAGGAGGAGAAGAGGAAGTACAATGATGATGATGATGATGATGATGGTGAGAAAGAGGAGGAGGAGGAGGAGGAGAAGAAGAAGAAGAAGAAGGAGGAGGAGGAGGAGGGGGAGGAAAACAGGAGGGGGGAAGGGGAAAGGGAAGAATCAGAAGAACAAGATGATGAGGATGGTGATGACAAGAAGAAGAATTGATGGATATGCCAGGGTAATTCTCTTCAATGTGATCACCTAGTTTTGTACTTTAATCGTGTTATTGCCGGAAGATTTTTTTTTCTTTCAGCAAACTGGAGGTCAAACTGTTAATGAAGTCTGTCGGTAACCTCTCCATCTCGAAAGTATATCCCAACCCCTATATAATCATCTGGGGATAGCAAGATTACAAAGAAAACACGTCCTTTGGCTAAGGTGGTTTACACACAGGATCCTATAACTGACTCTCAGCTGAATGAAACCGTCTGCCATTAAACTGAACAAACTCTAGAACTTCCTTGTCTATGGGAGATGTAATGAAGGCAGTATTACCATTCAGGGTCCTATAACTCACACCTAGATCAGATATGTCGTATGACATTGGGTGGAATCGAATAACACACCATTTTTACTTTAACCTTGCCCAATTTTTCGTCCCTTTGCAACTTATACCCCCTAACTCAGTGGCAGAATAACACAACACTACGGCTGTATATCCTTTCCATAGCACTTCTCGACAAGCACCATTCTAATGATAATCTATTGTTGCAACTCAGGAATGAAGATGGAGAGATGTTAATTTTAGTGACATGTTAGGGATAAGAGAATATATTATATATTTGTTCCTTCTATGAGCTGAATAAAATAGTATGTCATTAACAGAAACAGAACACTCTAATTACCTCATATATGAAAGGGTTAATGGTGAGAGAAAAGTAGAATTCAAACGCTTAATCCGTACTTGGATGAAAAAAATCCCCTATCGTTAACTGGTATAAAACACTAGAGTTGCCCTGACCATTAGAGGACTGAGATGAAAAGTACAAGTAGCGATGATATAAATTTTACACTGATTGGAACATATGTGGTAGGTAAAAAGAATGAGGATGGCTGTTGATTGAGAGAGAGAGAGAGAGAGAGAGAGAGGTTAGAGGTTACCGGGAGCTACAGATCACACACACCTTACTATCCTCAAATGATTCAGCCTCAATAGAAAGATATACAGTACAGTATATAAGCATAATTAATAAAGCTGATCAGTAGTACATGTAGACAACCCTGTAGTTTGTAATCAGTTCTAAAATACACGTAAGGATAGACAATAATTAGACTGCACTCCATCTGTATAATAGGATTGGCAACGAAGAACAGGGGTCAAACTTCCTTTATTTTTCCCTCTTGTTTTGATAGTGATGTGGATAAGGAAATTACCTTCTGTTAGCAATCTCAGCTTTAATGGTATTTCTGCTAGTCTCTAATTACAGATTGTGAAGAATTAGAGGGGTTTAATGATAGGACACACACACACACACACACACACACACACACACACACACACACACACACACACACACACACACACACACACTTCCTCCTCCTGGTCACTAACATTGATGAAGAGGGGAGAGTAGGGAAGGCGAGAGGGGAAATGATAAAAAAGAAGAGGGAAGTAAGCCGCAGGTAATGAGATGTGAACAGGAGAGGGACAAGAAATGAAAGTGGAGAATGTATAGTGTAGTGACTGCAAAAAATGTCCTTACTTCTTTCCCTCCTTACATTTTCAAACAGTGTATGAAATGAAGGTATTATTTAGCAAACTATTAACAACACGCTCAGGATTCTATTACTTTAGGCTAGTTTACGTGATCAATGTGCACTAGTTTTTTTTCCCAACTACGCTACTCATCAGTTTCAAAACATGATAATGAAACAATGTATAAACAGTGAAACAGAAACGGGGACGGTGCTTCAGTTTATCACGTCTACACTGCCATTTCTATGCATTCTCTAACAACACAGGTGGCCACTCAGTTATAAGTGAGTCACTACTTTCACCTGAGTTAAATCGTCTGGCTGCTGAACTAGAACACTGTAGTCCTTTCACTCTAACTTGGTCCAGATTGTCGTCCTTTTGCAGGTTATTTCACGCAACTCAGTACCGTAACAGGGCAATTCTGTGGTTCAACAGCCTCTCTGTAGCACCTTTTCTTTACTACCTTCATATTCCAGCCTTTATCTATTGTTCCAAGTCAGTATCCAAGATGGAGATATGCAAAATTAGGCCAAGTTAGAATGAAAAGGGTAAAGTGTAGGTCCAAACTGTATAGCGATAATGGTAGAAGTAATGAAACTCTCCGGCTTGTATACTTACTCTCAGCTGAATACAATCGTCTGCAATAAAATTAAAGTGTTATCCCAAGCGTGATATGTTTGATGAGGTTCGATAAGTATATAAACCAAATACCCACTAAACTACCAGCAAGGTCACATAACATTATAACAGGACATTGAATTTTCAAGTGGAGAAGCTTGAAAAATACGGATATCTTGTGTGTTGCGGTGACGTCTCAATCTGCTGGTGTGAGAGTAGGAGATTTTATTTCCTTGTAGGGATGACGCTGCAACTGATCGTAATAAACCAAACCCCATAAAGCATAAAGGCCCTCTCCCACTTCGGCGTAAATAGGCACGATGAAGCCACGATGAAAATCGTGGCCGAAGTCGGTGATGTGTCGACGACTCTGACCAAGAATCGTGGTGTCGGCGTAATACCGGCGACACCAGTACGACAAAACCCCGACACCTCGGCGGAGTATACGATATAACCGGCGACTAGTAGCCGACATATCGCCGATATGTCGGCGTAATGCACAAGCATTATTCTAAATTCAAATTTTAACGTTTTTTTTTACGGCGATTCAACGGCGATAAAGGTACAACGGCGGCGTGCTGTCAACGATGTATCGTCAATGTGTCGGCGAATGCATCGCTTGCACCTCGCAGACAAAACGCCGAGGCCATAGCAGGTGCCTCTCTGTCATCGGCATATATAAGGCGATTAATCGACGGTTCATCCGCGAAATGTCGGCGATATATCACCGACATTCATAAGATGAAATATTTCTGTCGCACAACCCGGTACATATCGTACGGTTTACGTAGGCTATGTCATATTAACTTCACCGATGCATCGCCGATACATTGCCGACGCTTCGCTGTATGACCGTATGACATCTCAACGGTTTTTTTCACTGCCGACGCCTCGCCGATGTCGGCGATCATACGCGGTTTATACACCGGGTAATCGCCGACGTCGCCGAGGCGTCGCCTTGTTGTCAATGACTAATCTGAGAAATTTTACAAAATCGTGGAGGGCCACGACGTTTTCATGCAGCATGAAAACGTCGTGGCCCCCCACGACAAATTTCCACCTCGTGCGATGTATCGGCGACATGCCACGAATGGACAAGATTTTGATCACGAATACCCACGATTAGGGATTTTTGACACATCGTGACTTTATCTTCCCCACTTTCGCCGAAGTGGGAGAGGGCCTTAACATACGCCGTGGGAATCGGCGAATGATGCAGGGTAGACACTAGTAACGCTGACCGACCTATACCCGCAATACATTTGAAGTTCCAAGCTGAGTTGCCACGTGAGGTGAAAATATGGAACACCCTTAACTTATATATGTTATAGACAAAAATATCAGGGAATGTACTGCAGGCATTCAGACTGTACTGCACTGCAATGAGAAGCGTCGGAGAATATCTTGTAATGTGGTGCTGGTCAGGTGGTTGAAGAAATTGGCCGCCGTTCGAAAAAGGGAGACTTCGATCCCACTTTGAAGCAGGGTTCAATTTGATGTCAGAATTTTGGCTTAAAAAAAAAAAATCAAAGGACTCGCCATAAAAACATCCCCATTGATATCACATAAATTTCTCTGGAATGTTTTCAATATAGATGG
The DNA here is from genome assembly GCF_032717465.1 of Coenobita brevimanus. Classification (NCBI taxonomy): domain Eukaryota; kingdom Metazoa; phylum Arthropoda; class Malacostraca; order Decapoda; family Coenobitidae; genus Coenobita; species Coenobita brevimanus. The sequence goes on along the minus strand of NC_136955.1, from coordinate 16,109,450 downwards.
AAGGTGCGTGGGTTATAAGTTCCTATATACTGTAGGAATTCCATGGCACGTACAGTTACCTCCACCTCTAACGAGTACAGCGGGTGGTATGTTTGATGAAATGTGGCGCCTTTCTTTACATCGTAGTAATAACAAGCGAATTGACAGACCCGGCAGAGCTTCCCCTCCGCTATAGGATCTGGTACCCACAGAAACAGTGGTCTGTCAAGTCATACTCTGTCTACAAATACATGTGTTAGCCACATATGTATAGTAGAAGAATATAAAATAGTAATGCCATTGGCTCCCATTGTTTCTCTGACAGAAGATGACTGTGAGGCGAGGTGGAACGGAGGGGAGGGGGGATAGATGGTAGGGGCGCATGTATCGAAGCTTTGTCGTGTTTTGTTTAGAAAGATGAAGGGTGTGATTATACAGATGTTCTGAGGTGATCTATAACTCCGTATGCTATAACCTGTATTGGATGAATCTTGGAGTCTTAATGTTCGTCATACATTGTGGTGAAAAACTGTAGTTGAGCATAAATGATAGAAGTTGTGATGTCTGGTGTCTCGAAACGTGGTTCACCTGAGTCTAGTGAGTGTGCAGCTCAACTGCCGTAATATTTTTGTGGCTGAACCAGGGAGGCCACAAATGATTCATAATAATGCATGTGACACAATGGTCATGCCATGTTGTACATCGTCCAGTCTGTTTTATTGTGAGGAAAGACAATCATTATATTTGCAAACCATGGTATAAATAGATGTCCTTGTTGCACAGGATTATAGCTACTTTGAGTGTTGGCTTGATGTGCGAAAACGTTGTGCAGTCATCATACTGATGGATCACGCAGAAGTAATGAGATACTCTATTTGCATAATGAATGCATATCTTGTATTGTAATAAATGAAATAACGGTGTTACGTGTATCCAGTCCAAAATTGATGTCACTTTCTTTCAGATGCTATTTCGTTAGACTAGATGGGTGTGACACAACACCACAAACATTGACAATCGTATACCATACTCTCCCTTTAAAACATTCATACATTAGTTTTCATACAAGTATTACACATTCAGGCCCGCCTTGACGTAGCTCCAGACGCATTATAGTATTTAATCGTGAGTCTAGTCTCACACACTCTTCATCAAGAGGGAGCAATATTTCCATTAACATGCATGTCTGTCCATTGTCTGCCATTATAACACAAGGTTTTAGTATGTGGTCACGGCTGCACAAAATACATCGGTGGCGTGGTGCTTCCGGGAGACTGTAAATTGCGCATAGTCTTACGTGTGATTCTGCAGGGTGTCTGATAATACACTTCACCGACTTATTCACACCCTTGCCAAGCTAGCACCCAAATTCACATTCCTACCAAGTTAGCGGCTAAGGTCGCGGTTTTTGTAACTATACCTACTGACCATTGAACTTTCTTTCACCTCCCAGCAGTCTGAATGAGGTCCTGTTTTCAGCCAACAGAAACGTTAAGTAATAAAGTGAACAATGCAGTTTTATATATAAATTTAGGAGTGTTTTAAGAATTGTGTCCTCATACAGGCATATACAGTATAACACAGCCAAAGATACCCTGGAGCCGCGGTAGGAAAAAGGTTGAGTGCTGCTGGAGCGTGCAAGTAAACGTAAGCAACACTGGTGCACCATCACTTGGATGGAATAACTCAACCACAGCGCTTTAGGAAAAATACCCCCGGGTTCTGAAGCTATCCCACGTCATCCAGTAGATTTAAACAAGGTCATTGATAAGGCTGCAATCTCGTCGTTGTGATGCGATATGATAAGAAAGTCAGTATCAGGTCTCGTTACCCATTATACGAGAAAGGGCAGCAATTTGTGTGTGTGTGTGTATGTGTGAGAGAGAGAGAGAGAGAGAGAGAGAGACACACACACACACACACACACACATATAGACCGGTGCATTCATGGTGTCTAGTTGTTACACTACGACATAATAGACCCAGGGAAGGATAGGATGGTCCTTGTCTCCCTGGGCGTCCTTCTACAGTGACGGTAGCCTCATACCACCCACATGTAATATTGTGAGCATAACAAAACTCCTTGTTTACATGCTATTTGAGAGAGAGAGAGAGAGAGAGAGAGAGAGAGGCCTCTCTCTCTCTGGATTTCGCCACCAGAGGGCTGGATATAAACAAATCATTGCTGTGTGCGGCTCATACTCCTTGTTTTTCCGCTAGTCCTTGCCATCCAACACCCTTCTCTAGTTGTAGGGAACAACATAAAGGTCTAATGCTTACTTCACAGTTGGTTGTGTTTTTCTGGTGTTTGGACTTTGCCTGTAGTTTGTGGGGAAAATTCAGTACGGCAGACGGAGCCTCCCTGGTCGGGTTTTCTTGTTTCTGCGCATGCCAGTACGACCTGTTCGACGTCATGGACGAGTCACTCCATTTCCCCTCCTACCATTGGTCTGTTCTGTCGTGCTGGTGAAGCTGAAGTCCCGCTTACCCTGCTACCTGCCTAGGTGTGCAGCATGGAGTAATCTGGCCCTACCACCCTCGAGGACCTTTAAGCTGACCTGGCGTTGAGTGACGAGGATGAAATGACTCAGAGTGACTGGCCACAGCTGCCACCAAGTAGTAACAATGTCTCGCTAGCTGTGGAAGTAGCTATGGAACCAGCACTATGTGTACCTGCCGCACCTCACCTCATCAGCCAGGCATATTCCTCTGCCAAGCGCCCCGTGCATAACACCTCGGACAGCAAGAGTGAGCTTTTATCCCCTGCTACCAAATCCTCCAAGCGGCAGGAGACTTCTGATCCTCTGCAGAGGGCAACCGCCCTTAGATCCAACACTCCTCGCCTCCCACAGCTTGTTCAATCCCCCCAAGTATCGCTGTTGCTTCCTGCCTCTATACCTAAGGCGTTCACGCCCAGGGCTAACTACATCAAGGTTTTATTCAAAGACAACCCAACTGTGGACATCAAACTTCGATGGCTGTTTGAGGTCACCTGTGCTTTTCACCTTGACTGCACCCAAAAGGAGCTCAAGATGTCTGCAATCACTTCCCGTTTGTCTACATCTCCAGACGTCGCATGGACATTGTAGATAGCGTAACTTAAGAAGAGTTCATATCCCTTTCCTTGGAAATTCAGGACTCACCTGAGAGGCCCTGCAAGTTTCCTACTTACCTCCTTGCCCGTTATCCTGTCTGCATTGATCCCTACTTGGCCAAGGAGCTGCCAGGTATCTAATCAACCCGACATTTTCACCACAATGGCACTCCTATCAACTAGCTGGTAGTCACCTGGTGCCTTCCTCACCCGCCACCACCAATTGCCACCTTCAGCTTCCTTCCCTGCCTCCCATCTTGTGAGTTTCGCAAGATGAAGGATGAGCAACCATGGTGCTTTCGATGCTGAGGCATTGGTCACATCTCCCGGTATTGCTCTGCGCCAGAACGGTGTGCGTGATGCTCTGGCCAACACGACTCTCAGACGTGTCCTCACCGACCCCCTCCACCTACTTCTGATACAGCCTCGATGCAACCCAACCCACCAGCTCCAGATACCTTGCACTGAAAATGTCCCCAGTGTCATCAAGAAGGGGTTAACGTTTGGCATGGCTGCACTAGACGGCGGGCTAACCCTGCCCCCATTGCTAAGGGTGGGGTTCCACTAGCAACACCACCACCACCACTCCACACTGCCGCTCCTCCTGCCTCCACTGTTGGTTTGGACTCCACTGCAATCACTGAACTTCACAATGCTGTTGCCACTCTCAGGACTCGGATTAGCTCACTTATGGCACATTTCAATGCAATAGAAGCCCGCATTGATGGCATGGTTAGCAAGCAAGCCACACTTGAGACAACATTAAATTTACTGGCTGAATCACAACAAGTCATCATTACGACTGTCACCACCCTTACGGAGAAGCTGGACTCCATTGTCACTCCCATTGGACTACTGAATGCTCCCCCCAGGGAGTCTTCCTCTTGTGGCAAGCTGCATAGCACTTCTCATGCCACCACCACTTCCTCATCTGGCCCTCGCAAACGTCATGGCAAAGTTCGGTAACATAGCACAACTGCATGTCATCTCTTGGAATGCCTGTGGTGTTACTAACCGGTCTAAACTTATTGCACTCAAAGGATATGTACACAGTAGCCACCTGGATATCATTTTCATTCAGGAATCCTTTGTTTGTCGTGCGCTACTCGGGGTAGAGGCACCCACTCTCAGTGGTTATGTTTCTTACGTCCATCGAGTTAGGAATGGACTTGTCACGTATATCCACTCCTCCATCCAGCACCGTTTCCTTCAAACCTCTATAGATTACGAAACCTTCCAGCTTTTTGAGGTCGCCATTGGAAGCGGCACAATTCGGTTGTGCAACATGTACTCTGCGCCAGGCAGGTTGAATACAGCTGCTCTCCCAGCTCCCACCATCCATGACATGATAAACATTGGGGATTATAATGTCCAACACCCTGTTTTGGGGGACCTTTCTGCCACCATTAACCATAACGGGACTAAACTCCTTGAGTATATTCGTCATAATCAGCTCACCCATTGGGACACCGGTGGGGCCACACACTCTCAAGGAGGCATACTAGATCACGTCCTTACCTCTGTCCTCGTGGTGTCCCGGGTCAGGTGCTCATCTATCCCTGTGCTCTTCTCTGATCACATTGCTCTCAGCCTTCATTATTCCCTCTCTGCTACACCTTCTCTTGTGCACAGATGCACTCGCATTGCAATCCCACCCAAGTACTGTCCTACATGCATCTCCTGTATGACCAACCTTCTTCCCAAGTTCGACCTTCATTGTCCTGAAAAGTTGCATTCATCACTTGTCAGCTCCACGCATGAATTCTACACCCATTATGTCAGCAGGCCACACATTACGTGCCATCATTATGCCCACACCTGGACACTGGATAATCGCATCGCTCAGGCAGAGAGGAAGGCAGTAAAAGATGGTTTTGCCTTTCAAAGACGACCTTCCCCTGAGAGTCTCCATCGGTATAGATTGTTGAGGGATGATCTAGTTGCTCTCCAGCAATGCGTTTATACGGATTCGTGGCATAAACTTACCGATAGCATCAACCATCAAACGACTGTTGGTTCCATGTGGCGCCTTATCAACAAGGTTGTCAAGAAGAAGCCTCCTAGTGTCCTCCACCACAGTCCTGCACATTACGCACGGGATCTTGTAGATGACTGGTCTGCACAGTTACGGGCTTGTGCCCTTCCCGCACACATACAGGACATGCTCTCCACCCAGAAAACCTTTCATGCACTCCGTCTCACAGCCGCTTTACTGAGGACAGACAATGAGGATGGTGTGGCTATAACTGATGATGAATTGCGAAGGACCCTTGCCAGGGATAGGGTAATGGCTCCAGGTGACGATGGCATCATTTTTTCTGTCCTCTGTGTCCTCTTGAAAGTTCCTGGTAATCCCCATCTCCAGCTGTTCAACCTTTGTATCCATCCGAGATACGTGCCACAAGCCTGGACCCGCAGTACAATCGTGCCTATTCCTACACCTGGCACTGATAAACTCCGACCTGTTTCCCTCACCTCCTGCATCAGTAAAGTACTGGAACGCATCCTCCTTACAAGACTCGTGTTTAGGCTGCAGGACAAGCTCTCGCCCAGACTGTACGGCTTTTTACCACACCGAGGGATACATCACTGCCTCATGGAGCTATACACCCTCCTATCCCCCACCAGTGTAGTGGCCTTCATTGATTTAAAGAGTGCATTTGATGTCACTAACAGAGACATCATCCTCGACCAGCTAGTGGATTTTGGAGTTAAGGGAAACCTGTTGCAATGGATACGTTTTACCTGTCTAATAGGTCCTCTCATGTTCTTTTAAAGGGCACATACAGCACTGCTAAGAATTTCTAGCTTGGTACTCCACAAGGGCCTGTCAGTCCTTTTTTGTTTAATATCCTCATACATCGCCTACTCACCCTCCTTCCTGGCATCCCTGGAAACATGATTACTTGCTATGCTGATGACATCTGCATTCATTCAAATTCCTCTGCAGATCTGCAACGTTTCCTTCTTGTTTCACGAGTCGGCTTCCAAATGCGGACTCAATATCTCTCCAGAATAGAGTAGAATCTTCACTTCCCGTCCAGCAAGAACACTGCCTGTATTCTCAGTCGGGGATTGTGTTATCCCTCTGTGCACACAGTACCTTTATCTGGGGGTACCTGTACGGATTTATCCCTCCATTCCAGCAAGACAATGTGTGCATCTGATTATTCAGGATCTGCTGACCCGGCTACAGCGGCACCTAAAACCTCTCAAGTGGCTCACTAACTATGCTGCCGGGGTGTCTATTCCTGTAGCACGAACTATATACATAACATTCATTCAATCAGTTGTTGATTATCTCTCCCCTGCTCTTTGTCAACTTTCCAGAACAGTCTTACAACCTCTTGAGAAGTTCCAAAAAGCAGTAATGAGACTCATCCTGGGCTGCCCTGGCTCAACCAAAATTGTCAACATGCAACTTCAACTCAGCCTTCCACCACTTGTTGAGAGAATATACTCCGTGGTTACATACTTCAGCGTTAAGTGCCAGCATTACCCTCACCCTTCTTCCCACTACTCTCACATCATTCGGACTTCCCTTGATCCCACTGCACCAAGGCCTCTGCTTTGCAGTGGTGGCCGCACACTAGTTAATACTGTTTGTTCAAACGTCCTACGGCTAAACATCAACGTACCGGTGGTTGCAGAGGAGGTGGACTATGGCGTTCCACCTTGGCAGACCCCTGTGCCTGCTATCTCATACACTCCGGCCTCCCAAGACTGACCTGCCTCAGCTTCAGAAACGGATAGCTTTGGAGACCATGGCCAGGCTGTCATCTTCCCTCCCTTCGGCCCACCATATCAACATTGATGGCTCCCTGCAGGAGGCTGGCAGTGCTGTCTGTGCTGTATTTTCCCCAAGTCTGGACTCACCTTAAGGGGGCTGGTTCGGCCGTCAACTGCTAACCTCGTCGAGCTCTATGTATTGTGAACTACCAGTACATGGACTCCTGGATGCAGTTACTTTATTAATACGGACGACCAACAGTGGCTTGATCATCTGTGACTCACAGCTGGCCCTTCATACCCTCTCCTCTCCCAGGCCTGCATATCAACACCTCATTACACAGATACTCCATCAATTCACCACTGCCTGTGATCGTTCGCTGGTGGTGCACTTTCTGTGGATTCCCTCTTATACTGGTCTCACAGCCAACAACATCGCTGACCTCCTTGCAAGGACTGCCTGTGGACTGAATCCACCCGCTTTAGATGCTACTAATGCCTCCCCCATTTGCTACAAGCAGATAATACGCAAAGCAGCCCGCTCCCCTATTCTCCACCATGGAAGTGCTGAGAGGGCTCACAGTGCATCCATCCAACATTATGACCACATTCTCTGTCGTCCCCATGATATCATCACAGTGGTCTTATGGTTCGTTGACATAACATGGTGTGTGCCCGCCTCAGACTGGGCTACCGACCTGTGTGGCAGTGGCCGGGGCGGGCAACATACCTCATTTCTCCTCCTGTAAGCTGTGTGACGCACCCAATGCCAACACCCTTGACCATTATTGCCTGCAATGTCGACTTGTCTCTGATTTAATACCACACGGACTCACAGTAGTGGACACTTGTAAACATTTGTTGGAAGATGATAACCTAGATGTTATTCTCATGCGTCATCCACACTTTGGAGGGTGTTAATTTGTTATAGCTAGACAGCGTGTCCTGCGTGGCACGAGTTCCCCTGTACTTACTTCACATATGGCCGCATGGCACTGTACTATGTTTGTCGCCTTCGGGCATAATAAATTAATCAAATCAAATCAGTCTCTCTCTCTCTCTCTCTCTCTCTCTCTCTCTCTCTCTCTCTCTTTCACAAATTCCTGCCCTTTCTCGTTCATTGGGTAACGAGACCAGATACTGACTTTCATATCATATCGCATCACTACGACGAGATTGCAGCCTTTTCAATGACCTTGTGTAAATCTACTGGATGACGTGGGGTAGCTTCAGAACCCGGAGGTATTTTTCCTAAAGCGCGGTGGTTGGGTTTTACCATCCAGGTGCTGGTGCACCAATGTTGCTTACGTTTACTTGGACCCTCCAGCAACACTCAACCTGTATCCTACCGCAGCTCCAGTTTATCTTTGGCTGTGTTTAAACTGTATAATCCTGTATGATGACACAGTGCCTAAAACATCCTTACTTTACATTGAAAACTGCATTGTTCACTTTAGTACTTAATGTTTCTATTGACTGAAAACAGGACCTCATTCAGACTGCTGGGAGGTGAAAGAGTGTTCAAAGGTCAGTAGGTATAATCACAAAAACCGCGGCTTTGGCTGCTAGCTTGGAGGAGTGTGAATACGTCGGTGAAGTGTATTATCAGACACCCTGCAGAATCACACGTAGACCATATGCAATTTACACGCTCTCAGAAACACCACGCCACCGATATATTTTGTGTAACCGTGGCCACATACTAAAACCTTGTGTTATAATGGCAGACAATGGACAGACATGCATGGTAATGGAAATATTGCTCCCTCTGGATGAAGAGTGTGTGAATCTAGACTCACAGTTAAATAATATAATGCGTCTGGAGCTACGTCAAGGCGGGCCTGAATGTGTAATACTTGTATGAAAACTAATGTATGAATGTTTTAAAGAGAGAGTATGGTATACGATTGTCAATGTTTGTGGTGTTGTGTCACACCCATCTAGTCTAACGAAATAGCATCTGAAAGAAAGTGACATCAATTTTGGACTGGATACACGTAACACCGTTATTTCATTTATTACAATACAAGATATGCATTCATTATGCAAATAGAGTATCTCATTACTTCTGCGTGATCCATCAGTATGATGACTGCACAACGTTTTCGCACATCAAGCCAACACTCAAAGTAGCTATAATCCTGTGCAACAAGGACATCTATTTATACCATGGTTTGCAAATATAATGATTGTCTTTCCTCACAATAAAACAGACTGGACGATGTACAACATGGCATGACCATTGTGTCACATGCATTATTATGAATCATTTGTGGCCTCCCTGGTTCAGCCACAAAAATATTACGGCAGTTGAGCTGCACACTCACTAGACTCAGGTGAACCACGTTTCGAGACACCAGACATCACACCTTCTATCATTTATGCTCAACTACAGTTTTTCACCACAATGTATGACGAACATTAAGACTCCAACATTCATCAAATACAGGTTATTGCATATGGAGTTATAGATCACCTCAGAACATCTGTATAATCACACCCTTCATCTTTCTAAACGAAATACGACAAAGCTTCGATACACGCGCCCGCACCACCTATCCCACCTCCTCTCCGTTCCCCCTCGACTCAGTCGTCTCCTGTCAGAGAAACAATGGGAGCCAATGGCATTACTATTTGTTTTTCTTCTACTACTATATATACGTGGCAAACACTTGTATTTGTTGACAGAGTATGACTTCATAGAACATTGTTTCTGTGGGTACTAGATACTACAGTATAGCGGAGGGGAAGCTCTGCCGGGTCTGCCCATTCAATAACTATTACTACGATGTAAACAAACACAGTGGTGCCACACTTCACCCAACACCCTCTCCCCCCTCTGTACTCGTTAGAAGTGAAGGTAACTGTACTATCAGAGACTGTCGTGTAAAGGTTTAGTAAGAAGATTAAGTGTAACATGTGAAACATTATGAAATCTCTACCACAGCTACATATTCTTGGTTGGCCGGCCTGACTATCCTCAAGCTTCATATCTGCTCATGAGATGACGGTACAAATGAACCCAGGAAATTCCGAAGCCTTAACGTCCATTTGCGAGAACTGCTGCGTCCGAGAGACGAAATGTGAACCATCTTCGATCAGGCGATGACTGCCAGTCAGTTGCATCTCACATCTTACCACAAAACGTCAGGCATAGTAAAAACCTCAGTATGGAAAGGGCAAACAGTATGCGTCCAACTGCTAGGAAGATGAGAGAAAACATGATATACATTTATTTATGAGAAAAGAATCTGGAATACTGTAGACAGTGCAAACATTCTGTATAAGCAGAACCATGGACAGGTGGATTAGGAGTTCTTGTTTGGAAGGCACAACGGAGAGCAGTCATCGTTCAGGTCACCCTCGTGTCACAAACAGTACAGGGCCAGGAAATAATCACAACGATGGAAGGCAGCACCAGTAAGCAGTGCTTATTCCGTATGAGATGAACTGAACCCAGAATGTAACATTTCGTCATTCATAACAAAACATTCGATTATCATTATAGAGTAACTCTATGCCCATATATAACAGGGTTGTATGATGGCAGATAATGACAATCACAGCTTATAATTACCAACTTAAGCTAAGCAGAAGTTAATAAAGAAGTAGAACCAAAATCCGGACTTGTCTTCAGCTAATTGAAATGCAGTGTTGCTAACATGGTATTAAAAAAGAGAACAGGTGAGGAACCATTCATACATATAATTATGCAGTATACAGTATATATAAAGTAAAATTAGCAGTCTGAAAAACATTATATATATATATATATATATATATATATATATATATATATATATATATATATATATATATATATATATATATATATATATAATGTTCCAGTTGACTAAAAGATGCTCGCATCCACAGGCCTGTCACCTGCAGCAAAGGGCAACTCATATCAGCGTTACCAACCTATCGTATGACGCACAGAAGAATGCACCAAAGCTTGAGCCTGTCACGAGAAGTTTTCACTAAACTGAAAGATTCGACTTTTGCCTTTGGCTGTACAGGACTAATATTCCTAAGGGTCGACAAATACAGGTTATGATATGACAACTGGATAGTCAAGCAGATCCATTATTATACAAGCATTCATACATGCATAATATAACAAAACCAATATAAGTATTTTATGAGATTATATCTTTTATTTGTTATTTATAATTCTTCATATTACAATAGCAAGGAACAGAAAGGCAACATACTGTACTTGCCGATCAAGATGCACACAGGACTACTTAGGTCAGTCTGTGTTCTCACAATACCCTACAGAGCCTTGGGATAGAGTAGAGATTCTTAACCTGGGGGTAATTTCAGGGGTGGGACGCGAGCCAGGGGGAAAAAGTGGGAATTTCTCTAATTATATTTGCAATTCTCTTAACATAAGCTTGGTTAATATCGAGATGATTATGAAGGATATACAAAACATGTTTGGACGGCTTAATTGAACTACGAGTAGCAGTAGCAATTTTTCTAGATTCACAGCAGAAGGCAGATCTCCATGACAAGATCCAATCTGAAGGCTTTCTGCTATCTCTAGCATACCTGGTGGACATCTTCGAAGCGTTGAATGCAATCAGCCTTTAACTATAAGGGAAAAACATCATCATCATGCACCACGACACCATTCGAGCCTTCATGACCAAACTGACCTCTGGAAATGTCGAATTCAGGTTGGAAATACAGACAGTTTTAGTAACTTGGATTCTGCTCTCATTCACAGTTACGCTGATTCTGAGAAAAACAAATTATCACTCATCTGACTGACTTGAAACCAGAATTCATCAGATACTTCCCAGATATAGATAAGAAGCGCGAAGCCTGGAAATTCATCAGGAACTCATTTCAGTGTGAAGTAGCTGATGTTTCGGATGAAGTACAAGAGAATTTTCTCGAGATAAAGTTCAACTCCTCAACTGAGGAAGACCTCAAAGAATTGGATTTTGAGTCGTTAATTTTTGTTGCTTATGTAAGCATTTACCTGGTCTGAAGGTACAATATATATCAGTATACAGTTTGTATGAATAAATGTCGTTTGAATGAATAATCCTCTCGGAAACTGCTGGTTCAAGGACAATAATTTTTGTCTGTATATTTAAGACATCTGGAGGGGCGTGATATGAGCATGGCAGTTTTTGAACCAGCTCCAATCAAACAAAGATAGAAGATGTGTGTGTTAATTTTCATTTCTCTAATTGCAAGCAGCGATTCCAAGTGGCATCTGCCTGGTCTATATCCTATGCAGTATTTGTCTATCTACTATCTATCTATCAGTCTGTGTGCCAGTCTGTCTATCTGCTCATCCATCTGTCTATCGCTTTAAATATTGATCGATCTATCTTGTCGTACTTATCCATTTACAGATGCACTTCTTGACGCCATTTCCTGTGAAGGGGTGTTGATGTTGAATATTCCTGGCATGTCTGACCAAGCAGATCCATGAACCGCAGGCAAACGACCGCCCTTGCTGTGCCTTCCCGTGAAGGGTGGCCTTGACTGGTGGATCTCTAGGGATTTCCGTCCCTTTTCAGTGACAAACCCCTTCCCACGACAGGCCACTTACCTTAAACACTCCCACCTTTACCCCAGTCTCCGTCTTCTGTCATTCGTGTCAGGTCATTCATTTACACAAAAGTTCTGTGAAATTTGAGTTTTCAGTAGGAGAAACAACGATTGTCCCAGTTTTATATAACACTTATGGACTAAGGAGAGAGAGAGAGAGAGAGAGAGAGAGAGAGAGAGAGAAACTTTAATGAGGGAAATCTAGCCACTGATACCAGACTGTCATTTACTGTATGTCTATGGTTATTATATGATCAGCCAAAATCCCGTATTGCAAAGCGCAGTCCTTGCCATATCTCCAGGACATATTATCACTACCACCACACATACTGATTTTCATTCTCATAATATCCAACCATTCCCATCACTACCACCACCACCATCACCATCACCACCTCCATATTCACATTACCCTGTCTTTGCCTACATCACACACAGCCCTCACCACGCTGTCTCATGCAGTCATGATCATCACACACTCATTTGCATCACCACACTTCCATCCTTCACCAGCATCATATTCAACCAACACCACAACCTTCACCATCACAACTCTACACAAGGATCCGCACCATCATCATCACACGCAATAACCACCATCAACAAATTACAAATACAACCATTTCCACCAACATCACATACCACCACCAACACCACTACCACCACTGCCACTCAAAAACCATCACCAGTACCATGACAACATCCAGCCGACAACCATCGCCACCACCACCATGATCACACAACCATAACTACTACCATGACCACACAGCCATCACTACGCACAACCACCACCATCACCACACACAACCACGGCCATCACCACGCACAGCCACCACCATCATCACACACAGCCACCTCCGTCACCACACACAACCATCACTTTGACCTTCAGCTCACACAACCATCACCAAAATTATCACTAGGCACAATCACGACCACCATCACCACACGACCGCTACCATCGCCACTACCATCACCACCATACATCTCTCTCCATCACAACCTTCTCATCACCGCACTCAACCACCTTTACCAGCACCAAATCCAACCATCTACATCACCACATCCACACTCAACCATCCACATAACGACATCCACACTCAACCGACATACCATCCACACCACCACACCCACACTCAACCACCGCCACCACAGCTACACGCAGTTCATCATTACTACTTTTACAACTAACACCACACAACCATCACCATCACCGCACAACACTCTCCAATATCATTATTTTTCACTGTCACAATATATATAATTTCACAGTCCAACACAACTCCACCTTCTATCCCCATCAACACCACCAACACCATACGCTACTTACTACTTTACCATATATACCTCAAACCAGTCCTGTATGAGACAGCCCTAGCATGTATTCAATATGGACGGTGGGTGTTAGCGCCGAAGTGGTGACATGTAGAGGTGTGCGGTACGTAGGAGGACTACTGGGCCTTGACAGCAGGCAGTGAAGCCTATGCCCAGAGTCGGTCACATAAAAAAAAAAAAAAAACTCACTAACATCAAGTGCAACTCACCACCACAGCTCTCACCACCGTCATCACACACACACACACACACACACACACACACACACACACACACACACACACACACACACACATCATCCGCACTACCAGCACACTCAGTCACGTCACCATCAACGTATAAAACCCCCTCCCTCACCAACAGAACCCAACATTCGATCACCACAATAATCCTCACCACAACCAACCACTGCCATTATCACACACGACTATCTAAACCTTCACCATCACGCACAATCTCAACCACAATCACCACACTTAATCACCACCACTATCATCAGCAGAATCCAATCTCCACTACCAGAACCAAGCACAACGACCTCTCTTACCACTACCACACGTAGCCACCTTCACCACACAGAGCCACCACCACAACCCACTTTCACCACACTCAACACTCCTCACCATCATCACACACAGCTATTATCATCACCATCCTCATACACAGCCAGTTTAGCACCATGTCACTCATCAGTCTCCCACACTATCACAGCTGCACACAAACATCAGCACACAAACTCCCCAGCCATTTATATCCACCAGAAAAAAAAATAAATAATAGACTTCTCCACTGCCACCACCAAGACTCTCACTCTAGTCCATCACCAGCATCATAGTACAGACACCTCAAGCAATCATCTCCATCACCAACACTTCAAACCATCTCCGCCACCACCATCACCACCTCCACACTATCTCACCACCAGCACCACATCACAAACACCTTATTTATCTCCATCATCAACACTTCAAACTATCTCCACCATCAACACTTCAAACCATCTCCATCATCAACATTTCGAACCATCTCACTCATCAACACTTCAAACCATCTCCAACATCAACACTTCAAACTATCTCCACCACCACATTCACGCTGTCCAACCGCCAGCACCACAGAACAAAAACCTCAAGCCTTCATTTCCAGCACCACACCACAAACCATCTTCATCACCACCACACTTACCCTAGCCCACCACCAGAATAACAGCACAAACACCTCAAATATTCATCTCCATCACCACCATTCTCACATTTTTCACCACCACCAACATCACATCCCATTTCATCTCTACCACACTCAGCCACTAACACCACACTCAACACCCCTCACCACCACACACACAACATCCGCCACCACCAGCAAACTCACCCTATCCCACTGCTAGCACCACAGCACAAGCACTTTATTCATCTCCACCACCACCACCACCACACTCACCCTATCCCACCACCAGCCAGCAGCTCCACAACACACGCAGCCCACCATTTATAACAGCATGAAGGGGCGTTTGAGTGCCTGTATATGTATATTCCCCGACCTCCAATTCTGCTGATGGACCAAAAATACTGCATCGGTGTCTCTTGTGTCATGTCCCCCATTTTGTGAACACAGGCGGTCCATTTTCAGGTGTATTTCTGTGTGTTCATTTTGCACTTTTGCTTGGCTGCTTTTAGAGAGGTCAAGCGCAATTACCGCTAGTGTTTGACTGCCCGTGCTGACAGTACAGTAATCTGGCGGTAATATGCTTTTCCCACTTCCCACGATCTCATGCTTAGCCCTGCAGCATTCTTTTTTTCTTTTCCAGCCAGATATTTTCTTTCCATTCCTTTTTTCTTTTAATAAAGGGTGGGAGTGAATCTCTATTTACTTCTTTAAAATAAATGAAGATAATTCCTAAGCCCCTTACTATATGAAAGGTATCTCTTAAGCAAATTAGTCATATGGAGGTGAGAAAATGCGAATATGTCTTTCCACAGGCTGGGTGCCTGGAAGTGCTCTGGTTTCCAATTCCTCCATTAATAGGAGTCTTTTCTAAACTGACAAATAATGTCTCTCCATAGTAAACGTAAACTAATAAAAGGTAAGTTTATACAAGATGATAGTATGTTCGCTTAGATGAGCTTTCTATTACTCTGTTCCTGCATTTGTGATGTGATTTTATTTGGCATATGAGAGATTTTTTTTGACGAAGGATTGCATCAAGCCTTCACTAACCCCTTCACTACTATCTCAGAACCTAGGGTGAAACTAGTCCAGTACCGATTAGAATGAAGATATAAACTATGTCCTTGGTTGATAAGACATAATGGAGATTGACTCTAAACCCTTCCCAAACGTTCTCTCTCTTAAGATGAATAAAATATCGCATCTAGGAGAATAGAAAAGAATGTGAAATCATTAATAAGCACGGTTTTAGAATTTTTACCACCAGCGAACTCTTCCAGAAAGTGAAAATGCCTGGTAAAAGGAAATACAAAGGAAAACGGGGTCATTGTATTGTTCTTGCTTCAGCTTATTTCTCTCTCTCTCTCTCTCTCTCTCTCTCTCTCTGTCTTTTTGTCTGTCTTCCTGTCTATCTGTAAATATGTTTAATTCTCCCTCCCTCCCTCTCTCTCTCTCTCTCTCTCTCTCTCTCTCTCTCTCTCACATCCTTCCCCTTCTCTTCTGCCTGTCGAAAATTGGATTTTCTTCTCTCCCCCCTTCCATTATTCCCCTTTACCTTACTCGTTTCCTAATCTTTTAACTCTCTCATGGGTGAAATAGCTCTATACTCCTTTCACTCCAACTTGGCCTAAATGTGCCATCTCCCCATCTTGAATGCTGTGCTGTGACAATAGATTAGCACTAGAATATGGTGCTAATCACGAACAGGTGCTAGGAGAGGATGTAGAGCCGTAGCACTACTCTTTTCTGCCGCTGTGTTACGTGAAATGGTAGACAAGAGGACGAAAATCTGGACCAAGATAAGCTGAAAGAACTTTAGTATTCTGCTCCTTCTAACGACAGACGATTTCTTTAAGCACTGAATTAATCATAACCATCTCATAAGGCGGTATTCTGGTACGGTTAGGAAGGTTACAATATCCTATTTAATTGACCTGTGCAGCTGAGATGTATGGGACGGGTAGGGTGTGTTTGTTTCACAGCTGCTGATTGGCCGCCGATTATGAAAATCTACAGCTCTTCT
The DNA here is from genome assembly GCF_032717465.1 of Coenobita brevimanus. Classification (NCBI taxonomy): domain Eukaryota; kingdom Metazoa; phylum Arthropoda; class Malacostraca; order Decapoda; family Coenobitidae; genus Coenobita; species Coenobita brevimanus. The sequence goes on along the minus strand of NC_136955.1, from coordinate 16,092,552 downwards.
TTTCTTTAATATATATATATATATATATATATATATATATATATATATATATATATATATATATATATATATATATATATATATATATATATTGCCTGCAGTATAAGCAGCCATATTAAATATGGAATAATTTCTTAAGCTAAAGAGGTCATAATTAGCTTTAAAAGCTTACTGTTATCAAAGAAAATTAAAGTTGGTTATAAAGTTTTGTAAAACGATGAGTGACGTTTGAAGTAAATTATCCACTCATGGTGTACACCCACGTCCGCATGTTGCACTGTAATATTCACCTACGGTGTACACCCACGTCCGCATGTTGCACTGTAATATTCACCTACGGTGTACACCCACGTCCGCATGTTGCACTGCAATACATGCCTGCATTTACTTCAGTGACATCATCGGTGGCCAATCAGCAGCAGCGAATCAAACACACCCTACTTGCCTCATACATCTCAGGCGCACAGGTAGACCAAATAGACTATAACATCTCTTCCTTACCGATTTATCTCTGATTCTGCTCCGTTACTATAATCTGTTATTCATGCAGTCTGTGTCCATACTGAAAAAAGATAACAAACAAACCAGGGGACACTTATAAGTAGTTTGTAAAATAAATCGGTAGGGAAAAGGTGTCAGAGCACCTTACCCGACGAGAATACGGCCATAGTCGATGTATACCAGAGTACTTAACGTAACGGACGATTTTATTCACTGAGAGAAAGCAATAGGATTTTTCAGGTTTTATGCAGTCACTATAAACCCCCTTAATGATCAGAACAGTTCTAGTATTGTATTCCAGCTAACCCAGACGATTTTTTTCAGACGAGTAATAGGAGCCTGAGATTGTTGATTTCTTCAGCTCTAGGATGTCCTTTCTGTTTTAATTTTGCCTTACTAGACTGTTTTCTTCAACTGAGGAAAGACGCTTACAAATGAAGGCATTAGTAAAAATTATATCTCACCCCAGTTCGAAAAAGTTATCCTAAGCTGGTTTAAAACATCAAGCAGTAAAGAGATATACTATGAGTACAAAATATTTGATATAATATTGATGTAATTAAAGGCTGAAGATGATGATGGAGATATGATTCAGTATTATATGGAACACTCAGTAAAGTATATACGAAGAGCAAATTGATAATCATCATCATCATCATCATCGTGATCATCATCATCATCATAATTAACTAGAAGAACATTGTAGTCATGTGTTTCTCCAAAGCGCCATTCTTTCAGAGGGATTCACTAACACTTGAAACACGTGTACATTTATACAGTCACATGAACTATGCTGTTAGTCACATACGGACAAAACTTTATCTGTAGAGGCGACAACAAACTGTAGTCATTTCATTTTCATCTGAGAGAACTTGGGTTTTACAAATAAAGTTTTCCGGATCCAGAATCTGTAATGCGATTCGGATCGGTCCCAAAAGCTAAAGCATTGTTCCCTGGGACGTGGGCTATCTACCCACGAAATTTGTTCCAAATCTCCCTTTCAGTTTTTGAGTAATCCTACTAACCAACAAACAAATATGGTTGTATACACACTCTCCATGGCAGAGGGAAATATATGCTAGAGACGGAAGAGACCAAGGCATTTCCACTTCTGGCTATCGAGTAGTACAAGTTTGCTTTATCCAATGTGTTTTTCATTTGTTTATCTATATCTATCTATCTATTGCCAGACGCCTCAATCCCGTTTGGGGTGGCCACAAACAAATCGCCTCCAAGTCGCCCTGTCCCCCGCCATTTCACTCCCCTGCTCCCAGCTCACACCCCCCTCTCTCATATACCTCTCCACCCCATCCCTCCATCTCATCCTCGGCCTCCCCCTCCCTCTTTCCCCCTCCACCTCACTCACATACACTCTCTTCGTCAGTCTTTGACCCTCCATCCTCTCCACATGGCCAAACCACCTCAGTGTGTTCCTCATAACGCTTCCTATCACATCCACCTCAACACCACAACGCTCCTTTATATCCTCATTCGTCAGCCTGTCTCTCCATGTGACTCCACAGGCTCCTCTTAAATAACTCATTTCCACTGCTCTCACTCTTGACTTGTGTCCTTCCAACAACGTCCAAGCTTCACTTCCGTACGTTAGAGTTGGTATCACAATACTGCCATGTAGTAACTTTTTCACTTCCATGCTTACTTCCCTGTTTCTTATCACTGCTTTCCAGGAACCAGCAACCTTTCTTCCCTGCTGTACCCTTTCAAGCACTTCACCCTCCAAACCTCCATCCTTACTCATCACACTACCCAAGTACTTAAACGTACTCACATTTTCCAATTCCTCACCATCCAACCTCGCTGTACATTCACTGACTTCACCTCTCTCAAAGACCATCACTTTACTCTTCCCTACATTCACCTTTAGATTCCGTTTCTTACACACTCTCTCAAACTCATCCACCAAGCCTTGCAGTTCCCCTTCGTCTTCACTCAACAACACGGTATCATCTGCAAACAACAGTACAGGGAGTTTCCAAACACTATCCTCTCTCACCATGGCCACTCCAACATCCACTACCCTACCTTGTACCTCTTTTATTACCCCATCCATGTGCAGATTGAACAACCATGGAGACATGACACATCCCTGTTTCAACCCAACCTTCAAAGAGAAAAATTCACTTAGTTCACCATCCACACGCACTGCAGCCTTCGCACCATCATACATACTCTTCACAGCATTCAACAACTTTCCATCTACTCCATATATTCTTAACACTTTCCACAGTCCTTGTCTATCCACCCTGTCATATGCTTTAATTGTCAGGTATTATTCAGAGAAGATCGTTTCTCTCTTCAAGCCTTTTCTCACATTTGTAGTCTACTGTATTTTTCTCACTTGGTTAAAAGCTTCCCTCCCTTCCTCTCGAATGTTTTGTAACGAGCGATCAGCTATAATATATGGTGCTAATCACGAAGAGCTGTTGTGGAAATAATAGAGCCGTAGTATTCTCCTGTTCTGCCTTTGAACTCTGGAAAATTTGCTGCCAGCGGATGAAAATAGGCTATTTGCCAAGTTAAGGTGGAGGAATCATAGCCTACTTCAGCATAGGGTTTCATTAAGGCCAATAGGCTATCTAGTGTTTGCATTGCCTGCGTACCCTGCTCATATGTACTCTAATCTTGTACTTCTTTTCCTCATCTCCTTCCCTTCCCTTTTTCATTTCCTCCCCTGCCTTTCTCCCCTCTTTCTCTCCATCTTCTCAGGGTCTCTCTCCCCTCTCTCCTTCCACTCTCTCCCCTTTTCTCTCCCTCTTTTCCCCTCTCTCCTCCACTCCTCGCTTCGGGAACATTAGCAGAACATTAGAAGCCCATTTTGGCAAGTGGTGGACCTTCTCCGACGGTGATAAAAGACCTGATGGGGCTAGGAGAGAGAGAGGGAAGCAGAGTGTGGGCTAGTGTGAGAGAGAGAGAGAGAGAGAGAGAGAGAGAGAGAGAGAGAGAGAGAGAGAGAGAGAGTGAGAAAGAGTGAAAAAGAGAGTGAGAGAGGGAAAGAGAGCGTGAGACAGTGGGAGAGAAAATGAGAGAGGGAAGGAGACTAGGCTGAGAAAGTGAGTAGGGGAGAGTGAGAGAAGAACAGAGAGTAGGTGTGACATTGAGAGAGGGAAAGAGTGGACGAGAAAGTGAGAGAGGAGAAGAGACAGAGAGTGAGAAAGAGGAGGAGAGTAACGTGGGAGAGGGAAAGTGAGTGGAGGAGAGTGAGAGGAAGAGAGAGTGGGCGAGAGTCACGGAGGGAAAAAGCGTGAGAGAGAGAGAGACTGAGAATGGGTGAGAGTGAGAGAAGAAAACAGAGTGAGCGAGAGAGTGAGAGGGAACGAGAGTTGACAAGATAGTGAGAGAGGGAAGAAGAGTGGACCAGGGAGTGAGAGAGTGAAATAGAGTGGGCGAAAGAGTGAATGAAAGAGAGTGGGAGAAAGACTGAGAGAAGGCGAGAGAGTGAGACAGGGAAAGAGTGACAGTGTGAGAGAAAGACTGTAGGTGAAACAGTGAGTGAAAGAGAATAGGAGAGAGACTGAGAGAGGGAGAGTGGGAGAGAGAGGGAGAAAAGGAAAGAGAGTGGGCAGTGACTGGGAAAGAAAGTGGGCAAGAGAGTGAGAAAGGGAGAGAGAGTGGACGAGTGTGAAGGGGGGAAAGAGATTGGACAAGAGTGTGGAAGAGAAAAAGCTGAGTGAGCGAGAGTGAGAGAAGGGAAGAAAGTGAGACAGAGAGTGAGAGAGGAAAGGAGAGTGAGCGAGAGTGAGAGAAGGAAAGAAAGTGAGACAGAGAGTGAGAGGGGGAAAGAGAGTGGGAGTGAATGGGAGAGAGGGAAAGAAGAGTGGACGAGAAAGTGAGACTGAGAGGGAGAGTGGGCGAGAGAGTTAAAGGAGAAAAAGAATAGGAGCGTGAGAGAGTGTGTGAGTGGAAACAAGTTAGGTAAGACCAGAGTGAGGGAGCGAGTGAGAGAGTGGACGAGAGAGAGAATGAAGGAAAAAGAGTGGGCGAGAGCGAGATTGAAGGAAAAAGAGTGGACGAGAGAGTGAGAGAAGGAAAGCGAGTGGGCGAGAAAGTTAGAGAGGGAGGGAAAGAGAGAGGGAGATAACGTGTGGGATAGAGAGAGAGAGAGAGAGAGAGAGAGAGGGGGGGGAGGGGAGTGAAGGAGACAGGAAGCAAGGGAGTGGGCAAAAGGGAGAGAAATGAAAGAAGTCGACAGGAAAATTAAAAGAGGAGGCAAGTGAATGAAGTGATTTGGAGCGAGACTTGCAAGGAATTAGGAATTGAGTGAAAATGACTGAGAGAGAGAGAGAGAGAGAGAGAGAGAGAGAGAGAAATGAAAGTGAAGAGAACTGAACGCAGTGGTTTAGATCGAAAATGACTGAGAGGAAGGAGTGAGTCAGTAGGTGGTGAAGAAAGAGAGAGAGGGGGGGGGGGAAGCAAGAGGAGAGGAAATTGGGTGAAGCGACGGGAAGCAAGAGTGAGGGAGTGTCCGAGAATGACCGAATGATTTAATAATTTATGAGGGAAGGTTGTAAAAATGTATATAGCTACTGGTAGAAGGAGAGAGAGAGAGAGAGAGAGAGAGAAACTGAAAAATGAGAAGAATGAAAATGGGAGATTGTTGAGAAATGGAGAGAAGCCAGAGAGAGGAGAGAGAGAAAGGAGGGAGGACAGAGAAAGGGAAAGAAATGGAAGAGGAGGAAAGTGAGTGAAAAGATTAAAAAGGTGAGTGAGGAAGAGTTGGGAAATGACTGAGTGCTTCAGGAAGGGGAGGAAATAAAAATATATTAAGTGATTGGTGGCGAGAGAAGGAAAAGGATGAAGGGGGGAATGAGTAGGAAGGGAGGAGAGAGAGAGAGAGAGAGAGAGAGAGAGAGAGAATAAAAAAGTGAGAGCGAAGGAAGGTGAATGAAGCGATTGAGAGTGAGGGAGCGTGGGAAAATGACTGAGCGATTTAGTATGGGAAGGATGTAAAAATGGATGAAGTCATAGGAGGCGACAGACGGAGAGCGACGAGGAGAGGGAGGGAAGGAGATCGGAGGGATGGAGAGAACGAGAGAGGTTGGAAGAAAAAGTGGGTGGGAGTGAGGGAGATGGAGGGAAAAGGTGGGTGTCAGTGGGAGGGAGGTAGAAGGAGTGTGAGAGAAACGAGAAGAGGGAGGGAAGGTGATTATAGATGGAGAGGGGGAGGGGAGCTTAAGGGAAAAAGTGAGGTGAGGGAGAGAGAGGGGGGGGGCAGGAGGGCGAGGAGAGCCGTGTGGCGGTAGAGAGTGGAGTACAAAGGAGGAAAGATGGTTGAGTACAAAGGATTACAAATTTAACAGCAACACACCCGTTAGTTCTCTTCAGTCTGTTTGTTATCAATCAATCAATCAATCATTTCCTGTGGCACCCTCGGGGATGCACAGGGCATCGATGAACTCACACCACCACATCATATCTTGTGCTGACTCCTCAAGATCTCCCCAACACTCATCTCTAGCTTCCCGTCTTATTGTCCTCACCCACGTCTCTTTTGGCCTTCCTCTACCTCTCCTACCAAGTGCCACCCACCCTGGTGTACCTCGTACTATTCCCTGTCTCCTATACACATGTCCTAGCCACTTCCATCGTGAGAATCTAACATATTCATCGATCGGCTGCACTCCCGTTATTTCTCTAATTCTACTGTTTGGTATCCTTTCCCACCACTTAACTCCTAATATTCTTCTAAGTGCTTTATTTTCAAACACCAAGAATTTATTTTCCATAGTCACTGTGCTGTACCAAGACTCGTGTCCATAAATTAAGATACTCCTAACCATTTCCTTATAAAGTTTGATTTTTGTATGCACAGAGAAATTGTTATTATTCCAAATATTTTTAAGCATTCCCATTGCCTGATTAGCCTTCTTTAACCTTTCCTCGAATTCAAAGTTCAAAGAACCATCCTTGGTTAAATAAGTACCTAAATATTTAAACCTATCAACTTGCTTTACAACCATACCTCCAATTACACAGTCCTGCGCATTTTCCATATTCATATTGATTATTTCAGTTTTTCCACAATTAATAACCAAACCCACCTTGCGACCTTCACTCACCAAACAGTCCAACACTCTCTGCATCTCTTCTGGCCCATCACAAATCAAAACTATATCATCTGCATAATCTAAATCCAAAAGTTTCCTGTTCTCTCCCCAAAGTATACCTGCACCGGTTTCTGTTCCAACGCGTTTCATAATGTAATCAATGACCAATATAAATAGTAAAGGCGATAGAACACCACCTTGAATTACTCCGGACTTGACTTCAAACGAATCACTCAGACAACCATCAACCATCACTTTACAAAATGTGTCCTCATGCATGTTCATAATGACCCTCACAAACTCCTCTGGTATTCCATAATGTCTCATGATCTTCCCCATAGTCTCTCTCGAAACACTATCAAAAGCCTTTTCAAAATCAACAAAACAAAGACTTAACGGTACTCTCATTTCATTAACTTGCTGCATCAAATGCCTAACTATAAAGATCTGATCATTGCAACCACGTCCCTTTCTAAAACCAGCCTGTTCATCCCTCAGAATACCCTCAACCACTGGCTCCAACCTATTTAACAACACTCTACTGAAAACTTTCAAAGCTATCAGTGACAAAGAGATTCCGCTCCAATTACCACATTCACTCAGGTCTCCCTTCTTCGGAACTTTAACAATTACACCATTCCTCCAAACTGATGGTAGTAACCCCGTCACCCATATCTTATATTTAAGAAAACTATCCTATGAGCTAAAGGCAAGCTAAAAGGAGAAAAAGAGACAGTGAGGGAAAAAGAGAGGAACAGAGTGGAAGGAAGAGGGAGAGAGGTAGAAGTCGCCAGAATGAGAGAGTAGGAGAAAAAGGCATAGAAGTAGAGAGAGAGAGAGAGAGTAATAGGGAGGTATAAAGGGAGTAGTTAGGAGAGAATGAGTGTGGCAGGGAGAAACAGTAAGAGAGGCAGAGACAATAACAGCGTGGAAGAAAGAGAGGGAGGATAGTGAGAAAGGAAAAAAACTAGGAAAATTAGCAGACATGAGAAACTGAGTAAGAAAGAGTGAAGAAGTGCGTGAAAACGATTTTGACTTGGAGGCAGGAAGAGAGAGAGAGAGAGAGAGAGAGAGAGAGAGAGTGAATGAGGGTCGCAAGGAGAGACCTAGAAAGGGAGAATGACAGTGAATGAGGGAAGGAGGGAGGTAGGGAGACATTTAGGGAGGAAAGGAGGGAGAGAGGGAATGGGAAGACAGAGGAAGGGAGAAATTCTGATTAGGGGAAGGCATGAGAGAGAGGGAGGGAGATATGCAGGGAGAGATGGAAGCAGTAAGGCAGGGAGGGAGATAGGTAGGTGTCACGGGGTTTTTTAAAATAAATGCAAAATTAAAAGATAGTGTTCAGTAATAGTGAACAGCAGGAACAAGAATTGTCTTGCAAAATCAAGCAATTATTACTTTACGCTGGCTTGCTTCGCACGATTCTCTAAGAACGAGAATTTATAAACTTTCTCAACAGTACACAGCAGAGACTAATTACTCAATTGCTGTTTATTAGTACTGTTAGTCTCTGGAGAAAGTTACTTCACCCCTGACAATAAATAACTAATACTAATAATAATATCAGGTTCTTGCTGATGCGTAACTCCTAGGAGGCACAACGGATTTTAAGCTTAATACAACAAGACTGGCCTAAGTACCAGTTATGAATGGCAAAACGTTTATGCAAGCTAGGAGCTATAAGGGAAATAAGCTTAATTGTAGAGAAATGAAACACGAGTTTACATTACATTAAGCTCAAGAAAAAGAACTGTTAAATTTATTGATTACAAAAATAAATTTAACGTTACATCTCAAAATGAATTCAAATAAAGAGATCGTACTCACTCACTCACTCAAAAGCTAAGTTCTTACGCCTAGGAAAAGCACCTTAACTAAACTCTTAAGTCTAGGAAAACGAAAAGAAAATACTGGTCAATGAATGTGGTGTATCACCGAAGAAGGGTGGGAGCCTGGAGAACTGTAGTCTAGTGGAGTCTGGGTGCTAGCTGACCTCTCATCTCTCTCACTGCTGGAGCACAGAACCTCACTCCGTCACGACAGACACTTGACTGACTAACTCATGGGAAAGAAAGAAGCGCTGTGGCCGCATTTTTTTAACGGCTAGAGTGAGCGAAACGCGCCCAAAACAAATTGCTCAGCGGAAGCGCTAATGTCTCACACAAAGACAATCACTTATGACAATGAAAAATTGATTTGAAAAGACTCCCGACCGAATGAGCGGTTAACTGAACGATAAACTGGGATTCCACTTGAGTTCGTGGTTTCCCACAAAAGCCAATGTCACTAGCCGACTCGTGACATTACGCCCCATGAAAATCAAATCTTTCTTTCTTCAGAAAAAAGATTTCAATATACATACATATAAATCCTAACTCAGTCACACAAGATTCACACTGTGGTGTGTGTGCTATCCTGCTACAGGAGAAAATCACTATCGCCAATGAGCGTAAAAACCTTGTATTTATGTAAATAGAGGCAAGCTTGAGGGAAAAAACTCCGTGACGATGGTGAAAATCCTGTACTCAGGTCAAACTGAGCAAAAGTTCTCTAAATTTACATTAACAACTAATTGTTATGTAGCATAATGTATGTAACACATGGTGTAGGGGTGACAGTTGTGGTGTAACTGTACCTACGTGTAAAATCACATAATACAAATTTAGAGTAAATAATGACGACGAGGCAGAAGAGAAGGGGTGGGAGCATGCGACAGGAATGGCCAGCTGATCTGCATGGCAATGATGCACCCGTCAGGTACACCTGCGAAAGGAATTAAGGTGGAGCATCAAAACTGTTATTTCTCTCCCTCTCTCTCTGCCTAGCAATCAGTACTTATGTCATTATTAACCAGGAAATGTAATTCTCCTGAATTCACAAATTGCTTAGAACCCTTATAGCTTACTGGTTAACGCTTATTAACTAGGAAATGTGCCAGTTCTTGAATTACTCAAATCTCTTAGAACGGGCAGTTTACTAGTTAACTTAACATTATTAACCAGGAAACGTGCCAGTTCTTGAATTCACAAATTGCTTAGAACGGGCAGTTTACTGGTTAACCTAACTCTACACTTACGACTAATACAGGAAGCTGAGAATCGCTACGCAATCTTGGGCAGGTCACGTTTTAACACCCACCGTGGGTGTGAACACTCATGTGGGTAATGTATTTTCTCCGGGAATCCTCAGAGAGGCCCACAGCTCGAGACGTTCCACAAGGTAATTCATACACAGCCTCGGACTGTCTCTGCAGGGTTCTCAAACTTCCCCCTTAACTTATGGTATACATCTATGTACAGGCCCTGGATATACTGTGTCCTGTGGGGCCAACGAGTGAGATGTCAGGTCTACACTTTTAACTGGGAACCAGGCTGGTCCTTGGATCACTCAAATATCTGAGGCCGCCTATCTTACAGAACCCAGCATACAACAGTTGCTAGTTAGTAAGCAGTTAGTAGGTGAGACATCAGGTCTACACCCACATTACTACTACCCTGTCTCTCAACTGACCCAGAGATTACGGGTGTGGTTACTAACGGCACAGGAAGGACATGTCCCTGATTAGTGGTGTTACTTTGACACACACTGCAGGAACGCACAAAACTATCTATGTCTCGTCCCATCCCTGGCCAGAAAAAGTCAGCTCGGATATGGCCCTGGGTCTTCCTTTTGCCCAGGTGACCTCCTTAGGCTGAACAATGACCCCATTCTAACACTGCTTGGCGGTACTTGGCGGGAACGACAAACTGCAGTCGAACCACGCCCTCGGGTGTTCGTGACTCATGGTAGAGCCGTCCTTGTTTACAAAGGAACTTGGCTCGACCTCCCCATGAATACTTAATCACTCGACCCTTTTGTTTCTTTCGCATGACAGCAAGCGTTGGGTCAGAATGTTGTTCTTGAACAACAAGTTGGCTGCACATCAGATCTTGCGGCGATTCAATGGTCACTGGGGTGACACAATCTGGAGCCTTAGTCATGGCTCGTGTTACTGTAGCCGAAGTCTGAGTAGCGTCATCTTCGGTGCAAATATCCTTGACACCAGGAATATTGCCTATTATTAGGTCAAATAAGGGTTCTGGCATGACAACTGCGAGTGTCGTACCAGTATAAAATGGAGATGCCACCTGGATACATGCCTCAGGGAACAATCTCGCTGATCCATCAATAAGGTTTGCATGGATCTGTCGACCTGTGTACTGCTCAGGCTGAACTCAACTTTGCTTGACAGAGCAACCTGAGGATCCATTATCTCTCAGGACTTTCACAGGAATGCCTCCCACATACCCTGGCTGAACAAGGAAGGTACTGTCACCTGTGGGAGGGCCTGTGGAGGAAGCAGCTAGCCACTGATTAGGCTGCTGAATAATTGATGTGGCAAACATGGTGCCCTGAGAATTTGATACTTGAGGGGTCGTACTCACTGCCTGTGGAGATGGAACATTGGCCATCTGTGGAGGGGGGTTCACTGTCACTGTGGGACTAGTGAACTGTGGGGGAGTACCCGTACTGGTAGGGACGTGACCACCGTGCTGCTGCTGAGGAATGAAGGCTGCATTTGCTTCCTGCCTCCTATTCACTTGAGCTGGTGGTGAAAAGGACGGTCCCGATGGTCGGTTGCGTGGCTGATACTGCTGCTGGTTAGAGTACTTGTTGTACCTCTTCCACTCAGGTTTCTGAGTGTTTTGCCCTTGCTCCTTCCACTGCGGTTTTGGACCTTGGCCATTACTCTGAGAATGGCCTTGTTGGTGGGGTTCATTCTGAGACAGTTTCCCAGATTTATCAGCTTTTCTGCTGTTCCAGGTGTTTTGCTTACGAGTTTGATACCCGTATGCAGTAAAATACGCATCAGCCTTTTCTTCCATTTGGCTGGCATCTTTCACCTGGCAGATCTTAAGCTGTGCTATGAGCTCAGCAGGCCACGACCTCTCTAGCTGTGTACGCAGCATAAGGTCAATTATCCCCTCACGAGTGGAAAGAGTTTCCTCTTTCTCCATCCACTCACCTAAGTAAGCAGTGAGACGGTCGAGGAACTGAACAGCTGTCTCCTTGTCTTGGAGATGAGCTCGCATGAACTGAACTTTGGCGTCGTCTACTGTGAGACCATACGCCTTAATAAGTGCAGCTTTCATCATCTCGTACGTGAGATTGTCTCCACGAATTCTGTGGAGAATATCGAGGGCAGGGCCCACAAATAAACTAAGAAATTGGAGCCGCTTAGCTGCCTCATCCAGTTGATACATGTCTGCCATGTCCTCAAAACGAGCTATGTACGGCTCGATTCGCTCGCCTTTCTTGTATGAAGGAAGCTTGATGCGTGGGGTTGCCAGGACATGTGCAGGGAGAACGCTTGTGGAGCTTGGACCAACTGCACCAGATGTGCCTGAAGCCAAGGAATCTCGCTTGAGCTTCAGCACTTCAAGTTCATGTTTTTCGTGTGCTTCTCGCTCGGCACGTTCGTGTTCTCGTTCTCTCTCACGTTGTTCATGCTCGTATTCGGGTTGTTCTCGCTCGTATTCGCGCTGTTCTCGCTTGTGTTCGCGTTGGATTCTACGCTCGTCACGAGCATCTTTCTCACGTTCCTGCTCATATTTAAACCGTGAGAGGACGTAGGTTTGTATTTTTTCTGGGTCAGTGAGGCCCATTTCTTTAGCTTCCTGTACATAGACACTGGCTGCCATGGCGCTAATTTACTTAGCAAACCGAAACTGAGTACTGACTGCTTCGCAAACGAATGCTAATAACACAAGTAAAGAATACAGACACAAGCTAGTGGTGACCAGTCTTATCTAGTTAACTGGAAAAGAATAAAGCAAAAACGTAAATGACTGGGAAGACTCAATAATTAACACAATGGGTACTGCGACTTCCCAGGAGCGAATAAAATCGTCTGGCTTTACCAAGAATAAACTAAATAGAGTTAAGTACTCTGTGGATTAATAAAGCAAAAATTCACTTGCTAAATTAACGGTAACCACCAGTAAACTTGTGCCTATAAACTTTAATGATAAATACCTAAATATGAAAGAGTGAGTATTATCTCGTGAACAGCTTTAGAGCTAGGAATTAATATCCTGGAATGAGGTCGCCAATTGTCACCGGGTTTTTTTAAATAAATGCAAAATTAAAAGATAGTGTTCAATAATAGTGAACAGCAGGAACAAGAATTGTCTTGCAAAATCAAGCAATTATTACTTTACGCTGGCTTGCTTCGCACGATTCTCTAAGAACGAGAATTTATAAACTTTCTCAACAGTACACAGCAGAGACTAATTACTCAATTGCTGTTTATTAGTACTGTTAGCCTCTGGAGAAAGTTACTTCACCCCTGACAATAAATAACTAATACTAATAATAATATCAGGTTCTTGCTGATGCCTAACTCCTAGGAGGCACAACGGATTTTAAGCTTAATACAACAAGACTGGCCTAAGTACCAGTTATGAATGGCAAAACGTTTATGCAAGCTAGGAGCTATAAGGGAAATAAGCTTAATTGTAGAGAAATGAAACACGAGTTTACATTACATTAAGCTCAAGAAAAAGAACTGTTAAATTTATTGATTACAAAAATAAATTTAACGTTACATCTCAAAATGAATTCAAATAAAGAGATCGTACTCACTCACTCACTCAAAAGCTAAGTTCTTACGCCTAGGAAAAGCACCTTAACTAAACTCTTAAGTCTAGGAAAACGAAAAGAAAATACTGGTCAATGAATGTGGTGTATCACCGAAGAAGGGTGGGAGCCTGGAGAACTGTAGTCTAGTGGAGTCTGGGTGCTAGCTGACCTCTCATCTCTCTCACTGCTGGAGCACAGAACCTCACTCCGTCACGACAGACACTTGACTGACTAACTCGTGGGAAAGAAAGAAGCGCTGTGGCCACATTTTTTTAACGGCTGGAGTGAGCGAACCGCGCCCAAAACAAATCGCTCAGCGGAAGCGCTAATGTCTCACACAAAGACGATCACTTATGACAATGTAAAATTGATTTGAAAAGACTCCCGACCGAATGAGCGGTTAACTGAACGATAAACTGGGATTTCACTTGAGTTCGTGGTTTCCCACAAAAGCCAATGTCACTAGCCGACTTGTGACAGTAGGAAGGTAGGGAGGGAGAAGAGAAGGAGAGAGCAAGAAAAGAGGAAGAGACAGAGAGATGGGGGAGGGAGAGGGGGATACAGGGAGGGAGATAGGTAGATAGGGAGGGAGGGAGGGAAAAAGGAAAAGATACTCATAGAAGGAGAGCAGGGACACACACACACACACACACACACACACAAAGAGGAGGGGGGGAATGCACAAAAGTAACTCAAGAAGTGTGAGAGTGAAACTGATGGGAAATTTTATAGCTGTATGAACTTAGACCAATAACACTTCCATCTTAGTGATTTAGGCTCTTACTCTCGTCAGTTAAGGAAGCTCCCTACCCTAGTGGCTTTTCCTGAGAAATTTATTTTGCTTATTATATTTTACTGATCCATTCTGTGTTACACAAATCCTTGTAGCATTGTCATACTCTGCATAGAGAATGGGCAAAGGATATTAATAAGCCAAAATCAAATCGCTGAGGAAGAGGGGTAAGGGAGCCCCCTCATACGACAAGAATACGGAATTTCATTTCCACTTCCCATAGAGATCCATTTCTCTTTTATTTTCTTTTATTCCGACAACCACCATATCTTTTTGCTCAAGTTAAACCCACGATTCTGAATACGTTATTGTTTATCTCTGTGCTTTCCGGTTAGTCCCGTCTGTACCGAAGCCTTTCATTCTAACTATTATCAGACGATTTTCTTCAGTTACTGTGAAAACCCCGAGTCTAACTGGGATGTGATGGTATATCTCAAACGAATACAGGTATTGGAGGTGTTTTTACTCTCTTCAGTGTAAGTAGATGGGGGTGGCCATCGACTCCTTGATGTAGTGCTACCTACTTCTTTCACCTTGATCATGTGTGTGTGTGTGTGTGTGTGTGTGTGTGTGTGTGTGTGTGTGTGTGTGTGTGTGTGTGTGTGTGCGTGCGTGCGTGCGTGCGCGCGCACGTGCCTTCCTATCCTATTTCCCACATCCTTCCAGTCCCTTTTTATTCCTCTTTTTCACATCATGTGGTTCAACACTGAGTGACAATCTATTTGTTTCCTATAACCCGGAATGTTAACCACGTAACCAAATAACGGAATGATGTAGAGACTTTAGTCCTTCCAAAATATCGAGATCGTTTGGGCGTTGTCCCTCACGGGAATTCCTCTTCATGCGACGCTGCCGAATCTGTAACAAAACACACCTCTGTCTCATGTGAGCTATTTACTACTTCTAAATGAAGTTTATTTACAGTATATGTATATATAATTCTCTATTAAGGCTGTACAGTATAGTGTAAGAAAATGCCTATTGTTTTTAATAATAACAATGACTTTTTATAAATACCTCAACACTTGGCACCGTTGCTTTCCAACTCTGTCACGCTTGTAGGTGAGTCAGTGAGGGTAGGTCGGGTGTCAATCCGCAGGTCACTTCCTTTCTGACCACCATCAAAGATAAGCTCTTACCCCTACAACTCGCCCTCGTCTGCTCCACAGTCGAGAAAAAGAACTTATTTACAGCGTAAATAAGTATTTTTTTTAGAAGAGAAGGCAAGCAGAGGACCTATAATTCATAAAACCGTATAGACTTTTTACAGAAATAAATCTCCATAAAATGTTGATTTTATATGCAGAGAGATAGACAGACAGACAGAGACTGGAGGTTTTTCCTGAAATTCTAATAATTCATAAAACCGTATAGACTTTTTATAGAAATAAATCTCCATATAACGTTGATTTTATATGCAGAGAGAGAGAGAGAGAGAGAGAGAGGTAGTGAGCTGGGAGTGAGGGTTGTCCCTTGACGTTTGTCTCTAATCCGATAATTGGCCCAGTAGAAACTGTGGCAACGTCGCACGTAGGGGAATTCCCGTGAGGGACAACGCCTAAACGATGTCAATATTTTGGAAGGACTATAGGCCTACTATGGCACCACAGTTAAGTGAATGAAGACACACAAAACTGGCGCCCTTTCGAGAAACAAACATCCACGCTATTCATTGCGCCTTGCCGTGGCGAGTTGCTGTCAGCCACAAAGGAACATCGGTCCACTACTAGGGACGGTCTTGTTAGGGTGGTTTCTTGTCTGCGGTTGATGAGTCTGCTCAGTTCTACTCAACAAGAGCTGTCTATGATATTTTTACTGCCGTTGGTCAATTTGATTCAGCTTACGAAAGTTTGCTAGTACTGGAGAGGTTAAAGAAGGCTATTGATAACCCCTCCAGTTCCAGATGCCTTTCTTGATCTTAACAAAATTGTCTGTAATCGGCAAGGTTATAGAACGATATATATGATCATACTATAGGGTTAAACGAGGAGGGTATAATGTGAGATGATGATCAGGAGTGCACTGGACGAGTGGGAAGGTATGTCAAGCACAAGATCAGGACAAACACTGTGATTCTCCCATTTAACTTGCCGGACATTTTTGCCCATTTCACATGTTCTTTCCGGTAGCCCAGTGGCGGGAAAAGATAACACTACGGCTCTACATCCTACACATGGAACTTTTTGTGACTGGCACCACATTCTACTCTCGGCACACTTCAATGAGAGAATAATACTTTGGCTTTACATTCATTCCATAGTGTTTCGTCGTGACTAGTATTCTGATGTTAATTTCCTGTTTGTGTCCAACGATCAGGATAGAAAGAAGGCCATTCTAAGCAGATATTTAATCAGGCAGAGCCAGCACATAGAGAAAACAGGGAGTTGTTGATCAAAAATGAATGGCAGGGAGAAATGAGTAATTATAAATGCACTAACTGTTGTGTACATGTGTATTTATGTACGTGAGTATGCATGCGTGTAAATATGACTATATATATATATGTGTGTGTGTGTGTTTGTGTGTGTGTGTGTGTGTGTGTGTGTACGCCAGATAGACCCCATTCACCCTGAATTTCTCATATTATAATCGCTGTTTCTATATGATTTAGTTTCTGCGAGACTTCCTAAATTGAGGTATCGGTACCACACTTCCTCATTAATCTGTATAGCTGGTGGACCTCCTACCTAGTGTAAATGAACCAGAGAGAGAGAAAGAGAGAGAGAGTCGCACTGTTGCCTGAAAAAACAATCGTGAAAGAGGGAAAGAGAGAGACAAAGAGGAACTTTTATTCCTATTTACAGAAGACGAAGAGGAGGAGCAAAGGACAGAGAAGAGAGGGTGGGGAAAATGACAATAATGGTGAGGGAAGAAGTGCGTAGAATATGTATATGAGGAAAGAAAGCAAGAGATAACAGACCAAAGAGAGGAAAAATTATAAGGTAATCAACATGAGGAAAAGAAAGTAAAATAGGTTGGATCAAAGTGGAAACAATGAAGAATATTATTACGGTTTCCATAATACAATAATCTGACGAGTAAACCACGTGTAGAAGAGATCACGGTAGCCAGAAAAAGAAAATAGTCACACTGAATAAATAGTTGGCTTTATAATTTTTGTTACTGTGTATTTGAATTTGTTTATCTTAATTATATTTTACATCTTGCAAGTTTAGTAATACGTTAAACAGTGTATTACAAGCCAAGGAGAACAAAAAAGCGACCTGAGGAATGGGAAGCGTGGAGGGTTTAACATAGATGCTTTGCAGATATCTTTTAAAACCACATCTGCGTTAAACATAACCTTAGGTGTTCAGAGACAATAATTAAATAGGGAGGATGCTATTGAATTGGTGTGAATAAAGGAGACCTGTTTTTTACTCGTGTGCGATAACTTTTCATATTTTATTATTACATTCAGGTTATCAGTGGCTATTGGAACTAGAGGTGTTAATTAAAACAATAATAATCCATTCACTACTATCTTTTTTTTAACTTTAACGTAATTGTTTGTGTGTTATGCACCTACTAATGATGCACTCGATGAAAGGAAAGACACATTTTATGAAAAGTTGCAAGAAGGAGTAGGAAGGGTACCTAGACATGATGTTTTGATCTGCGTTGGAGACTTTAATGCAGTAATGGGCTGTTCAAATGAGGGATTTGAGGCATGTATGGGTAAGATGGGAGTTGGTAGTAGGATGAGTGAAAACGGAGTGAGGTTTGGAAGCTTCTGTCTAGCAAATGACTTAGTCATCGGGGGCACACTCTTTCAGCATTGCAATATACACAAGACAACTTGGGTGTCGCCGTGTGGAAAATATAAAAATCAGATTGATCACATCGCTATCAGTAGGAGGCATAAAAGTTCTCTGCTAGATGTTCATGTTAAACGGGGAGCGGATATTGGTAGTGACCATCAACTCAGCATTGCAAAAATAAGGTTTAAACTTAAAAATCAGAAGAAGGAAAAATCTGGTGTTGGTAGATACGATATTGTTAAGCTTAGAAGGGAAGGAGAAGAAAAGGAGGAATTCAGATTAGAATGCAGAAATAGGTTTTTGGAGTTGGAAACGTTGGAAGAGGGGGAGAGAAGTGTAGATGAGATGTGGGAGGATGTGAACAAAGTTTTGCATGAGACTGCTGAATGTACGATTGGAAGGAGACATAGCTTCAGGAGAAAGAAATGGATATCAGAGGAAACGTGGGATATGATAAAAAAGAGAGGTGAGGCTAAATTGAGGAGCGAGATGCAATGCGTTGATGAACGAGAGATTGAATTAGCAAGAGCTGCGTACTGGAGTTTGAATTCAGAAGTAAGAAGGTTAGCTAGGAGAGATAAAAGAAGATGTGTGGATGAAAAGGTTGCAGAGACTAAAATCTTAATAAACAAAAATGATGGACAGAGTCAAAGAAAAGCATATGAATCGATTAGAGAACTGAGTGGTAATGCAGGTAAACGCAAGGAAATACCAGTTAGAGACAGGGAAGGAAATTTATTGACCAAAGATGGAGATATTAAAAATAGATGGAAAGAGCATTTTGAGACAGTTCTTAATAGACCAATACCACCAGAAGAGGATATACCGTCTGCTCAGGAAGATTTAAATATAGAAACAGGAGAGTTGAGGCTTGCAGACGTGGAGAAAGCAGTAAAACAGTTAAAGAATAATAAGGCACCAGGGGAGGATGGTTTATTTCCGGAAATGTTTAAAGTGGAGGGG
The DNA here is from genome assembly GCF_032717465.1 of Coenobita brevimanus. Classification (NCBI taxonomy): domain Eukaryota; kingdom Metazoa; phylum Arthropoda; class Malacostraca; order Decapoda; family Coenobitidae; genus Coenobita; species Coenobita brevimanus. Next base: position 16,073,848 of record NC_136955.1, on the reverse strand, counting down.
GATAGATTAATAATGATCTTGACCAAGCTATTCAATAAGATATGGGTGACGGGGTTACTACCATCAGTTTGGAAGAATGGTGTAATTGTTAAAGTTCCGAAGAAGGGAGACCTGAGTGAATGTGGTAATTGGAGGGGAATCGCTTTGTCACCGATAGCTTTGAAAGTTTTCAGTAGAGTGTTGTTAAATAGGTTGGAGCCAGTGGTTGAGGGTATTCTGAGGGATGAACAGGCTGGTTTTAGAAAGGGACGTGGTTGCAATGATCAGATCTTTATAGTTAGGCATTTGATGCAGCAAGTTAATGAAATGAAAGTACCGTTAAGTCTTTGTTTTGTTGATTTTGAAAAGGCTTTTGATAGTGTTTCGAGAGAGACTATGGGGAAGATCATGAGACATTATGGAATACCAGAGGAGTTTGTGAGGGTCATTATGAACATGCATGAGGACACATTTTGTAAAGTGATGGTTGATGGTTGTCTGAGTGATTCGTTTGAAGTCAAGTCCGGAGTAATTCAAGGTGGTGTTCTATCGCCTTTACTATTTATATTGGTCATTGATTACATTATGAAACGCGTTGGAACAGAAACCGGTGCAGGTATACTTTGGGGAGAGAACAGGAAACTTTTGGATTTAGATTATGCAGATGATATAGTTTTGATTTGTGATGGGCCAGAAGAGATGCAGAGAGTGTTGGACTGTTTGGTGAGTGAAGGTCGCAAGGTGGGTTTGGTTATTAATTGTGGAAAAACTGAAATAATCAATATGAATATGGAAAATGCGCAGGACTGTGTAATTGGAGGTATGGTTGTAAAGCAAGTTGATAGGTTTAAATATTTAGGTACTTATTTAGCCAAGGATGGTTCTTTGAACTTTGAATTCGAGGAAAGGTTAAAGAAGGCTAATCAGGCAATGGGAATGCTTAAAAATATTTGGAATAATAACAATTTCTCTGTGCATACAAAAATCAAACTTTATAAGGTAATGGTTAGGAGTATCTTAATTTATGGACACGAGTCTTGGTACAGCACAGTGACTATGGAAAATAAATTCTTGGTGTTTGAAAATAAAGCACTTAGAAGAATATTAGGAGTTAAGTGGTGGGAAAGGATACCAAATAGTAGAATTAGAGAAATAACGGGAGTGCAGCCGATCGATGAATATGTTAGATTCTCACGATGGAAGTGGCTAGGACATGTGTATAGGAGACAGGGAATAGTACGAGGTACACCAGGGTGGGTGGCACTTGGTAGGAGAGGTAGAGGAAGGCCAAAAGAGACGTGGGAGAGGACAATGAGACGGGAAGCTGGAGATGAGTGTTGGGGAGATCTTGAGGAGTTAGCACAAGATAGGATGTGGTGGTGTGAGTTCATCGAGGCCCTATGCATCCCCGAGGGTGCCACAGGAAATGATTGATTGATTGATTGTAATTGTCTGGATGTTTCACCATCAAAATGCAATGTATACTATCTCTGAAGAAGCTCCTTGTGAACCAGATAAATGGGTTTAGCGATAGCAGGATTTTTAAAATGAGAGAGAGAGAGAGAGAGAGAGAGAGAGAGGGGGGGGAGAAGAAGAAGAAGATGATGTATATGGATAAAGCAACACAAACAAAAGGTTACTTTAAAGTTGTGAAGTATTTTTTGGTGGGGAAGAAAGATTGGGAATATGCAAGAGTTGACTGGAGATAGTATCTGCCCCGTCCGCTACAAACAAAATTACAATATCTGTCATTGGCAGAATGGAAATAGGGGATAGAGAAGGAAAAAAGTACACAGAAAAAGTGGCGGTGGTGTAATATTATAGTGAGTAGGTAGGCGTGGAAGGTTTAGTCGAGAAAATGCTTTACCCTCCTCAGTACCCCGTCTCTTTTCGAAGTTAAATTTAATCATCTTTCTCACGGATAGGTTTTAAAAGGTGAAAATGGGACTAAAGGGAATAAGTGCATCAGAAACTGCATAATATTCCTTAATGATGGGAGAGTTATGCTAAATAAAAAAAATCGTACTGAATGGAATAATCTAACGAATGCAACAGAGAGACACAAGAGAAGTGGTATATTTTAATAAAGATAAGTGAAGTATTATGGTGACAGTTTCAAAAGCTTCTAACCTCTCCACTTCAAGCTGTATATAATAATTAGCAATTTTCTTCCTCTGTCTTTTCCACTGCCCCAATATTTTAAAACGTAATGAATCCAGGCACAGCGAAATGAATGGATCATGAATTTGACTCTTAAATAATTGTTGTTTTCTCTACCATGGACAAGTTTTGCATGCCGTTAGCTTTTGGTTATTTATTTATTTATTTTTTTTTTTAAGAAAGTGGGATAGAAGGCGACAAGGTGGAAAAGAGATAACGTATGAAAACGTACACACACACACACACACACGCACACAACATGACCTGAGAAATGGTGCAATATTTTGGACGTTAAGAAACGTGTAAGTCCTCAGTTAATCTGTGGAGTGCTGCTGGTTGGCCCCACTCTCATAAAAACACCCACTCTTACTGGCCCTCTCCTCCCCCATCCCCCCGCAACCATCCACACTTTTCCTTTCTCCCTCTTTGCCTCCAAACACCCAACCTTACTTACCCCCTCCCTATTACGTTTCCCCAACCCTTACTAACCCACCGAAACACCCACTATCACTAACCTCCTCCTCCCCCCTCCTCCCACCAGTGTCCGCCATCCCCTCCTTATGCCACAAACACTCACCTTCACCTCCCCCCTCCCCGCTTACCCCACTACATCCTCCAACCCCTCCTTACCCCCAAACACTCACCCTCACAAACCCTCTCCTCACATCCCCGACTATGTTCTCCAGCTTGAATCTATAAAGAGGTGCCCTGCAGTTCTAATGGACCCAGGTTCGAATCCCTGCTGGGACAGGGAACAGTTTAAGGATTTGAATTTCATAAAGCAAACTTCACTGATCTACCAGAAGCCCCGCCAAAATGTCATAAAAATACTCCCGTTAATACCAATACACCAATACTTTATGAGACAGCCCTAGCATGTATTCAGTATATGGACGGCGAGTGTTAAAGCCGAAGTGGTGATATGTGGAGATGTAAGAGGACTACTGCGGCCCCAAGGAGGACCACTGGGACTTGGGAATAGGCACTGAAGCCTTTGCCCAGAGTCGGACATGTAAAAAAAAAAATCCTCTCCAGCTCATAGAATTAGATATCATAGGCATAGTCTTTCTTTTAACAAACAGCCTCGAAAGGAATATTAGGTCTGTTGACTTTGATTTCCTTTATACTCTCTTTCTCTGCTGTGTTTAACCTTTATTCTACCACCCAATCTAATATTCTTCCCTTGACCTGCTTACCCTAATGACATAAAAGTATCATGAAGACCGAGTCCATTGTGGTGTAAGCAATCAACAAATATCTGTCCAGACTTTATAGAGCACCGGCAGTTGCTAGATGAGGCCAACCTGCATCCCACATTACAAAGTGTAGTCAAGAACGATAGAAAAAGACTGACATTTTCTAACATTACAAAGGGTTATGCTCCAGAAATTAACGCTATAGATTCAGGGCTTGACCACACCTTCCAGCTACGTGTTCATAATACAAACTTAACTTCGGTGCTACGGCTGTCCTATTTCCCCTTTATCTTCCTCTCGACATTAATGTATTTCGTTTGATCCTCCCCAAAACCACGGGTCTGTGTTCTTTCCTCCTCTTCTCTCTTCCTTCCCTCCCTTCCTTCAGTTCGTCTCCGCTCCTCCTCTTCTCTCTTCCTTCCCTCCCTTCCTTCAGTTCTTCTCCCCTCCTCCTCTTCTCTCTTTCTTCTCTCACCTACTGCAACTCATCTCCCGTCCTCCTCTTCTCTTTTCCAGCTCTCCCCTTTTTCATCACTTCTCCCCTCCTCCTCTTTTCTCTTCCTCCTCTTCCTTCTTCAGCTCTTCTCCCTTTCCCCTCTTCTTTCCTATTTTTCAGCTCTTCTCTTCTCCTCTTTCTTCCTTCTCTCCCCGTCTTCAGCTCCTCTCCTCCTCATCTCATTCTCCTCTCCCCTCCTCAGCTCTTCTTCTCTTCTCGTCCCCTTTCATCCTTCTCTCTCCTTCCTCAGCTCTTCTCAACTTCCACACGTCTCTCTTCCCCTCCAAACCTCCCCTAATCTTTTTTCACCCCTTCAAGCCAATCTACTGTAATTGTCTTCCTGCAACCTAATCGCTTCTAATACCACCTCTCTCCACCCACTCTCAAACCCAGTCATATTCAACTAGGGGAGGGGAGTGCTCGTGAGAGTGAAAGATGGGCAAGCAGTTGTTCAAAAAGCCTTTAGTTCGAGCCAGGACTGGGACAAAGAGCAGTTTAATAATTGAAGATTCATTTTCTTATATTTACCATAACCTATTGACAATCAGAAATGACAAGAAAGAAAGAAAGAAAAGAACGTCCCATTAATTCTACAACACAGTTCCTGAATGAAAGAGCACTGTCTTGTATTAATCACTATCTTGTATTCATTATAAACGGCGGGCAACATCGCCGAAGTGGTAGTATGAAAAGAAGGTATATGGTACGTAGGAGGACTGCAGCGCCAGAGCGAATTGACAATAAACTCTATATCCAGAGGCAAACACTTCAAACAGTACAGATCCCAGTAATGTCCAGCTTCCTCTCCTTGACTCTCTTCTCCCACTTCGTTCCCTCTAGCTCATTGTATCCTCTACCCTACCCCTCTCCATCCTTCTCCTTCTCTCCAGTCTCCTTTCATCTTTTCTCTATGCCCCCTCACCCTCCAACCTACCATCACCTTCACATTCCTCCCATCTCCTTTCCTTCCCTACACCTCCCTCTTGCCCCCCTCACTATCTCATCCATCGTTCCTTCGTCACTTCTCTATCCTTCATTTTCACATTCCACTTCCACTCTTTTTCCTTCTTTTACCCTCCCTGTCTTCAGTCTTTCCACCCCTCCACACCCACTCCACCTCCACCCTCTCCCCCACTCCCAAATACTCAGTTGAACACAAACACCCATATACTATAAACCCTCCTTGTTCGCCTCTTCTTGCCCTGCCTCCCGTCCCCTATTTCCACTCTCTCCTTTGCCAATCCCTTTTCCCTCTACCCCCAGTTACCGCCTCCCTTTCTTTCCTGATCCACCTCATCCCTGCATCCACCCTTCCTACTACACCCTCATTCCCTTACCACATTCTCCCTCCCTTCCTATCTCCATCTACTTCCCAACACACCCTCCCATCCCTACACTCCTCCCTTCACCTTCACCTGTCTCTCTCTCTCTCTCTCTCTCTCTCTCTCTCTCTCTCTCTCTCTCTCTCTCTCTCTCTCTCTCTCTCTCTCACCCAGTCCTTCCACCCCAGCAGAGAGACCTATGAGGGCAATAAAAACATGTGCTCCTTGCCTTCCAATAAATGCAGTTTTTACCATCACCTGGGGGCGAGAGAGAGAGAGAGAGCAAACTGCCAGAAATGCACACTGAGGGTGAAAATGATTGTGTCATTTCTATATTTATATTTGTTTATGTACTGTATATCTAAGTATCTATCTTCCCCCCCTTCCTCCCTCCATCCATCCGTTCATCTTTCCATCCATCTATCTGTCTGTCTATCTCTGTCCATCTGTCCATCTAACTCTCTTTATAACATGAAAAATCCATAAAATGTTATATGTAAACATTTGTAAATTTTTTTTTTTTTTTTTTTTTTAAATAACAGAACGGAGGAAGGAAAAACAAATGGAGAAAAAAAAATAATCCATACACCAGATTACTGGTGTCCTCTGTTCATAAAATATCTGTAAGAATTAGACTTGAACAGTTGTAGGTTGAAATTTGGAGGAAAACAACTCTGGGGAAGCGAGTTCCAGAGAGATGCAGTTCGGGGAATGAAAGAATTCTGATAGGCAGAAGTTCTGCAATGTGGTTGAGTGACATTCCAGTCATGAGCGTTACCAGATGCCCGTGTAGCACGAGGGAAGGCATGGAGAGGTGGCACCATGGACGCAATTTCGTCTGAGCATTTGCCAAAAAAATATCTGTAAAATAATGCAAGGGAGGCAACATTCCTTCTTACTTGCCGGGGAGGTAGTTTATATGTAATGGCAGGGTTGTTAATGATTCTAACAGCTTTATTCTGAATTTTGTCTAGTTGTCTTAATGCAACCTCTCCACAACCATTCCACAAGGGTGAGCAATATTCAAGCTGAGAGCGCACATGACTCTTATAAATTATAGCTAACTGCTCATCGGCGAAGAAGTTACGGACTCTGTACAATAATACAAGTTTCCTTGAGGCGGTTTTAGCAAGTGATCTGACATGAGAGGTCCAGCTGAGGGCACTGTTAAGTGAGACACCAAGAATTTCAATACTTTTGGAGATGGGAATATTAGTAGCACTGAAGGTAATGTACGAATCTGGCAATATCTGTCTATTAGTAAACTGTATATATTTAGTTTTACTAGCATTAAAAGAGACAAGGTTGTTTTGTCCCCATTCACTGATTGTAGATAGATCGTGATTTATGGAGATGGCTGTATTGAGTTGAGAGGTAGAGATATTAGACTTTGTAAATGGATGTCTGAGTGTGAATGAACTATGTAGTGTTGAGTCATCTGCATATGAGTGAATGGGATTGTGAGTGACAGATAAGAGATCATTAATATGAACCAGAAATAGGGTTGGCGCCAGAACTGATCCCTGTGGCACGCCGGCGTTAATTGAGTGGAAATTCGAATATACATCATCTACTTTTACTCTTATTTTCCTGTCACTAAGATAAGAAGAAATCAAAGGAACAAAAGACGTTAGTCCATAGCAAGGGAGTTTGGACAGCAGGGAACGGTGCCATACTCTGTCGAAAGCTTTAGAGATATCAAGAGCTACTGCATGAGTTTCTCCAAAAAGATCAATTGATTGATGGATGGTATGAGTTAAGAGATTGAGTATGTCAATGGTGGATCTTTCGTGGCGAAAACCGTATTGTCTATCATTAATTAAGTTGTTGGATTCAAGATGTTTAACAATATGCTTATTAATTAAAGTTTCAAATACCTTACCAAGAGAAGATGTGATAGCTATTGGTCTGTAATTGGAGGGGTCAGACGAACTTCCTTTCTTCGGAACTGGGTGGATATTGGCTTCTTTCCATGAATTTGGGAATAAAGAAGTACGTATGCATAGTCTGAATAATTTAGCTAGGACAGAGGCAAGTTCAGGGGAACACTTTTTCAAAACAATTGGCGGAATTCCATCTGGACCTGGAGCTTTGTTGGTAGGTAAATTGTCTAGGATGGATTTTACAAATCTTGTCTGTATTTTAAGTGGGGTAATTTCGGGAGAATCAAGTTCCAGTACTGAGACATTCTGGCTGGTATCATCTATGGTAGAGTTTCTTGCAAAGGTACTAGCAAAGATATCTGCTTTCCCACGTGGGTCATTTGTAATATTGCCATCTGAAGATTTTAGTGGGGGAATGGAAGATGACTTGTTAAAGTTATTATTGAAAGAATTAAGAGTTGACCAGAATATTCTGTTGTCATTAGGGTTGTTAAGTAGTTTTGATGCTTGCTTTTGAAGAAAGTTTGATTTAGATAGATTTAATACAGCTTTTGCATGATTTCTAGCAATTTTAAATTGGGAGAGTGATTCAGGTGTTTTTGATTTTAAGTAAGAGTTATATGCTAATGACTTTTGGGCTGTTGCTCTGGCACAATTGCCATCAAACCATTTTGGAGAGTTTGATCTTTTAGTGAATTGTTGACTTGGTATGAATAAATCCATACCAGCTAGTATTAAGTCACAAATGTGGGACTGGGTAGAATTGGGATCACTAGAGAAGAAAGACTGCCATGGAACATCAGCAAGATAATTTCTAAATCCATCCCAGTCTGCCCTGTCAAAGTGCCATCGGGTCACCCTGACAGGTTCGGAATGGGGAGATGTAGGAGGGTTAACTAATGAGGCTTTGATGAGATTGTGGTCAGAGGATCCAAGTGGTGACAGTACCTCTATCCTGTATTGATCTGGATTATTTGTCAAGAATAAATCCAAGAGATGGGCATTATGGTCAGGATTATCAGGTATTCTGGTTGGTTGCTTTACCAACTGGGTGAGATTAAACGATTCCGCAAACAGCTCGCATTCCAGACCAGCGTCGTCAGTCCGGGCAGAATGCAATAACCATTCAACATTGTGTATGTTAAAATCACCCAAAATGGTAATTTCATTGCCAAGGGCAAGGTCAAGGTTACTCAACTGAGTGGATATGGAATCAAATACACTGGGTTCCGAAGAAGCATTGGGGGAACGATAAACTACGCAGATATATTTGGTAATGTTTTGGCAATTTAATTTATATAATGAGTAATCAAAACTGGATGAAGTGAAGTTTAAAATAGTATCAACTGCATATTGGGATTTGATATAACAACAGGTGCCGCCCTTGTTTCGAAAGTTTGTAAGGAGATGGTAACCTGGAAAACAAAATGGAGATATATCGGTAGAGGGTGAGATTTGTGGTTCTGTGAGGAAAAGGGCCAAAGGGGATATGGACTGAAGGAAAAAATGAACTGAGTTTAAATTTGTGGTAAGGCCGCGGATGTTGGTAAAGAATAAGGTCGCACCGTCACCTCTTTGCCGATGAGCATTCCCGGAAATAGCAACAGTCGCTGCTGGCACAGTCGCTTGATAGCGACCGGGAGGACCCTGTGCCTCCAGCCCTACCCTGCCGGTGGTGGCAATCCGAGATACCACCTCATTTGATTGTGAGATTGCAGCGGCCATTACTAAAGATGTGAATAGAAGGTGTGATATGTTATGCGCATGTAGTGTGGTGTAGACAGTTGAAGGTAGAGGTATCATGAGAGCATGCTGGCCTACTCTCTGTGTAAATGAATGCACTGAAAATGTTCAGAAAAGGGAGATGGTCAGGATCAAGTCCTGAGGGCTGGTGAAACGGGAGCTTCAGCTCTCCCTGTCACCAGCTTGCCATCAACCTCGGGAGTACTGCCCTGTTCGACTGGTGCTACAGTCTACTCCTCAGAAATATATATATAAATAAGTGTATACTGTATAGCCCGTATTGAACATTCCAATTCAAAATGAGCACTCGTTTTCTTTTCTTTTCTCTTTTTTTTTTTTTTTGAGAATTGGTAACACACACACACACACACACACAATATCTGTCTAGGCCTGAGTACTTAGTGAATACTGAAAGATCAGTGTGGTGTCTGTATAGATGGCATGTGGATTTTTTGATAAACTGATCAGTCTTATGAAAGCGGCCTTAAATGATTCAAATATCGCTTCCTCCTTGTGGAACCCTCCAAAAGTAAGGGAATGTTTACCGTAGTGCTAAGTCTTCCGCAAAAGAAAAAACAAAGAAAAAAAAAGCAATATTTTAGCGCAAAACTTTCTGGAATACTGGATGAAATAATGAAATAATGGACATATCATTTACGACGATATATCGGTCTCCTTACCAGATATATAAATAAAAACTAGAGGTAATTCTCCTAATATTCTGATGCTATGTAGGTTTAATTATCTGCAATAAAATGGATTAATTTTATTATAATTGTATTGGCTGATGATACTTGGTATGTTTCTTAAATCCTTAGACTACATTGGACTATAAACACTGATAGATCCATATGGGTAAAGGAATAAGTCAGGATAAATTAAAACCTTTATGCAGAAAGGATACACACATTTATGGACTGATTTCACTTAGCATCGATCATATTCCATGTTATGTGAAGAGATATGTATAACGAAGAAGGATTTGTATATTCCATCCATTTATATTGACACTACTAACCAAACGATATACAAGGATAAATTTAAGAGAGAGAGAGAGAGAGAGAGAGATCATCTATTAGTATCACAGACCATTAAACAAGAATGCATTAGTGGTTCTCGGGAATGTCTATCTCTTATACTTTTATTTATACTTGTTTTTTAATTCCCAGTCTTACTCTTCTCTCTCTCTCTCTCTCTCTCTCTCTCTCTCTCTGCTCCTGTGACTACACCACAACTCAAACACAACCTCTTCTCTCTGTACATATATAAATTAGATTATCGACCCCCCCCCACACACACACAGTTCAGAAGAAAAGTGTAAGGCATAAATTATGTATACTCTCTCTCTCTCTCTCTCTCTCTCTCTCTCTCTCTCTCTCTCTCTCTCTCTCTCTCTCTCTCTCTCTCTCTCTCATATTTATCGAAAAGAACAGAATCAATCACATGTAAAACATTAAAGAAACACACACACAGGCTTGCAGTAACAGCTGTATATTAGAAGAAACTAGGCAGCTTCAAAGAAAACACCAGTATGACCAACACACACACACACACACACACTCACACACGAGAGAGAGAGAGAGAGAGAGAGAGAGAGAGAGAGAAAGCCAAACACACACGAGCATGTAGACGCAGAAATAAATGACATACACAAAACAACATTCTTTACAAAAATGCCAGAACAAACACATATGCAGGCACACACAACGCCATCATTTTCACCACTATCCTTCCCTGTTTTTCCTGCTAAAGATTATATGAGGTGGGACTCAAAAAGGCAAGTAAAAAAACGCTGGCATAAAAATTAATAGACAAAGACATATACTGATCAAAACTACAAATGCAGTGCAGAAAAACAAAATACAGAAAACACATTCAAACGATTTCAGACATAAATAATATTCGTTGATAATAAATGACAACTAGAGCGAAGAAACATACACGCAGGCAAACATAATTGTATACACAAACACTGACATACATGCACACACCTACACTATCGAACATTCATTCACAAATGCAGGCACACACACACACACACACACACAGACACACACACACAGACACACAGACACAGACACAGACACACACACACACACACACACACACACGCGCGCGCGCGCGCGCAAATATATGTATTTGTTTATCTGTCTGTCTACAAAGTGCCTTTATTTTCATCCTAGCATTGATCCCTTTTCATGTTAGAGTTAATAGGACTCAACAAAGTGAAATGCATAAATCATGAAGAGTACAGACACTCAAGTGACATGCTGGATATTACAGAAAAGAAAATGAAAATTATATATGAAATGTAACAGACAAAGAACTTAAACTGCTTCCCTTTGATGTTGCCATGTTCCCATTATTTTTTCCAGTTTTCAACGATTTCACTCAGCTTCGGAGAAACTTTTAAAATTCAGGGGTTAGCCGCAGCCTTCATTGATCCCTTCAGTGAGAAAGAGTTGTTTGGAGGCTGAAAAAAGCAAAAACACTAACCAAAGGTATCAAATACAAACACAATATTGGAGAAAGTCGAATGCAATACCGAAAGTGCATACTATTACCCCTGTCACTCTTGTCAAGAGTTTGAGGTACGAGTGTCCACGGGTTTGCAACTCGTGGTAACTAGTTGACGATATCGTAGTGTCTCTTGATAACTCTTGGATTATATGGTAACAACTCGTCCTACTTCGTGAGGCGCCACGAGAATTTTGAGCACGTTTTTTTCAAAATTCTCGTGGCGCAGCCACGAGTTTAGGGTTCTCGTAATGCTATCGTAACTCACTTGGGCCTTCTGGTACGGCACTCGTACAGATAATCGTGGTATATCGTGGATACTCGTGTTGACTCGTAGCCAGAAGTTTAATACGAGATACTACGATGTAATGCGAGCGTGCACAAGTGTTTTACGGTAATCATATGAGTTAGCTGTGAGTCCAGTTCGATAGAGCACGAGTATCCAAGAGTTGTGACGATAACAGTACCAGTTACTCCAAGTTATGCAGATATTACTACGAGTTCGCTACGAGATCGATACGAGGTGGTACGAGTCATTACGAGTTCTGTGCGAGTTTGGTACGAGTCGCTACGAGGTGGTACGAATTTCGTACGAGATCACGAAACAGCAGCCGGGACGCTGCTTAACGTCAGTTGCAAAGAAGATTTCAAGCTGTAAATACTTCTCTTTGGTTTTTATTCAATCAAGATTGCTCCAAAGAAGAAGGGTAACGGTGTTGGCAATAAGGCAAGGGCCTGTACCCCCTCCCTCGATGAAAGTCCAGCAACACTGCCCGAGGGAGAATACCACTCTGACCAGGAAAGCCGGGATGCCCCAGTGGACCTGCCTGAGTCTCAGGGGAGCCAGGAACAGCAGCCCCAGCAGCGTGAGGATAAGCTAGACAAGAAAACGAGGAAGCAGCACCTGAACCTGAGCGATGAGCAGGAAGCTGGCATCGTGGAATGGCTCGAGACCAACCCCATCTTCTACAACGAGGGCTCCAAAGAATATAAGGATACTCAGAAGAAGTAGAGGCTGTAGAAGGAGAAGGCCAAGGAGCTGGATATCCCTGGTAAGTGCTTTTGTATGGATTTTGAGAAGTCAAATCCGTCCTTATGTGCTTACAAGAAGGATACTTCGAGCAATGTTTCTCTCTCTCTCTCTCTCTTTTTTTTTTTTCCAGTGGAAGACTTGCAGCGGTTGTACCAGAGCATGACGGCCATTTACGGGATGCTGTGCCAGCACAATTTGGGTGATGGTGCCAGGGAGTTCACGGATTGGGAAAAATGGATCCTTGACTCATTCAGTTTCCTGGCCAACCACAAGTTGAGGACTGAGCAGACAGGCTGCCAGCATTAGTTGCCAAATTATAAAAGGACCAAAGTAGAGTAAATGCTATTATTATGTGCTCACTTGCATATATCTGCATGCATGAATTGCCTTTTGTCTGTATTTTCTCTACAGTTCTGGTAGAAGCTTGGTCTGGCAGCAGCAGCAGCAGCAGCACCAAGGCCTGACATCCCCCAGACCATCGGTAGTGACGAGAAGGGAGAAAGCAAGCCTATCACTGCCACAGCCACAGCTGCAGCCACAGACACAGCAACAGCCACCAGCATCCAGACCTCCAAGATCCAGACCTCCAAGAAGAAGAAGGCAACCCCAGGAGGCCAGACCCCAGAGACAGAGATTCTGGAGAAGTAAACCCATTGAGATAATCGACCCTCTGCCATTGTGTCTGTACCAGATTCAGCCTGGCGCACAAAGAGAGTGCCGTCGCGCTGCGATATTTGTACTTATTCAGCCACTGTACACTGACTTTTTATGGTAAAACAATGATTTTAAACCTTAATAGTTGCTCTTTATCGTTGTATAGTTTGAAAAGGTAAATACGATAGCTGAAAGGCCAATAGAACGAGTAGAATTTAGCCGAGAAGGAAATATATATATATATATATATATATATATATATATATATATATATATATATATATATATATATATATATATATATATATATAATTTCGTATGACTCGAATTCGAGTCATCAGAATCTCAACGGTTGGATTTATGATGATGCAAAATCGCGTCGTCGGTATTTCAAAGAGTTAAATGAAAGGGCGTAAGGAACAAAGAGACTGCAGAGCAGGATAGAGGACCTGATGAAGTCAGCAGATGATTCCAGAGCAGCTTGGGCTCACTTTGGATGGGCACTATGCATCGTTACATGCACAGTGATCTCTGGCAACAGTACCTTCACCAGTCCTTTCAGAGCCTCATGTGGTACTACTCTGAGACAATAACTCCACCGGCGCCAGCAGCAACAGCAGACTCCTCAGCCTCAACCTTTCTTCACTCAGCATGTTCAACCGACTGGCACCAGCATCCAGTTTCAGTATCATCAGCAGCAGCATAGTAGACTAAGTCAGCAGGTGAGCAGTCATAGTGGTAGTGGTTTCATCACGATCTGTAAAGACACAGCTCGGCCAACCTATGGACAGCAGACTCTCCAGTCCACTCCCAGGTTATCTCTGCATCTTAGCCCTTTTTTTTAGAAACATTCCAATAGACCTGGAACAGCAAGGACCTGTCCCAGCAATGAAGTATGGCTTCTACATTGCACACTCATTTCCCCCAGCTCAGGACCAATGTGACAATGATGACTGATATGTGTATTGTGACTTTGTAGGAATCCAAGGATACCCAGCTGATGTGCTTTGTGCTTTAGAACATGTGACTTTGTAGAATTCCCTAGAATGATTCCCAAAACATGCAGTAAAATGTTGGACAAGTACTTGTTTTTTTTTATTTGTTTTCATTGATCAAAAACTAGATAGACTTAGACACAATATGAAATAAATTGGATCATGATGTTCTGCCATGAACAAAAAATCCGTTTTGTTTTTTTTAATTATCATTGTCCCATCATAGGTACCTTGTAACACTACAATTACATATAAGAATAAATACAAATACAATACAATCTTAAGGTTAATTGCATTCCAGTATCCAGTCCCAGTAGTCTACAATAACCAGTATCCAGCCACAATACAGTCTACAGTATGCAAGCACCTAGATCATGTAATTCTGTCATGGAACTGATCCTGCAGGAGAATCGTAGTAGAGCTTCAGGTAAAGTTTCCGAGTCTTGGCTGCCCTAGTCGTACAGTTGCCTCCCACGATGTTGTCCATGTCTTGCAGGTTACCATCATTCCTGTGGTCCATGGAATCACTTGATGGTTTTCGTCCTCTTCATCTTCGGCAGCATTCTGAAGAGCAGGGAATCTCATCCTCATCAGGTTATGTAGACAACAGCAGATCAGCAAGATGGATTCCACTGTCTTTGACTCCTGAAGCATGATGCTTAGGAGACAATAGAATCTGTTGGCCAGGATGCCAAATGCTTTCTTTACTATGCACCTAGCCCTGGAGAATCTATAGTTGAAGATCAGATCCTCATTTGATAGGTTATGTCTTGAGAAAAGCTTCATGAACCATGCCCAATCAACCCTGATGAACTTGTAGTCAGCATCCGCCAGTGTCATCAAGATGATGGAATGGAACCCCTTGAGGTTGAAATACAGCGATCTGCCATTCTTCGAACACTTGATGGCTATGTGCTTGTCTTCCAGAGCATCAAGAGCGTGATGAAAGTCTCATCTGGCTTCAAACTGCTCAGCTATCTGCCGTCACTCTTGAAGTGTAGTGGGACAGGCGATGACTTGCATATATTCATCAGCGATGACTTGACAGACTTCACGGACCAGCAAGGAGATGGTGTTGTGTGGTACTCGGAAGCCATACATCAAGCTCTTGTAGGTTTTTCCTGTTCTTAGGTGCCCGAGGGTTATGGTTATGCCAGCTTCAGCCCAGCTTCCAGTGCCTTTCTGTACCATGTGTCTTGCTTATTAATCTAGGACCAACCCTGGCAACAAGCTCTTGGAACATTGCTGGTTTTGCTATGAGAAAATTCTTGAGAGAAACTTCATCTTCAGCTTCCAGCTCTCACTTGAGAGGCTCATGATGTCCATGTTTAGGTCTTCTCAGGATCCACAGCCTGATTCAGAATCTCTTTCTACGTCTTTTTCTTCTGTTCTGTAGCAGCTGGGAGATGGCAAGATCATTTTTAGCACTTTTCTCTCCAGTTGTACTAAAATTATGTTGAGGCAGCCGCAGCCTTTTGAGAGTTATGAGGACCATGGTGGAGATGTGACCTCTTCTGGAACCAGGAGATGAGTGAGACTGACCAGTTTGTGCCCGTCTATAAATACCGAAAATCACCTGGACTCGTACTAACTTGTGATAACTCGTGGGAATGTCATAGCGATATCCTATTACGCTCGTGATTTCTCGTATCTACTCGTGTATTATCGTACAGACCTTGTAACGATATCGTAGACTTATCGTACTAACTCGCACTTCAATCATAAGGACTATGCTTAAACCTCGTACAAATATCGTACATACTCGAAGTAATATCGTACCACTATCTTATTAACATCGTACAAAACTCGTGTCCATCAACCTCCAGGACCAACTCGTGGTCCCTCCGTCCCGAGTCATTACGAGTTATAAAATTTGCAAACTCCTGGGGTATCGTGGCCACACTTGTGTTACGAGGAGAAAAACATTAAAAAACCTGGACAACACGCATATACCTTTAAATATACAGGACAGAAAACGCGGTGCACAGAAAGCACCAGTCATAAAGAAATACATCCGATGCCCGGTATACCAGTTGGGAAAATACACACACACACACACACACACACACACACACACACAAACTAAGAGGGAGAGAGAGAGACAGACAGACAGACAGACAGACAGAGGAATAAGACATAAAGCGTGCGTAAAACAGGAAAGAAGAAAATAATACCTGATACATAAAAGGAGATATCATGCCACAAAAGCACACATTTCCATGCATCGGTCTTGTTGGTGGAATGTTACCCCTTCAACCTGAATACGTAATTTTTTCCCTATATTCTTGATGCCAGGCGGTTTAGTTCAAACATAGCAAGACTTTTCACACTTCACTTTGCTTCTTGGACACTTCCTTAGGCCTGTATTCTCGTTAGTTAAGGAAGCTCCCTAATGCCTCTTCCTTAGCGATTTAATTTGGGTTATGAATGGTTAATGCTTTTTGTACGATATTCATGAGGATCATAGCGATATTGGAAGGATTTATGTATCACAAAAGACTACTGTATGGTGTAATAAACAATATAAATCGCTTAGGAAATGATATTAGGGGGCTTCAACAAGTTACTGACTAGACTACCGGCCTTAAAGTGAATGAACTGAGATGTGTGCCAGAACAAGAGATAAAAAGATAAAAAGAACTGAAGATAAAAGCATGTTATTACAATGAAAGGGCTGATCAGTTTCATCAAAAAGCATTATTTGTGTTACCTGTATTTGGATGATTCATTGTGACAAGTGGGAATGTTGGGTGGGAGAGAGGGACAGATTGAAGCCTGAATTCTTTACATTTCTAACTCTCTGAAGATGAGATTTGTGTAGCCTGAAACGTTAGAGAAAATAAAGAATTTAAGCTCTGACTAGTGTCTCTCTCCCACCCAACATTCCACGTGTTATA
Source organism: Coenobita brevimanus (assembly GCF_032717465.1). Classification (NCBI taxonomy): domain Eukaryota; kingdom Metazoa; phylum Arthropoda; class Malacostraca; order Decapoda; family Coenobitidae; genus Coenobita; species Coenobita brevimanus. The sequence continues at coordinate 16,056,973 of NC_136955.1, read as the reverse complement.
CAGGCAATTTTTCTCGTATTAGAGAGGTGTGATTGTGAAATTATTAGAGACAGATCCCATTAATTCCTTTTCTGTTGGCATGTTTCTCATACCCTGAAAAATCATCTGCCTGTATGTGTAACAGGAATATTAATTTAATGCATCTTTGATATAGAGGAAGGAGGAGGAGGAGAAGAAGAAGAAGATGACAAAGAGAAAGAAGGAGGAGGAGGAGGAAAAGGAAGAGAAAGAGGAGGAAGAAGAAGATGTAGATGAGGAAGAAGCAAAAATAAGATGAAGAAGACTTTGATTAATGCCTATATACTAATCAAGAATCGTTAAGTTACACAATAAACTGCAAATTTGAATCTTCCACTAGAGTATGGCTCACTATTAGCATTTTACATTAAAGTCCCCAGTTACACATTTGGGCAAACAAGGTCAACGGGAAACATGTAAGGGGTTAATGGATATTCAGGTAATGGTGGGAGTAATGTATGGGAAAGCACTATAATAATTTTACCTTAACTTGGCCTACATTTTTGTCCTTTTCCAGTCTATTTCTCTTAGCTTAGTGGCAGAATATTATGACAATACTATAGCTGTAGAGCACTATTCATAGCTCCTCCTCGTGACTAGCATCATATTCTAATGACCAGTTATAAAAGTCTCCAGGATTAAAGTAATTAAATTCTTTTTATTTCTGAGTATTCTTTTTTGCACTTATGAGCACAATAAAAAATACATTTAGAATGTTTGCATCACATCTTATTTTAATGCAGAATTAAAATGAAACTTAACTAAAATATAGCAAATTATATATTTCAATAGATCTGTACCATATTCTTCTAATTTACTGAAAAGGAAAATATTTGTCAATGTAATTTTTTAAACATATACATAAAGGAAATAACACCATATATCCCATGACTCACAAAACTTATCTAGTCTTTGAAATTTGTCAGTTTTATGCTCCAAAGCTTCGTTTGGTGACTAGTCATTTGTACACTTTTTCTGGTGTACCTCTATGAATCATTCAGCAGTAGCCCTCCATAATACTAACATCCCAGTATCCTTGGTACCTGCTTTCCGTGTCCTTGTGTTAGGACTCCATATTATAATTACAAATCATAATAGATAGATAGATAAATAGATAGATAGAGAGACAGATAGAAGCAGGGAGTCAGATGATGAGAAGGTATTGTGTCTGCGAGAATCGAGCAATGCTAAACATGCTTACTCACTCTTAACTCAAGGAATGCTTATTAGGCACACGACAGCGCCTAGTGACCATACACACACATACACACATACTCACACACAGGCTTCTACAGTAGAACTTTCCACTCACAAGGAACACACGTGATACAACCCCTGCTACACCAGAATTTAGGAAAGAGAGCTCAGAGGGAGGTTAGCCACAGAACAGGCAGGAGTAGAAGGAGACAAGCCATACAAGAGACAGGTCGCAGGGAGAAGGGCTTGGCAACTTGAGAGAGAGACAGAGAGAGCGAGACAGAGAGATAGCTAGCGGGACTGGACTCTATACTTCGCTCTGTGTGAGAGACTTGTTAATATTTCCAAGACAAATAAAAATAGTCCCATACTATTCTTTACCTCTCCTGTCACTACATGACAAATGGAAAAGAAGATTATCTACTACAAGCTACTCCAGTATAATAACCGCTCGTCCACAAGTCTAATATATATATAACTCAACTACAAGGAACTACAAAGTCCTCTTATGACACTTGATATCCTGATGCAATCTTACACCCTTTCTTCACTCGCCGCTCAAAGATCTTCGGGGAAAAATTTTAAATGCGAATCCAAAAAGTGAACTTTGAGAATCATGTTGCAACCCAAACCCTTAATTTTGATGAACAAATTTCTCACAATTTCTTCATAATTTTTATTTTTACCTAAAAACTTAGAAACTACTTCTTTCAATGATACTCAAGCCTCTCGTCCCAGGTCGTTCATTGCACCACCAAATTCTGCAATAGAAACCAGTTTTCTAATATCAGGTCCAGTAAATACCCCCTCTTCCAATTTAGCTTCAGACAAAGCAGGAAACTTTTGGCACAAATACATAAAACAGGCTCCATCTTTTGATAGGGTTTTGACAAACTTCTTCATTAAGCCAAGTTTAATATGAAGTGGTGGTAGCAGCACTTTATCTGGATTCACCAAGCTAGGTCTGATGATGTTTTTGGCTCCAGGCTGTAGATTTTTCTGTTTGACCATTCCGTCTGAACACAATGTAAATCCTTGGCTCTACTGTTCCACTCACAGAGAAAACACAGGAATTTTGTATACCCTGGCTGCTGACCCGGTAAGATACACTGAACTTTCAGGTCCCCACATATGAACCAACGGTGTTCATTGTAGCTGATTTTCTCGAGAAATTTCGCACAGAATGAGCAACAGGTATTGATGCAAATATATTGCCATTATGAAGAAGTATCCCTATCAGGCTCCTTTAGATGAAGCTAAAAATAGTCTCCATTCTTCTGCATTCTTAATCTCTGCCGAGTTTCTGCACTAGGCCACTTACATCAGTGCAATAAACCCTGGATTTAGTGCAATAAACTACTATTTTCGATAAATATTACTGCAAAAAAAAAAAAAAAAAGAAACACCACTGAAAGTAATTTACAAGCACACCAGTCAACTAAATGAGTCACATTGAGATATGTTTTCCACACTCCAGTAATGATATGACTGATCACTGTGTTGTGTTCCAGCTATATTCTGGCTTATTTTCAGATAAGATAAATGTGTTGTTTCAGACAAGGGTTTTAACCCATACCATGCTAGCGATGTAGATCTACTTCCCGTTCAAAAACGCCGGTAAGAAATCATTGCAAGCAACTGAAGTAAATTGGAAGGTAATAATGTATCTCACTACAGACATTTCTCGGCTATGCTTCCAACACTGATTTTAGGAACGCGGGAGGCGAGTGAGTCTTCACAGGCTCGCAGCCGCTCTGCTCTGTAACTTTGGAGGCTGCAGAGGTTGAGTGGCACCAAAATGACTCGATTTCAATCTACTTTCTGTCTTTGGTGATTACTTTTATTAGTGTCAGGGATCTTATATTGATGTATTAACCCCATTTATTCACAAAAATAATCCAAAATCGGTTCACAAGCTCACAGATGTTCTGCTCTCTCAGTAACCTCTAAGATTTCAGAGGCAGAGTGACATCAACCTGACTCAATTTAACTATCTGCCTTTAGTGATTACTTTTATTAGTGCCAGGAATCATATTGATGTACTAACCCCATTTAGCCAGAAATAAAAAATCCAAAATTGGCCGGCGTACAGAGGTATCAGTTTAATTAATTTATCTTTTTTTTTTTTTGCCTAGCACACTATAGGTTACTAATAGGATATTCTGAAGTCAAATATTTTATCATTATAATAAAAAATTCATATGCAAATCATTGCAAAGCGCAAAATGATAAGAAAATATTTGAAACTAAAAGAGTTTTGCGAAAAAAAAAAATGATGGAGAATAATGGTTATCTTTTTTTAATTCAGCACCCAATAATATAAAGAAATCATATATAAAAAAAATGTATATCTGTGTTACCGTTGCAGCTCTGTATTCAGGATGGAGATATGTCAATTTTAGGCCAGGTTATAATAAAAAGGGTAGAGCTATTAGCAAAGTCACTGAAGGGACAGAAGTAAACCTGAATCTTCAGTCCATCAGTGTTTTCGAGCAGAAAAGCTGAGGTGCAGAAAAAACTTTGAGAATAGTAGGACTGAGATACGAGTATATGAATAGGCAAAGCATTATCTCCCTCCTGTAGCTTCCTTACGCTTTAATTTGAAAGAAAAACAAGAGACTCACAGAGTCTATTGCTCCAACTCCTTATTGTTCCTGCAAATGCAATTCTAAGCTACGAAAGGAAGCTGGTTATATGTTTGTTTGTCAATCCTTCAATCATAACCCTAGGTGAGAAAATTTAAAGTGCACAGTACGAGATTATTTCTTTAAGTTAATGCAATGGATATTGTGATATACAACGGCACAAAACTAGCACAATGCCAGTATAACGTACTTCCAAACCCAGCAACCCGTGAAGAATCAGGCAGATATACACAAAAACAGAACTCCATAAACATACATATAACCCTGCTGATAAAATTTAATACACGGACAGCGCAGGAAACAAGTAGAAATTAGTCTAAAAAACATACATTAAAAAAAGAAAAGACTCCCAAAGGCAGAGATACAACTGCAATGACAAATCCGAGGAAAAAATAATAAGAAGTTAGAATTCCTAAAGCAAATATACGCGAAACAAGAAACCAACAAACAATGGAATGGATATAACTCCTGTGGCAAACCAGTACATGGACAAGTAGAAAGAATTCAGAGAGTGCATACCTCCACCAACACCAGTGAACTCTAAGATATCTGCTGAGTAGCTGCGTATAGGCCCACAGTCGTAAACAAGTATTTCCAAAATGATAAAACATCATTAACTAATTGAGACAGGCTTGTTCTGAGGGAACCGCAACTTATACAGGAAAAGCAATACCAGTGTTGCAACGAACAACATATTTATTATGTCCAGACGTTTCGAATTATTCATCTATGTCATCTTCAGTGGATCTAAAAAGATGAAAAAAGACCTGTAAGGTATTTAAATCCTAAAAGAACTATATGAGCATGAGCTCATGTACCTACATAACAGAGAAAACCTAGTGTTAAATTATAGGGGGGACTTAACTGCAAAATATATTCAGAGGGACAGCAGACAGACAATTGTTTAGGGCGGGTTTTCGTTTATAAATATGAATGGATTCTAGTATTCTTAGATTCTTACTGGTACATGTGTCTATTATACAGAAATTCTTGGGATCAACAGAATTTATTTATTCAGAAGTTAAATGGCACTCTAGTTATGTCTGTATATCGTAAGCCTACTTTCTCGGGTTTGGATGCTAGCTTTTTTAGTTACTGAATAAATAAATCAAGATTTATTTATTCAGAAGTTAAATGGCACTCTAGTTATGTGTGTCTATCGTAAGCCTACTTTCTCGGGTTTGGGTATTAGCTTTTTTAGTTACTGAATAAATAAATCAAGATTTATTTATTCAGAAGTTAAATGGCACTCTAGTTATGTCTGTATATCGTAAGCCTACTTTCTCGGGTTTGGGTACTAGCTTTTTTAGTTACTGTCCATTTATTTTTAAGTTGAATGCAATTAGAACACTTTTGTATAGAGCTTATAACCTAACTTCCACCTACAACCTATTCCACCAGGAGATTTCATTTTTGAGGAATTTTTTTGCTAACAATGGTTTCAGTACTGCTCTTTTTGATAACTGTGTTAGAAAATTATTAGCCAAAATATACAGTCCAAAGCAACCTGTATGTAAAGTGAGTAAGGAGGAAATGTATCTTTCTCTACCTTTTCTTGGTACTGTATCAGAAAAGATAGAGAGGGCACTGAAATATAACTTTTCTATTTTTTTATCCTCAAATAAAGTTCCGATTTGTTCATAAGAATGATCTTAAGATTCAATCATTTTTTCAGTACAAAGACCGACTACCGGCTGCCCTCCGCTCGTCAGTCGTTTCTGAATACAAGTGCCCTAGTTGCCATACAGGGTATATTGGAAGCACAATACGAGCTTTCAAGCTAAGGGTTGACGAGCATAGAGGTCAGTCGAGCAGGTCAGGTCTCCCTGTGAGCGACCCTCCTCACTCAGCGGTAAGGGAACATTCATATGTTTGTAATACTTCTGTTGATCCCAAGAATTTCTGTATACTAGACACATGTACCAGTAAGAATCTAAGAATACTAGAATCCATTCATATTTATAAACGAAAACCCGCCCTAAACAATTGTCTGTCTGCTGTCCCTCTGAATATATTTTGCAGTTAAGTCCCTCCTATAATTTAACACTAGGTTTTCTCTGTTATGTAGGTACATGAGCTCATGCTCATATAGTTCTTTTAGGATTTAAATACCTTACATGTCTTTTTTCATCTTTTTAGATCCACTGAAGATGACATAGATAAATATGTCGAAACGTCTGGACATAATAAATATGCTGTTCGTTGCAACACTGGTATTGGTTTTCCTGTATCATTAACTAATGATAACTATTACCACACTGTAAAAAAAAAAATCATTAACAGCATCAGCAGCAACAACAACAACAACAACAAAATGTTGGATTCGGATCCTCCTGAAAGTCTAATTAAATTCTTCTTGGCCAACGGACTACTCCTCCATAAAACTTCGTTCAAATTCGATTGTAACTTTTTGAGATATTATGTGGACAGACAGACAGTCGACACGGGCGATTCATACCCGCCGACCAACTTCGTTGACGGATGTAATAAAAGAGACAGGGACCAAGCTATAACTCTGAATTCCACAAATAGACACAGCACACAAAGATTCAGACAGACTAATGAATCCTACTTAAATATAAATTGACACAAACAGAAAAACAGAATGTGAGAGATGTTGTTGTGGTCAAATAGTTATGGTAATGACCTGCTGTGTGAAAGGACGCGAATTCAATACAGACTGGATAGGTAATATTTGATGAGTTGAAATTCCCCGAAACAGACTTCATTGATGTTCTGAATGATCCCTTGATGTCTAGAAACACTCCCATTGACACCTTTACAGCGGTTGTGAATGCTACAGCCCTGCATATATTCCTGTATGGGTGGTGCCTGTTAACTCCAATGTGGTGATGTATGAAGGTGTATATGTATGAAGACTGCTTGGCTTTAGGGAAATGAGATTAACTATTTGCTGAGAGTATGACACATCAAAGTAATAATGACAAAAATATGAGTAGAATTCTAATACTGGAAACAAGGTAGAATTCCAAACTCGCAGTAACACAACCACGCAAGAAAAAATAGAAAATGGGAAAATGTTGGGTCGGAGTGAGACACAGGCCAGGGTTTGAATTTTTTATTTTCTCTTATGTTACAGGCTACACAGAAGTCTCAGAAGATGGGCTCTGTGTAGCCTGAAATGTTAGAGAAAATACAGAATCTAATATCTTAAACTATGTCTCTCATTCCCCGAACAATTCCACTGGTTGCAAAGTATCATCTAAAAAAAAAAAAAAAAAAAAAAAGATAAACATAGCTAAAACACCCATCAGGGAGAAACACAAGAATATTCAAACAAATAGGATATAAAACGACACTAAAACACACACACACACACACACACACACACACACACACACACACACACACACACACACACACACACACACACATTATACTGGAATTGTGCACATTGAAAGTTGTTTATCTGTTTCTGATCATACTCCCTAACGACCCACTTAACACGACACAAGAGCTTCCTGCTTAACAGCCTGCCTCACCATATAAAAATCTCATTTCGGTCTCCTTCTCTTCTAAAAACACGCCTAACTCGCATAATTTATAAGCACATACTTGCAAACAGAATCAAGAGAAAGAAAACTAGAATCACGCACTCATATACACAAAAAAATCGACTCCTTCCCTTGCTACCTCTCACTTAACTCACAAATACTGTTATACCTACAAACAGAATCAATGCAAACAACGGTAATCACACACACAGAAGAGGAACGAATAAAAGGCATGTACATATAAACAATCTCACACAGACATAATAAACAGGTGAATCACGAAGCACAGTAGACATGAATACAATGGTCTGATACTAAATACTCTAAATAGGCATACGATTAATTCTCTAATAACCGAAAAGCAGATAAAGTACATGAAACGCAAATACAAGACACCCACACGCATACAGATGGCTACACAGGAATATACATTATATAAATAAAACACAAATAGGCCTACACACATAGAAAAAAAAAAAGCCCTAAGAACAAAAATAGGTAAATGCAACACACATAATACACAAATCCATACAAAGAAGAAAATTACATAAGCAAATAAACACACACACACACACACACACACACACACACACACACCAAAAATAAGGACACTGACATAATTCCACACACACACACACACACAAAATTACGTGTAAACACAAACGTCTGGAAAATAGAGAAAAGAAGCACAACTTCCCAGAAGATATGCTAAAAAAAAATAATAATAACAAAAGAAGAAAACACAGTGGGAACAGTCCATAAGCACACAATGAAATCCATGAGCTCTAGAAAAATACAGTCCCACAAAACAGAGCATCACACAAACGTTAAACCAATAAAGCAAAAACAAACAGACAGAGACGCGCACACACACACACACACACACACACACACACACACACACACACACTAATGAATCCCCCACGGTAATCCCACGATAAGTAAAAATGAAACAAACATTTAAAAAAATCAATATATACCAATGCATAAAACGGAAAACACACACACACACACACACACACACACATAGCCTCATGAAACAGTGGTGTGGATATAAAAGCGCTGGAATCAAGGCTGCATGAGAGCCTGTGAGGAAGAGGGACCAAATAAAACACGCGGGCTTTATGGACACTAAAAACAAAGGGAAAAAGCTGAACAATAAAAGCATACACAGAAGGAGGGCCAGACGAATACTCGTACACACGGGCTTACATGGATACACACACACATACTGTACTGTACATGTACACACGGAAGCTCCCGCAAGGACAAATACACAAAAAGAGACGCGCGCGCACATACACGCCCAGGCACACATCAGCACAAGCATGAACACACAAAAACAAACACACGCTCTTGCACACATACATCCGCGTGTACAAGCACAAGCACACAAACACACACGTGCGAACATGTACAGTCGACAGCAGAAGTTCGTCCCTCTTAGCGTGCGTGATACTAGCCTGTTGATCTGGTAACACTGTATGAGATAGAGTTGACAGGTACACTTTAAATGGCTAATATTAATGAAATGTGTTCGGAGATAAGAACACATTCCCTAATGATAATATTAATTTGTAGGAGGTGGGATAATGTTATTGTGAAATGTTTGACATTGGTGTATGAAGATTCTTCGTTACGGACACAGACGCATAGGATTATTTGGACTGGACTGATGTTGCCAGCAAGTATTATATGAAATATTATAGAACGATTGCAGTCCTAAAGGTGAGGTTGCAAGAAAACACTAATTACGACGTCAGTTACACACTAAACAAACACAGAAACTGACAGTTCGTGTTTCGCCAGTATGCGGTTTAGTTTTACAAGTTAAATCACTTCCTTTTCCGACCTCTCTCCCCACCCGTCTCTTCTCTTCCCAGTCATGCTCTCCCATCATGCACGTTTTATCGTTAATGCTGAATATCGTATGTCTGTAGATAAACTGTGGGAAACAATCAATATAAAAGTGTCAAATGAGCTTCTTTTCCTCCTCCATCGCTTGAAATGTTATCCATGACTTGAATATAAATGTTAGTAACATGAATAAATCGTCACTGTGGTGGTTAGGAGACCTTACTCGTCACCATTTATATAACATTTATATAACCATCGTTAATACAGTGCTCCAAATACACTCCCTCTCCACCCCCTCGCCGTCTCCTCCTCTCCCCCTTCCACTGTCTCCATCACTTCTCCCCCCTCCCTTCCCCCCCTCTACCAGTACCCCTTGTTTCTCTCCCTCAACACCCCCAACCCTTCCCAACGATTTCATTTAACTGACTCTGCTTCTGTTTACCTCCCTAACTAGATCGGTTCTTCATAATTTGAATACAGTTATTACCATTTACAGGAATTTGAGTCTCAATTGTAATGACATTATAAACACAATACTCGTGCACGTTATATTGCCAACTGTATTACACACAAGTAACCAAATTACTTACATAACAATATGTCCATCGTAACTATCAGTGTTCAATACCATCCCCCATTTGTGGATTCCTTCCCTCCTCGCCTCCTTCCCGCTTTCTGTATCCCTAAGTCTTCCCTTCACGTTATAACATGTTTATCTTATCCCAGCTTGTAATATATGTAATCCCTTCCCTCACCCAAAGTATTCCTGCTTCCATAATCCCCTCCCCCCCCACACACATTGTGTTCCGCACTAAAGTGAGACCTATGAGATACGTCTACTTATATATAATTTAAAACAATATGCCATCGACATACTTTGATCTGAACTCCCTCAACGCATGATCTTACAAGGTCAGAGAATGCAGTCAGCAAGATTATCCCTATCATTCCATTGCCACAGCTGCATTGCATGGTTAGAACAAAAGGTAACGGCATGGCTGTCCGTCAGCGCCCTGAACATCTGTTCTGCAACTGCCGATATTATCGATACAGGAGTGACAAGGACTCGGATGGATAGGAAGCGAACCTTTACCAAAATTAACCCTTACACCGCGACAATCTCATACTTCCACTTACATCTGCCTGCTGTCCGGGCTCATGACAAGCATATTCCGATAAGGGCTTAACCTACTCATCTAGAGGGGTATAATTCCCCTTCATCGTATATTACGATGATTATGGTCGCCAAATGTATCAGGATACAGCTTTTGTGACTATCATCTATTTTGCTATATTTAATCGTAACTGAAGAACTACAAATTATCACCAAGAATACTGACAATACTTTTCAGAAAATATTTTCTGGATGCATGTAGATCATACAACATCTATCTATCTGTCTATAGCCCGACACCCTAATCCCGCAAAGGGTGATCGCAGACAAAACGCCTCCAAGTAGCTCTGTCACCCACCATTTGACTCCCCTCCCACCAACTCACCCCCCCCTCCCTCATATACCTCTCAACTCCATCCCTCCACCTCATCCTCGGTCTACCTCTCCCTCTCCCTCCCTCCATCTCACCTACATACACCCTCTTAGTCAGTCTTTCATTCTCCTTTCTCTCCACATGTCCAAACCACCTCAGTCATACAACATACGCAATGATTATTTTTCATTTTATACAGTCTTTAGTGAAAAGAAGGACGTTTGTGCTTCATATTTTATGTATGTTGGGATTTATAAAATAAGTGTAAGCAAGATATTAATGGCTAGAGGAGGAGAAATAAAATGATCATTAAACTGAGGCACTGACTGCCGTCCTTTGAACAGTTAATGCCTCTTGACCACCATTGTCACGGTCATTATAATATTACACATTATTAAAGAATACTATACAAAAACATGACCCAAACATCGTTATGTTGTTCGATTCCCGAGACAAAAATGAAGAAGGGAGAGAAAAAGACATTTGAACTGACAAGGGAGAGAAGTTGGGCAGGGTCAATACAATAACACGGTGGGGAGGGATTCGGAGTGTTGCAGGCTAGAAACAAAGGTTACTGGACAAGGGGGAGGAGGGAGGGGGGAGAAGTGATGGAGACAGTGGAAGGGGGAGGGGAGGAGACGGCGAGGGGGTGGAGAGGGAGTGTATTTTGAGCACTGTAAGAAAGATAGGTAAGTGTTACATAAATGATGACGAGACATGTCTTCTAACCACCACAGTGACGATTTATTCATGTTACTGACAATTATATTCAAGTCATTGATAACACTTCAAGCGATGGAGGAAAAGAAGCTCATTGACACTTTTATATTATTTCCCACAGTTTACCTAGAGACATACAATTTTCAGCATTAACGATAAAACATGGATGATGGCAGAGCATGACTTGGAAGAGGAGAGACGGGTGGGGAGAGAGGTCGGAAAAGGAAGTGATTTAACTTGTAAAACTAAACCGCATACTGGCGAAACACGAACTGTCAGTTTCTGTGTTTGTTTAGTGTGTAGCTGACGTCGTAATTAGTGTTTTCTTGCAACCTCACCTTTAGGACTGCAATCGTTCTATAATATTTCATATAATACTTGCTGGCAACATCAGTCCAGTCCAAATAATCCTATGCGTCTGTGTCAGCAACGAAGAATCTTCAGACACCAATGTCAAACATTTCACAATAACTTTATTATCCCACCTCCTACAAATTAATATTATCATTAGGGAATGTGTTCTTATCTCCGAACACATTTCATTAATATTAGCCATTTAAAGCGTACATGTCAACTCTATCTCATACAGTGTTACCAGATCAACAGGCTAGTATCACGCACGCTAAGAGGGACGAACTTCTGCTGTCGACTGTACACATGCACACACATCCTCTCTCTCTCTCTCTCTCTCTCTCTCTCTCTCTCTCTCTCTCTCTCACTTTAACGTTTTATGCACTCTGTTAAGAGAAAATCTGAAACGGGATCATATGCACAAAAACTCTGGCAGTATGGACACTAAAAAAACCTTCACACACACACACACACACACACACACACACACACACACACACTCACACGCTCTCAAACACTTTTTTTTTTTTTTTGCGAGGAATATAGATTAAAAACACAGGCATATGCAATCACATTAGCCTAATATGGAATCCAAACAAAACACACACACACACACACACACACACACACACACACACACACACACACACACACACACACACACAGACGGTATAGACTGCAAAAAGAATAAAAGTCAGATACATACATGACCACACACTGGAACCTCCATGTAGCAATAAATCGATAGACAGACAGACATACAACTCGCTGCATGGACTCTGGGAACACACACACACACACACACTTATACGTACCCATATTGTACATACATACATACAAACACAGACATACACACATTCATGTATGCATAAATATACAAATATATGCATGCAGACACAAATTAAAAAAAAAAAAAAAATGAAGTTTTCCGTTTATAGATACATTGGATTAAAAAAAAAAAAATCATGCATGCATTGTACTGTACGGACCCTGTTGATTAAAAAACAAAACTAAAATTCCTCTGTGTATGTGAAAATGAAATAACTAATGCACACACACACACACACACACACACACACACACACACACACACACGCACGCGCGCAGAGAGAGAGAGAGAGAGAGAGAGAGAGGACTGATTGACAGCTTACATATAAAACATATTCTGTGAATATTGTTGTCTGATAAAAAAAAAAAAAAATCATAGCCTTCCGTATGAAAAAAAAAAAAAAATGCACTTTGTTTTTTTAATATTTTCCTAGATTAACATTTTTAAAGTTTTATTCTGACTTTTTCAAAAGGATTTATATAAACTGAAGGGCTCTTTCAGTGAGTCGCTTTCAAACGGTTTCCTTTATTCCCTCTACAGCGAGAGGTTTCTTGGGTTTAATTACACTCATTTTGCACTAACTTGGCCTAAAATTGTCATCTCTCCACCTTGAATGCTGAGCTGCCACAAAGGATTAACTCTAGAATATGATGCTAGTCACAAAAAAGTGATAAGGAAAAGACGTGCAACTGACGCAATGTCTTTCAGCAACTTAATTACGTGATAAATAATGCAAAAGGATGAATATCTGTACATTGTTAAGATAAAGAACCATTGTCACTTATCATTACTAATTTATTTTCACCTGAGAATGATCCTTTACCCTTTCCACTTCAGTTTATGGCGAAGTGTTGTCAGACTGTAGGGTGGATTTGACTAGTAACCAAGGAGACTCATTCGTACCTCATAACTAAAGTTAAAAAAAATTTATGCAACCACAATGTAGTATTCAAGTTGTGAGAGGTGTCCATTTGTCTGAGCTATTAATGAACGTCAAGAGTGTCAAGAATAAACAATAGCCTTCAAATGGGCAAGGAGTTAAAGAAAAAAGTGGCAACGTAATTTAATAGGACAGAAATGGTAATAACATGGCACTTTAAAAAAACAGTGAGCAATGATGACAACAGTGCATTTAAAACAAGAAAGACAAAGGTACCAAGAATACCACTATCCTACTACTACTGCTCCAACTACTACTACTACTACTACTACTACTACTACTAATTCCTTCATAACTTACGACTACGTTTTATAACTGACAATTGAAGAAGTACAGCAGGAGGTATGCCTGTCAAGAAACTGACCGAAACATTTGTGTTCAAATACGTGACTCGTTTATAATAAAATTTATGTACTGCTAGCCCATTCTTAGTTCAGTTTATACAGCACAGAGAGAGAGAGAGAGAGAGAGAGAGAGAGAGAGAGAGAGAGAGAGATGATTTCATGGAGTTTCCCTGAAGGCTTCTCTTAGTGACTGGATAAAAAGCAGTCTCCTCAGTAACACCTTCACTGAGGATGATTTTCTTAGATGGATTATACTTCTCTAACCTGGCCCAAATTTTCGCACTTTTGCAGCTTATTTCGCTTATCTTTGTCGGGGAAAGGGACAATGCTACCGACTACATACTTCCCATAGCACTCCTTGTGACTGGCATCATAATCTAATGTCAATCTACTCCTGCAACTCAACATTCAAGATGGAGAGATGGGAAATTAGGCAAAGTCAGAGTAAAGAGAGTACAGTCATTTATTAACAGTTATCCGTATATATAAGAGCTGCGTTGCATGTTTGTCCTTCAGTCACGCTCACACCAAGGGCCAGAGACCCCCAGATCATATATATTCTGAATCAGGGTGATCCAAGGGTGGTTTTAGGGGGTCAAAATTCAGATCTGGGTCATTTTAAGTCACCAGTAGTGTGTTCGCCTTTTTTTTTTGGCCTAGGCAACGCCGGATAGCCCTGCAGCCCAATTTCTGGCATGGAGACTCACATGACCTTCAGTTCGGACATAGGCTATGTGAGGTTGACCTGGGAGGTCATTTGAGGTCACCGGTAATACACGCTCGCACGCCTGGACCCAGCAGCCCAATTTTTGGCATGGAGACTCACATGACCTCCAGTTCGGACATAAGCTATGTGAGGATGACCTTTGAGGTCATTTGAGGTCACCGGTCGGAGGTTATTATAAGTCATCGGTAATAGCAAACAAGTGCGTACAAATATTGTGCGTTAGTCTGTGAAAGCTGAAGTAGAAAGTTCCTGGATCTCTTATTATCCCTCTTCAATAGCATAAGAGGTACATGGTCCTTCTGGAGTAGTAAAAAAGACTGATATAGAACTAATAGGATTAATATTCATCTTTTTGGCCTGGCAACGCCGGGTACCCCTGCTAGTAATTTAATATAATAAAGACACCGCTGAAAAGAAAAGGGTAAGAAAACAGAAATAAACCATATCAACTGTATAGTAGAAACTTCATATATAAAAGCAATGAAACGAAAATTACTATACCCGTTTTGCTTTAACTTGGTCCTCATTGCCACAGCAACATCTTCAACAGTGAATTTTAAGTTCTGAACTCTAGAGTATGATCCAAGTCATGAGAAGTGCTGTGGAAAGAATGTAGAGCTTCATTATTGTGTTCTGCCGGTGCTGAGCTACGTGAATTAAGCTGCATGAGGACAAAATTCTTGGCCAAGTTAAGGTAAAAGTACTTTACAAATGAGAGAGAGAGAGAGAGAGAGAGAGAGAGAGAGAGAGAGAGAGAGAGAATCCTTATTAACAAGGAGCAGTCAGACAATACAACACTCTCAGGGAAAAACTGGCTTCTTGAAAGGTCGAATATTTGACTTTGTACTGTGACGTTGACTTTGGCCCGATTAATCTCAAAACTAAATTCCTTCATTCGCCTCTGACCTCTATTTGGTTCAAATCCGGTGAAAACTGAGTTGACTTTGTCCTTTGAGTATGACACTTGATCTTGCTCTGTGACCTTAACATGTGGCTGAATGTTTTCAAAATCAAATGCTTTTATCCTTGCCTTACCCTGAGCTCTGCCACAGACTTTGGTCTAAATAGGATAAAATCTACTTAATTTGCCTTGCCTGACCTTGATCTACCAATTATGATTAAAAAAAAAAAACTACATACCTCTTGGTTGATTCTCAACATTTCTACCAAGTTAGGTTTTAAGCTAATCAACGTTGTTTAACCATTCTGTTCCGACACAGACATACCAGACGATCTTTGGCCTTGCTCTGTTACTTTGACTTTTGAGCGGTTGCCCTAAATATCGAATCCCTTCGTTCATGCCTTACCTTCAGTCTTACACCAAGTTTGGGCTAAATTACAAAAAAAAAAAAAAAAAAAAAAAATCGATGTTTTCCTTTCGGTATTTCTTAACCTCTTTACCAAATTTATGCCGGGAAGAAAAGCAGACCTACAGAGTAGCATATTGTAAACAAAGTTTCTTCCATAAAAATATAAGTCAGAAATTAACTCCAATTACCTTAACATATTCGTTTTTGTTGGTTGTGAAAATGGCTTCTTTCACGGAGGCCACCATTTCCATCCTGTGCATAGACAGTTAGGTTGGATTCGTATTTTTAATCGGAGGAAATGGATTGCCGAATGAACGTGTCAGCTCCAAACTCAGTATTTTCCATTCATGACTGAGCGTGTAAGGCAGGGGTTCTCAACCTTTTTAATCTTATGTACCCCTTGAAGTCTTTCAGTATTGGTCACGTACCCCTTACCCACAATGCACCATCAGGAAGGGTAAAAAGAAATGCATGGTTTATTGACTTAAGTTTATTAAGTTTAAATTGTGTTATATATGTGGAGCAGACAAACTTTTCAATTAATGTGAGTATGTCACTATGAGGTAGTGTTGATAGGAACTAGTTACTGTCATAGGGAAACACTATGTGACTGGCTGCTAGCATGCAATACATTTACTAAAACAGAACTATAACAGACAGTTTTCGATCATTGTGACAGTGAACTAGTGCTGCTTGCAGCTAGTTGCAACTTGTAACTAGTAACAGTGATAGGTAAGTCACTGTGTGTGTGTGTGAATAGCATAAGAATAATAATAAAACAGTACTAAATCAGACACATTTTTCCAATAACTGTGACTGTGAGGTAGTGGTGCTATATACAGCTTATAACTAGTTACTCATGGGGAAATTACTGTGTGCGTGACTAGCGTCACTAGCATGAAAAAAGTAACAAAATAGAATTAAGGCTTTGTGTTCCACTGACTGCGAACTAATGCTGATTGTTAAGCCTCGCAACTAGTTATTAGTAACTAGTTACTTACTCATAGGGAAGTCAATGTGTGTGACTGCATTAAAATACAAGTATATACTAATTCAGTGAGATGGTTGGGCCTGTTTCTTTGCTCCCAACAAGTCAATCCTCGGCACAGTCTTTGAGAGAGCCACTCTTATGTCGTCTTTGACTGCAAGACATGAACGTAACTTGTTTTTAATTAAGCACAGTGCTGAGAATCCCTGCTCACAGCGGTATGTAGAAGGAAACCATTACCAGTTATTATGGCTGAAGTGCAGGCACATGACTTCGTAGCCGCAAGCAAAATCCATGACAACTTAAACGAGGAAAAAAAATCAGACTACAAATACACTGGAAACCTGAGGGTGAGGGTAGTGAGGGAAGAGTGGTGAGTGGGTGACAGTGAGAGGCGAACAGTGCGTCTCACTTTGGTACCTGCTCGGTACGCGTGAGGAGTTACGTGATCGATAGAAAACGAGCAAGGGTGACTACTGTATTATGGGTTTGCAAGGTTGTGTGGCAAGTGTAGTCCAAGAGAGCTTTCTCTCAAATGACATAACTCCAAGAGTTTCCTTGTTAACGTTGTCACTTAGTGTCCTGGATCTAGTGGAGGACACATCTAGCCTAGCACATGTAGGCCACTTTCTACAAACAGGTTTGAAGTTATTCAAAACCGAAGTATTTTGAGAAACCTGTCACGTACCCCCAAAATTCCTCTCACGTACCCCTGGGGGTACGCGTACCCCAGGTTGAGAACCCCTGGTGTAAGGTGTAAGGTAAATTATAACCATGGCGGGGAGGGGGTGAATCTGGAAGGTCACAGCCCCAAAGTCAAAGCTGAACGCATCCCACTAAAATTCTTAGAAAACCACCATTTTTAATCGTGTAAGTGAGTTTGTGATGATGTGTAAATATTCCGACTTTGCCGTATCAAAATGTGACCAAGCTTTGTGAAACTGACCTTTGACCTATTGTTTTCTTGCTTTGCTATCGCAGGTGAAATGTTATTATAATAACATATAACAACAACGACAACAAAAACAACTACAACAACAGCAACAACAACAATAACAAAAAATAATAGTAATAATAATAATAATTATTATTATAATAATGAGTGAGAATACTAATTTCTCCAGCATCACCTACGACTATGATATATCAAACTTTCAGGTGAAATATTAAATATTGATGATAAAATAGGCAACACATTTCCAGTAGACTATCGGAGTGTATATATATATATATATATATATATATATATATATATATATATATATATATATATATATATATATATATATATATATATATATATGTAATAATAATGTGAAAAATCTAGGGTGTTTTGCCGATGTATACAAGTCAATATGGTGGTGACACGTAACTTCCTCCCCTCTGCCACCCTCCACCCTCACGGTAAGTAAAATATCTTATATATATATATATATATATATATATATATATATATATATATATATATATATATATTCTAAGATATTTTACTTACCGTGAGGGTGGAGGGTGGCAGAGGGGAGGATGTTACGTGTCACCACCATATTGACTTGTATACATCGGCAAAACACCCTAGATTTTTCACATTATTATATATATATATATATATATATATATATATATATATATATATATAATGTGAAAAAGTGCGGGCGGTTTATGGGTGTATACGTGTCAGTATGGTGGTGACACGTGACTTCCTCCCCTCTGCCACCCTCCGCCATCACTCTGCCTGTCGCAGTCTGTTATCCCATTGTCTCCGTACCGTGATTTTGGTCACTTGTTTTCCCCTCCTCCCACCACTGTTGATTGCCTACCTACAGGTCTATTGATAACGTCATCGCACAGCCAAAGGTTTGTGCTTTTATCTCCTGTTTAGTTTTTGACTCTGGGTTATTTTATTTTACTTTTTTGGAAATATTTGAAAACGGGACAAAAATCGCTGATTATCACAGGCTGGGGAGGATAAGCGACCGAGCCCCGAGTCCGGGGTTAAGGGAGAGGGTTCTAATACTGTAATTTAATAATCACAGTTAAAAGCAGCTTTATACCATCAGAAGGATCTGCCTTGAAAAATCAGCTGTTACTCTGAAAAAGCCATATTTTTCAAGTCCTTCTCCCAATCCTTCTCCGAAACCCCCGCCTCGCACGCCTATACCCAGTAGTTCATATAATTACAGGTCCCCACTTACAGTGCAAAGTGATTTGTGGCATTGGGATGGGGAAACAAAATTATCCCAGAATTTTAACCGGGTAACGATCAAACTCTTATCCTTATAACGGGAGGTGAACGTGCTAAAGGCGTAAGATAGTGATCTACACCTTATTTACTCTAACATGACCTAAAATAGTCATCTGTTCATCATCAGTACTGAGCTGTAATATGAGCTTAACACTAGAATCTGGTGCCAGTCACGAAGAAGTGCTGTGCGAAGAATGCAGAGCCTTAGTAGTATCTTTTTCTGCCTATGAGATACGTGAAGTTCGCAGCAAAAAGACGAACGCTGGGCCAAGTTAAGGTGAAACGGGCAACGCTTCCTTCATTAACAGCACATCCTACATTTCACTCACACGTATCAGGATAATCACTTCCTTTGCATTTGTACTTGTTTCTTAATTGCAAAGCAGGTCGTTTAGGGTGAACATGTGGAAATACTCGTATTAAGAGAATTCTAATCACACTTACATCATTTGTCTAGCCCATTCCTCTACGCTGCTATGAAATTCGGGCCTGATGTGCATGTTAGCCAGCGGTATGTGCACTTAACATTCGCTAAATTTTCCCATTACCAGATAACTTGCAGAACGAGAAGCTCATGGCACACTGTATCTTTATCAGCAAGGAGGTAATGCTTCTTTTACTGTAGTTGTTGCCTACACGTTGTGATAATTCCTACTCAGGCAAATAACAAAGCACATTCATACCCAGTGGCACACACACACACACACACACACACACACACAATAGGAAAAAGCAGGTAGGACAGGTAATTTCATAAACTTTTGAGTGCTGTCTATTACAAATTTTATGTATCCATATTACACGCTAACGTTCTCGTGGACGTATGAAGGTATTATGCTGAGGATGAATGAAGACTGTTTTACGCAGCTAAAAGAAAAAAAAAACATTTCACAGGTTGAGAGAGACATTCTACAAACGTTTCAAGGCTAATATTTTCCTCAGTAAAACCGAGTGGTCTTGTGGTAGCCTACGTAAAACAGTTTGATTTGTATTAGGATTTTGGAGTAGTTTATACACTGAACTCCTTCACCCCTGGCGCGTCTTGTATGGGTATTTCGTGCTGGATCCAGGATATTTTATTCAGCTTATGGGTTAATGAATGATCGACTCGATAAAAACGTGGTCTGCTGTTCTAATAGATGCGACTTCGAATCCCGGCTGGGGCAGGGAACACTTTAAGAAATTGAATTTCGTTCAAAAACAGACTTTACTTACCTTCCATAACGTCGACCGACATGTAAGAGACACCATCCACATCTGAGGCAGCCTTAGCATGTAGCCCAGGGCTATTCAATTGCTCTAGAAGTAGGACCGAATCATGAAACTCAGATTAACAAAATGGCCATACATTACTTTACCTCTATTATTTCCCTCTGTCTACACACTTACAAAAACGGAAAATTGGTATATTACTCACATATACACTTCTGCTAAATACATGAATAAAAAGAAAAACGCAAAACTTTGTTTTATGCCTGTTTGTTTGTTTACTTTAAATCTTCTGAGTCTTTCAAAGGGCCAAACAAAAACGACTCTCAAGGGCCGGATTTGGCCCGCGGGCCGCCATTTGAATAGCCCTGGTGTAGCCCATTCAATATTCACGTTTTTTTTTTAATGTTTCTGACTTCTGGGCAAAAGCTTCAGGGCCAATCCCAAGGCCCAGTAGTCCTTCTACACACATCCACATGCCACCACTTCGGCGCTAACACCCACCGTCCTGTGTCATACAGGACTGGCGTACTGGTATTTGCGGGGGTATTTTTAACACGTGTCGGCAGGTCATCTGGTAGATCAGTAAAGTCTGGTCTTGTGAAAATCAAATCCTTAAACTGATCCCTGTCCCAGTCGGGATTTGATCCTAGATCCATTAGGACTGCAGGCCGCCTCTCTACCGATTCAGCCACCGCGACAGAGGGGTGGGGTGTGGAAGATTTTGGTACGTAAAAGGGCTGCTGGGCCTAAAGGAATGGGCTCTTTAAGATTATGCTCAATGCCCGACAAATTAAAAAAAAAATAATATAGTTAAAATAGCAGAATAAGGCAGGGAGGGAGAGGGAGACCTTGTCTAGTAATTTATTTAGTCAGATCTGAGTATGGAACCTGGTTAGAGAGAGAGAGAGAGAGAGAGAGAGAGAGAGAACACTGACCAAGTTCCATACTCAGATCTGACTAAATAATTTACAAGGTCTCTCTCTCTCTCTCTCTCTCTCTCTCTCTCTCTCTCTCTCTCTCTCTCTCTCTCTCATACAATGGACAATTCTGATGCAGGTTGCCATCCACTGAATTGATGAATTTAATTTTCTTGGATAAATATTCACACCACACAGATCCATCAGTTTTGTGAGCAGTGACCCTTTCTGTATGAAGTTTTTATTTTATTTTATTTTATTTTATTATGTTGTTGGTAGTTTCAGATGATGTTATTCAGATTAAGAGAGATTTTTGGAACTGCGGAAATCTGATACTTCTTGACTGACCACTGGAGTACGATTTCTCAAAGTGAATAAAATCGACAGACATACATACACAAGAAGAGTCACTGGATTCAAGGACGTAACCATTTCAGTATTATGTCCTACGAGTTTTATCTATTTATTTCCTCCGCCAAGGAAATTGGAGAAGGTTATTTAATCATCTCTGTTTGTCTGTTTGTTTGCTTGCTTGTCCACATGATATTTTAGAAATTTGTTCGGATTTTGTGGATATGTGGGTCATGGGCCAGGGAAGAGGTTGTTAAATTTTGGTGGTGATCAGAGTTGTTTGGTATAGGTGTTGGTGGAGGTAGGCACTTTGCGCTTATTTTATTTATTTTTTTTAATTTTCTTTACTTCCAGACGAATTTAATCAACCTGGAGGATCCCTTGGTATTGAAGGGGTCGGTGATGGCTGCATGTAAGCCTTCCAGTCCTAACGTCTATCTTGTGCTACAGTACTTGAAAATTGTTTGAAGAAGGCAAGATTACATTCCTGACACCGAGGACCTACACTATTTTGCTTGCTTTCTCTAGACGATTGTATCATTTTGGGGAAATATCTCTAATACTGAAAGATTTAATGAGGACCCTAGCTAATTCTCTGAGTTAAAAAAGGATGCAGAGTTATCGGGGAGAATAAGTATGAGGTTAAGAATACATCCTTGGGCTGAAGAAGCAAAGCAAACAAGGCCGTGTCATTCTGAAGGGTTTGATAAAATCCAAATAAGATTCTGCTTTACTGACGGAGATATTCTAAAGCTTGAAAGATAAGTAAAGGAAGTTGGTTCCTTCTTGTTCAGTGGGTAACAGCACCTTCTATACCCACTTCGTATTTGTACCTATGTGGTGATGTGAGGTGTGTAGCCATCTGTTGCGCGTAGGACGGCATGAATTGCATCAGGGAATTATCTGTCTGGTGTTTTACCCTGTAATAAATGAATATAAACGATAAATATCCTTCGTAATGAGGGAGACAAACAGGCAGACTACAGTGAAATAGAGCTACTGAAGAGACTAAAGTGATATTGTGGCATTAATACCCTTTTATTTTTTAGTAAAGAAAATCTTATTAACATTAGAGCATAATAACACTTCAAGGCTCTTTTAGCTCACTCTCAAAAGAACAAGACTGTGAAGCGTTAGATGGAGTTAAATGCAAGAGTTGTCTAGATCATGTGAGAACTATTGGTGATATAATTAACTTGCAGTTTGTTGTGACAGTCTCATCTGATTAAAATCTAGTAACTTAGCTGAAATATGATACTAGAATTACAGCTATGAGAGAGAGAGAGAGAGAGAGAGAGAGAGAGAGAGAGAGAGAGAGAGAGAGCATTAATCTCTTCATCGCGGTTAACATACAGTACAAAACATGCACAAAACAATGCTAATTGTTTCATTGCGGTTTACATACAAAAGAATACTTATCACACCACTGCGGGTAACATACAAAACAATACAAATAACTTCACTGCTGTTAACAAGCAAAACAACAAGTTAAGCGCACTCACAGAGCGCATACCTACGCCAACACCAATACCACACAACTTAGATTACCACCAACATTTTATCAAATCTGCTATGGCCGGTGGCACATACATCCACAAAATTTCATTCAAGTCCATCGATAACTTTTTCAGATATTTTGTGGACAAAAAATAAATAAATAAACTCCTGATCTGAAACTCGAACTCAAATCATTACCAAATTATTATCGCCTTTTCCTTGGCCCGTGACCTACATACCCACAAGTTTCATTGAAATCCATCAATAGCTTTATGAGGTACCTTGTGGGCAAATAAACAGACAAACAAGAGTAAATACATAAGCTCTTCCAACATCCCAGGCGAAGGTAATCACTTCACTGCTGGTAACATGCAAAAGAATATTTATCACCTCGCTGCAATGGCCTCTTTTTCATATATTTTTGAGATCAGAACCTAGATATCCATAAAGCTCCGTTGATAAGTCTCGTGAAAGGGTTGCCCGTTAACTTGTTCAGAACACGGACATCTAATATATTTTTCTTGCTGCCGTCAAACGATTTCCCTTTGCTTATCGGATCCATTTCGTACTGAAGAAGTTGAAATATGAGCAAAAAATAAATCGCCGAGGAAGAAGTGTTTGGGAGCCTCTAAACCCCAGTAGTCTCTCTCTCTCTCTCTCTCTCTCTCTCTCTCACTCTCTCTTATAAACTGAGCCTTCACCACCACGGGTTAAGACCACAACAATAAAGCCTCAAACCTTTAAGAACGAGAAAGAAAACACACACACACACACACACACACACACACACACACACACACACACACACACACACACACACACAGTTACGAATAGAAACAAACACTCAGAAGCAGAAAAGACAAAAGCACTTAAACCTCACATACACACACACAGTACCTCCACCTAACACTTACACACACACACACACACACACACACACACACACACACACACACACACACACGTCTGTCCTTGTGTTGCCGATGATAAGGACAATATAGTGCGCAAGATGACATTGTTATTTCACTCTTCTTTTTTCTCTTGTGTCATGGAGAGACGGAGACAGGGAGAGAGACAGGGAGGGAGAGAGAAGATGGAAGGAAGAAAGGAGGGAGGATGGAGAAGGAGAGAAGAGGAGGAAGGAAAGAAAGCAGGAAGGGAGGGGGAGGGAGGGAGAAAGATTAAGAGAGAATATGGGAGAGAGGGAGAAAAGTTATTGTTGGTCGACTGAACTGGGACACGGGGGAAGAGAGCAAAGCATGGATTATGGAGGAAAAAAGAACGCAGGGGGTAAGAGGGTTTGAAAAAAACTAATGTAACAGAGAAACGGAGAGCGATAGGAAAGCTAGGGAGATAAAGGAATAGGGAGGGAAGAAAAGAGGGAGGATAAAGGGAGAAGAGAAAATATTAAACCGAGAAGATGAACCGACGGAGATGGGAAAAAGGACTGTCAGATACAAAAGGCAGGGTGATAAAAAGGATATGGAGGGAAAAGGGAGAGGGAGGGAGAGAGGGAGAAACCTCGAATGATAGAGAGGCGAAGAGGGGATGAGGGAGGGAAAGAGAAATATGGAAGATGAAGGAGGAAGCAAAAAGGAACAATGATGGACTGATGACGAGGAAAGTGGGAGGGATGTAAAGGAAGATTTAGAGAACAATTTGGAAGGAATAGGAGGAACTTGTCAAAATAACGGGCAGAATGGGAGAAAACAACGACGGTGAAGGGACGAAGAGGGAGGAAAGAGTGAACAAGAGCAGAAGGCAATGTTTGCAGGGAGTAAGATAAAAAAAAAAAAAAAAAAATGTTGGAAAAGGGATGGATGAGGGACAAAGAGACGGTGATATAGGAAACGAAGATGAAGGACATAAGAAAAGAATTAGGAAGGAAGGCAGAAAGTGTTAGACACAATGAAGAAAAAGGCAAAGATACATAATGACCAAAAGAAAGAAAGAACACACACAGAGCGTAGCACCCATGCCCACAAACTGGTCCAATAGCCAAAACTTTGAATTTACCTGTGACCATGACTTTCTCAAGATAGAATTAATTCCTTCATACCGAACCCTAAACCATTCTAAGACCTGTGGTTCAAATCTGGTCAAAGCTGACGAATTATCTTTGATCGGCGACCTTGACATTTGACGTTTCCCTGTGACCTTCACCTTCAGCTGATTGTTCTCAAAATCGAGCATCTTTTATTCTTGTTTTAACCTATATCGATCCACAAAGCTTAGTCTACGTCGCATTAAAACTGTTGAAGTTGACTTCGCCATTTGACCTTGTCTTTTAACCTATTGTTCTGAAAAACAAAATTACCATACTCATGGGTGATCCACACCTCATCCATCAGGTTACATCCAAATCAGGTTAAAATTGTTATAGTTATTTTGTTCACACACAGGTACTCAGACTGAAATTTGACATTGCCTTAATACCTCAGTGTTTGACAGATTGTTTACAAAATTTGAATGCTTCTGTTCTAGCCAGATCAAAAATGCTTTCACATTTTTTTTTACTCAAATCAGATAAAAAATGTTTGAGCTGACCTTGCCTTGTGCCCTTTACCACTGACTGCTTGATCTCAAAACTGAATCATTTCATTTTTGTTTATCTTCAATTCTTCCCCCATTTTTAATTGAATAAGAAAATTTTAAACTCTGATACTGCTACGTCAACTTCTGATCTAGTATTCTGACACTGACCATTGACCAATCGTTCTAAAAAGTAACGAGGAGCGATGCCAAGGCACAGCAAACCTGTCTCTGGCAGTCATTTTAGAACTGACGTATAAACAACAGGATATCTAGTTAAAGATGTCACATACCAAATCTGGGGTAAATCAGATGAAAATTTATTAATTCATACCCATCTGAAATTTTATGCCCGACCCACCTGACATTAACCCCCCTACCCCTAACAGGGAGGTGACCCCTTTGATGTAATGAGGCATGCCATAGGATGCAGATTTGAATGTAATACCTTCAGGTTTTGGTTTCATGTCGATATGACGAATCTGAAAGGAGTAATGGCGAAAAAACGATTTTTACCCGTCCCAGCATTTTTACATTTTTTGGGCCTACAGCCTGGGCCTTGGTCCAACATGGCCCAAAATTTAATCAGGTGATCAGAAGGCTATGGCCCATCATCCCTGTTAGTTTAGTGAAAATCGCACCAGTATTTTTCGCAGGTTGTTGGTACACTGAAAGCAGTGATGAGAAATAGGGAGGTGAGTATGGAAGTTAAGAAGTCACTGCATGATGGTATTGTGATCCCTACCCTGACGTATGGAAGCGAGGCGTGGACCTTGCAAGAGGGGAACAAGTCAAGAGTGAGAGCAGTGGAAATGAGTTACTTGAGAGGAGCATGTGGAGTGACGTGGAGGGACAGGTTGAAGAATGAAGAAGTGAAGGAACGTTGTGGGGTAGACGTGGATGTGGTTGAAAAGATTAGGAGAAATACACTGAGGTGGTTTGGACATGTGGAGAGAATGGAGAATGAAAGACTGACTAAGAGGGTGTATGTAGGTGAGGTGGAGGGAGGGAGAGGGAGGGGTAGACCGAGGATGAGGTGGAGGGATGGAGTTGAGAGGTATATGAGGGAGGGGGGGGTGAGTTGGGGGGAGGGTAGTCAAATGGTGGGTGACAGAGTGACTTGGAGGCGTTTTGTCTGCGGCCACCCTTTGCGGGATTAGGGCGTCGGGCTATAGATAGATAGATAGATAGATTTTTCGCGTAAAGTTGTTAACGGACAGACAGACAGACACACACACACACAAAAAAAAAAAGGGCAACCCGAGTGAAAACAATAATTAGGGTCAGACAGTAAGAAACTTAATTACCCGAGGTGCGGGGACGGGTAATTAAGGTTCTCACTGTCTGACCCTAATCTCTTCCGGTAAGTTTGTCTATAATCGGATAAAAATATCTAATGCACACACACACACACACACACACACACACACACACACACACACACACACACACACACACGCCCGCGCGCCATGAGATAGCACTGTTTTTTCAAGGACAGGGACGTGGGGGGAGTGGGGAGCGAGAAAAGGAAAAGGGAAAAATTATAAAGAGACGACAGTGAAAGGATAAAAAGAGTAAAGAAAGGAAGTACGGAAGAAAATAAAACAATGAGAGAGAGAGAGAGAGAGAGAGAGAGAGAGAGAGGCTCAAGGACAAAGGAACAATGAGAAGTGACTGGACAAGAAAGAAAACACAACAGGAAGAAAAAGATATGTGTGGGAGGAAGATTAGAGAGCAGGGCACTTTTAGCAAGGGTGACTGATGGTTCACGATCCAGGGGTAGGAGGTGAGTGTAAGGTATTAACACTCTCAGCCTCCTATGACACTCAGCTTAGGAAAATCGTCTGGTGTTAGCTGGAATGAAACACTGGAGATATTTTGACCATAAGAGAGTTTATCACCTTTAATGCTGTCACTACAAATCTTGCCATTGTTCTGTCTTCTTGTACTTTAATCCGACTAACGTCAGACGATTTTATTCAGCTGAGAGTGAGTCATGGGAGCCTGATAATGCTAATGGTGTTCCTATTAGCCCTCTCATGAACGAGCAATTCTAGTGATGTATTCCTGAAAATAGCATACGATTTTATGCAGCTGAATGATCGGGATCCTTGCAATGTTTTGCAAAGTAGAAAGAGACAAAGGCTGGAAGTCTGAAAAGGTTGTCCTTTCGGGAAAAATTTAACGAAATAAAAGCAAAAAAAAATCTTATCATACTGAGATATATGGACACACTGAATAAAACAATAATAATAATAATAATAATAATAATAATAATAATGATAATAATAATAATAATAATAATAATAATAGTGGTAGTAGTAGTAGAAGTAGTAGTAATAATAATAATAATAATAATAATAATAATAATAATAATAATAGTAGTAGTAGTAGTAGTAGTAGTAATAATAATAATAATAATAATAATAATAATAACAATAATAGGTCACAGTCCGAAAAAATGCAGACGGAGGAAGACAGATGCAGCGTTGACCATCTACGTAAGTGAAGGACTCAGAGTATCGGTGAGCTCTTGCATCAGAGCTAAGTGGGATAGGAAAGAGGTGATAATGGGTCGGTAGTCAATTGCTGCGACCTCATTATAATAGGAGAGGGATGGAAGCGTACAGCTCAGCAGAGGAAGGACCAGTGACAAAGCTCTCTCTGAGGGAGAGGGATAGTATGCTGTGGAGAGGGAGGGAGGGAGGGAGGGAGGAAGGTTGAAAGGAGTCAATAAGAACAACAAAAGGATGGAAATTATCGAGGCAAGAACCCTTTAAATCACTCTGTATCTTCTGTAAGCTATATTTGTATATTTGTTTGTACTTCCATGCAAATAAAGAACTGGCTCATTGACATGAGATCTATACCCCATATAGGGGTAGAAAGGCCTGTGTAAAGTTTGAAACTTCACTGGGTTAAAGAAGGCATGGGGTGAGTTCTGAACATTCGATACCTGGGAAGCAGATTTTGCAAGCGAATTAATAATATTTTTCCATGACAGATTCCGAGAGAAGGGAATGCTAAGAATATTGAAATACGGAAAGGAAATGAATTGGCTGTTGTCAGATATTAAAGGATATTCGTTTGAAAGATCTTGCTGACTTGAATGATGGTATTGTTATTATTATTATTATTATTTTTTTGCTGCGTTGGAATTGACAAGGATTTTTTTGCATCAATCATGACGAAAAGAGAGGTCAGAAACCATAGACACGTACCATGATTGTTGACGCGACTCCTGTGATGGATGGTGTAAGAGGAGGGTAGAAGGGTGAGAGGTGGTATTATTAGCATACGAATGGATAGGCCTAGATGCGCATCGCAGAGGGTCATTGGTGACTAGTAGGAAGAGAGCTGGTGAAAGAACAAAACCCTGAAGAACAACGTTATTGATATCTTTATAAGATCGATGATTATCTCCAGTAGCAACTATTGTATAGTATCCAGTATTCGTAGATGAAGGAGCGGACAGGACACAATAGGTAAATGGATATTTTGCAAATCAAATAACTGTGCCTAACTCCGTCAAAATACAGTCGAGATGCCAAGATCAATGGCAAAGATTACACCAAAGCTCCGACAGGAAGGGAATATGAAAAGATCGCCAGTGGTGTGTCCCTGACAAAGCCCATACTCGGCACTGACTTGCAGAAGAAAACTATGGAGGAAAATATGCTTGAGAACCTTCCTACTTAAGACAGACTCAAAGGAAACACAAGAGATTTAAGCAACCGGAACACAGAGGGGTCAGGAAAGGTCACTCTTCTTCAGGATGGACTGAACTGGAGGAAACTTCCAGTAAAATATGGTGCAAGTTGACAAAGGCGAGAGTTTGCCTAACTAAGCTGATGCACTAATGCCAGACCATCTACAAAGTAATATGTTATGGCTGTCTCATTCATGCTGGTATATTACTAATATAGTGAACATTTAATACCTTCAGTGACTCTGTTAATTAATGTCTGAATAACACATACACACACACACACACACACACACACACACACACACATTCAAATCGAGATCAGTGTCCAGTTGTGACCAAGAGCACTTTAGAAACTTAAATTTCATGAACTATTGAAACAAGAGAAGGGAATATTTATATTTCATTCATGCCATCGCCTGTCAATTTCACTCAGTTTCAGGGTGTGTCGTAGCAGTGAATGGGTTGGTGAAATCTATATCAAACCTCTCCTGTTTAAAGAGTCTCCCTCAAACTGAAAAATATTGCAAGAAAACAAATGTAAATAAACAAATAATGTAAATTGTTTCATTGTAATAATCTGGTTTAAATAGCCTTCACTTACCGTATAGCCTACGTGAACCACCGCTGTCACACACACACACACACACACACACACACACACACACACACACGATAGTAGTAGTAGTGGCAGTAGTAATAGTAGTAGTGGTAGTAGTTGTTGTTGTTGTTGTTGTAGCCTACCATTACACGATTCTTAAAAGAGATAGCCTCAGTATATTTCACCACAGACGGCTCGGCGTTATACGCAAATGGTAATATATGATGGTGTATGCGCCAACTGATGATAGTTCAAAGGAGACTTATTTTGCCTCAGAGAATGGACTGGCTTACCTAATTTCCGTGCTGGGTACTTTCTTCCTTTGTTCTCGTTAATTTGGAAAATTCTGTTCATGTGAGAGCTGCTCCACGCATCAGAAGGGTGAATATTACAGTGTTTTGTTGAAGAAGTTACAACAAAGACGTTTTCTTCTCCCTAACATAGCATAATTATTCTCTGTGCACAAACATCTTGCGGAGCAAGATGGTTGCTGAACTCTCCATCATTATCCACATCATCGTTGTCATCATCGTAATCATAATCATCATCATTATCCACATCATCATTATCATCATCATCATCACCATCACCACCATCATCATCATAAACAATATCATCATCATCATCATCATCTTCATCACCATCACTATCATCATCATTATCATTATCATCAAAATCACCATCAACGTCATCACCATCATCACAAGCAGCAGCAGCATTCGTCTTCAGGCTAGATCGATTAGTTTTCACAATAACTAGAAAACTTAGCCCTCTCATGTTCAAGATAACTCTAGCACTGTATTTCCTTTCACTTGACGACATATATATTTCATTTACCTGGAAGTGAGGACAGATCCTGAGAGTGGCAATACGTTCACTATTATGCACTCATGGTTGTGATAAAGTAATATCTTGGAGTTGACTCCAGGCCATTTATTTATTTATCTATCTATCT
>NC_136955.1:15858532-16023532 GCF_032717465.1 Coenobita brevimanus | reverse complement strand
TCTCTCTCTCTCTCTCTCTCTCTCTCCAGCAAAAATGACGTGTCTTTCATCTCACTCCTGGTATGTCTAAACCAACTGGGTTCAGTATGGAGAGACTTTTCGAACGTAAATAGATATAAACTTTCATTAATTTCCTCACTACCACGGCAGTCTCTTAATATAAATGAAAACTTCCAGGAGCAACAAAAAAAGCATAAAAACATACGTCCAAGGACTCAAGAGGTTATGCTGTATATAATCATCTGGGAGCAGGAAGAGGGTAGTAATAACTTCCACGGTTGAAGTTATTGTATTACACATAATTTGCATTGTCTTAGTATTGTGATGAATTTACCGTATTTATTGAACTGCCTCCTTAGAGTACCGTACTTTTTAACTGACTTTTTCCTTCGCATGGGCTGTTTCATTGGATATTTTGATTATTATTTCTCTGTGTATCATGTATTCCTTCATCCTTCCTTTATAGACCCGATTGTGCCCTGCATATAGGAAGAATGGAGTGATGATGATGATAATAACTTTCCTACTTCCTGACGAATTCAGTTAAATTTAAAAAAAAGATATATCGTACTGAATAACTGAAGAAGACAGTATCGAAGCTCTCTAGTTCGAAATTTCCCCTATCCTGAACAAAAACCGTCGGCAAATAGCGAATGTATTGAATTTTAAAACTCTGAATCTGGCTGACGTAATTGATGGTTAAGTCTTGATGCTGACAGGCAATTTTAACAATCTTAGGAAAAGCCTTTCGTACTGAAGGGATTTACTGATGCCATATTTAACCCCTCTAGTTCCAAAGGGCCACTGAAGCTGAATGAAATCTCCGAGAATGGCAGGAAGAAAACGAAAAAGACACCGAATTCAAGACGATAAACTAAATCTTAAAAGATGTTCTTGGGTTTATGAAATTTACCTCTCCACTGCGATGACCAGTTTCAAATAATCTACTGTAGTTCTTTTAGCCTAAGTTGGCCCAGATTTTCATTCATTTGTTGATAGAAAAAGACAGTGCTACGGCTCAGCATATTTTCCACATTATTTCTTCGTGAACAGCATCATATTCAAGTGCTATTCAATGGTTACAACTGGGCATTTAAGACGGAGAGATGGCAAGCTTAAGTGAAATTGTTCTGAACACAGAAATAATGATCTATCGTCATCACCAAAGGATTTCATAACACTACTCGTATGCATACCTCTCACCGTGATAGGGTAAGAAACGATTTACACGCCATATCAAAGTCCGGTGGTAGCAGAGAGAGAGAGAGAGAGAGAGAGAGAGAGTTTACTGCTCTATGGGGTTAACTTTCTCACTCTCCTACGACTCACTCACAGCTTCATAAAATCCCACTCGTTAGCTGACGTACTGCAGAATACAAGAGTTGTTCCGACCAAGGAAAGATTAATAGTAACAATACTAGGCTCTCAGTCACCCACTACGAAGGCCACGTCCCTCTTGCAAGAAGTATTGGCGCGGGCAGATGCCGGGCAACTTAGCAACACTTTCACCTATACAATTACCCTCACTACAAACGGACGGGTGAGGGCAAAGACCTCTATGGATTACAGTAATGCAGTACTTCCGCCCGCACTAGCAAGCATTTGGTATGGACGCGGTTTACTCCTAGCTGTAAAGTCAGCTAGCTCGTGTTAGCTAAAGTAATACATAAGAATATTACCAAAGATGAATTAATTAGCTGTAGAGCGACTGAATAAGGAAAACCTAAGTTGCCTTGGATATATCTGGCTTTTGAATGGAGAATATTGAAGGGATGAATAATGAGGTAGTGAAATAATAGAATCTCTCTCTCTCTCTCTCTCTCTCTCTCTCTCTCTCTCTCTCTCTCTCATCAGCATCATTACCAGCCGCGATAGCGAAGCTGGTATTGCTTTCAGTTTGTCTGTCTGCGTCTGTGTCTGTCAGCACGATAACCTCGCAACCGATCAAACTGTCATCACAAAATTTTACAGGCGTACAGCAGGGAGAAAATCGATCACGAGTTGGAACTGGTGAAAGTAGGTCAAGGTCTGTGTGTCTGTTACCATGATAACTTCAGAAGCGCTCAAGATATCATCACAATATTTTACTGGTGTGTAGTAGGGATGAAAATCTCCTGCGAGTTCGAGATTGGCAACAGTAGGTCAAGGTCAAGGTCATATTCCGAGCAGCGCTAGATACTGTATGTATTGACTCGCGGCTGGTGGGATTCACCGACTGGAGGGGCCTCCAGCTATTATTATTGATATTATTATTATTATTATTATTTTTATTATTATTATTATTATCATTGTTGTTGTTGTTATTATTATTATTATTATTATTATTATTATTATTATTATGAATCGGTAACCAGGTAGTAAATCTTAAATAATATTTCCGGACCCCTTACAGAGAACTGTACGATCTCTTTGGCCTGTGGCATGTGATTCTCTCTCTCTCTTTCTTTCTCTCTCTCTCTCTCTCTCTCTCTCTCTCTCTCTGTCCTAAATCCACTTTCTTGTCCAGCAAATCCTCTCCCCTCTTCCCCTTGTCAGTCTCCCACTCTGCTTCCCCCTCTCTTTACTCTCTCTCTCTCTCTCTCTCTCTCTCTCTCTCTCCCCTCACATTATTTGGATGTTTTTGCTATCTTCTCCATTTCCTACTCATCTTTTATTTCTCTCTGTCTGTCTGTCTGTCTATCTGTCTGTCTGTCTGTCTGTCTGTCTGTCTGTCTGTCTGTCTGTCTCTCTCTCTCTCTCTCTCTCTCTCTCTCTCTCTCTCTCTCTCTCTCTCTCTCTCTCTCTCTCTCTCTCTCATCCATTGTTCTTTTTCTCTCATTTTCCTGTGTGTTCCTTTCACTCCCATGTTTCTCTTTCTTAATGTGTCTTTATATCTCCGTTTATTTGTCTATATGTGTCACTCTCTTTGTCATCATTTGTATGTCCAACTGTCAGTGTTTGTATCTCTGTCTCTGTGTCTTGTCTGTGTGCCTGTCAGTCTGTGTATTTGTGCCTGCGTCAGTGTGTGTGTGTCTGCATCTATGTCTGTCAGTCTGTGTATTTGTGCCTGCGTCAGTGTGTGTGTCTGCATCTATGTCTGTCACTCTGTCTGTATATGTATTTGTGTTTGTCTTTTGGGGCCATATATTTGTCTGTCTGTCTGTTTACCCAACCTGTTTCTGTTAGCGTGAATCTGTATCTGTTATTGTCTCTGTCAGTGTCTGTGCCTATCTCTCTCTTTCTTCATGTATGTCTGCATCTTTGTCTCTCTCTGTTATTGTCTCTGTTTGTCTGTCTGTGTTTACATCTTTGTCTCAGTGTCAGTACGTGTCATCGTTTAAGTCTGAATCTTTGTCTCTCTATTTTTATCAGTATCTTTGTCTGTCTGTCTATCTGTGTCTTTATCTACGTCTTGCTGCCTTTGTCTGCATGTGTGGTTCTCTGTCTGTGCCTTTATCTGTCTGCCTGTCTGTGTCTGTCTCTCTGTGTCTGCATGTGTTTTTGTGTTATTGTTGGTGTACGTCTGTTTAATCATATCTGCATGTACCTTCATCCTTGTCTGTCTGGATGTCTAGATCAGTGTGTGTGTGTGTGTGTGTGTGTGTGTGTGTGTGTGTGTGTGTGTGTGTGTGTGTGTGTGTGATGCGTCTGCCTTTTTTTTTCTCTCTTTTTTTTTTTTAATTAATAACAGAACGGAGGAAGGAAAAACAAATGGGTAAAAAAAAAAATAATCCATACACCAGATTACTGGTGTCCTCTGTTCATAAAATATCTGTAACAATTAGGCTTGAACAGTTGTGGGTTGAAATTTGGAGGAAAACAACTCTGGGGAAGCGAGTTCCAGAGAGATGCAGTTCGGGGAATGAAAGAATTCTGATAGGCAGAAGTTCTGCAATATGGTTGAGTGACATTCCAGTCATGAGCGCTACCAGATGCCCGTGTAGCACGAGGGAAGGCATAGAGAGGTGGCACCATGGACGCAACTTCGTCTGAGCATTTTCCAAAAAAATATCTGTAAAAAAATGCAAGGAAGGCAACATTCCTTCTTACTTGCAGGGGAGGTAGTTTATATGTAATGGCAGGGTTGTTAATGATTCTAATAGCTTTATTCTGAATTTTGTCTAGTTGTCTTAATGCAACCTCTCCACAACCATTCCACAAGGGTGAGCAATATTCAAGCTGAGAGCGCACATGACTCTTATAAATTATAGCTAACTGCTCATCGGCGAAGAAGTTACGGACTCTGTACAATAATCCAAGTTTCTTTGAGGCGGTTTTAGCAAGTGATCTGACATGAGAGGTCCAGCTGAGGGCACTGTTAAGTGAGACACCAAGAATTTCAATACTTTTGGAGATGGGAATATTAGTAGCACTGAAGGTAATGTACGAATCTGGCAATATCTGTCTATTAGTAAACTGTATATATTTAGTTTTACTAGCATTAAAAGAGACAAGGTTGTTTTGTCCCCATTCACTGATTGTAGATAGATCTTGATTTATGGAGATGGCTGTACTGAGTTGAGAGGTAGAGATATTAGACTTTGTAAATGGATGTCTGAGTGTGAATGAACTATGTAGTGTTGAGTCATCTGCATATGAGTGAATGGGATTGTGAGTGACAGATAAGAGATCATTAATATGAACCAGAAACAGGGTTGGCGCCAGAACTGAGCCCTGCGGCACGCCGGCGTTAATTGAGTGGAAATTCGAATATACATCATCTACTTTTACTCTTATTTTCCTGTCACTAAGATAAGAAGAAATCAAATGAACAAAAGACGTTAGTCCATAGCAAGGGAGTTTGAACAGCAGGGAACGGTGCCATACTCTGTCGAAAGCTTTAGAGATGTCTAGAGCTACTGCATGAGTTTCTCCAAAGAGATCAATAGATTGATGGATGGTATGAGTTAAGAGATTGAGTATGTCAATGGTGGATCTTTCGTGGCGAAAACCGTATTGTCTGTCACTAATTAAGTTGTTGGATTCAAGATGTTTAACAATATGCCCCTCTCCCTGTGACTACATCATTGCCTGTCCGTCTGTATCAGCATCTATCTGTTTGCCTGTATATCTATGTCCTTGTGTCTGTCTGTCTGTCCGTTTGTGCATCTGTACGTCCGTCTTTGTATCTAGGTCTGTCTATTTCTTACTATCTGTCTGTGTCTGTATTTGTCTCCGCCTTTTTGTCTCTTTCCGTCTGCCTGTTTGTCTTTACGCCTCTTTCTGTTTGTCTTTCTCTCTCTCTGTGCATTTGTCTGTCTGTGTCTCTGCCTGCCTGTCTTTATCTATGTCTGTCTTGATCTGGGTGTGTCAGCCTGCCCCTCCTTGCTTCTGTCTCTCTGTCTAGTTGCTCGACTTTTCCTCGCTTTTCCCTTCCCATCCTTTTCTCGTTGTCTCCTCTCCTTTTATGTTACCTCTGTTTTCTATTCTTTTTTTCCCCCTCTGTTCTTTATTTTATTGCTCCTATCTCTCTCTCTCTCTCTCTCTCTCTCTCTCTCTCTCTCTCTCTCTCTCTCTTATTGAGTGGATGTCTTACTTATGCAGCAGTCAGACAATATTACAGTGATTACGAGATGTAACAAACAACCCTAGTGAAGGACAATGTGATTAAGCTCCCATCGGGAGTTTGCTAATCAGGAACATGATGATAATAATAATATTAGTAATAATAATAATAATATTATTATTATTATTATTATTATTAATAATGTCGAAGACGATTATAATGATGATAACAGAAAAATTAAGAAAAGCAATAAATAAATATATAAATAAAATTCAAACAAATACCTGAGCCAAACGTAAAAGTCAGGCTTGGAACGGTCTAAAGTCGTCTCATGGTTTACTAAGCTAATATTACGCCATCCTGACCTTCAGCTGCCATCTCTTCACCTTCAGTGCTGAGTTGGAAGAGCCACACTTGGGTATGATGCTAGTCAGGAAGAAGAGCTATGGAAAGGATGGAGTCCCATAGCATTATCCACTCGTTCTATTGATCTAAAGTGAATTAACGTGCACGAGAATGGAAATCAAAGCCAAGTTAGAGTAAAAAAGGCATCCAATCAGGCTGAACGAACCCAGGTTAGCCAAAGGTCGCATTCTAAGTGGCTGTATAAGCTGTCGTAGCACCCTTTCTTTAGCGATTTATTCTTCACATTACACCTCAGTATCCTCGGTTGACACTGATGCAAACGATGTTGAATATATAACACTATAGGTATCAGACAAGAGGATGTAAAAGTAGAATATGCCAAATGAATCGCTAACAATAAGGAGCTATGGAGCCTCGCAACCCAATAGGAGAATTATTTACTCTAAGTTGGTTAAATGTTGGATGCTTTTAAATTTGCCAGTCAAAATGCTGGTTTTGGCGACTCATGTGTGTTGGAGGAACGAAGTTTTTGTGAATACTTAAAAAAAAAAAAAAAAATCCAGTCGCATAATCGGTTACTTCAGTTAGGCATTTTTTTCATTTCGGTGATTTGTGCTTATGTCATATATATATATTTCATTATTTTCAAATAAAACAGCAATATAATACAGTACATAGTCGTACCTATTAGTTTCTCCAGTTACTGTACGGAAGTTTTTTTTTTTTTTTTTATGGCATTTTTTTTCAAATTGATGTAAAACAGCAAGGTATTATACCATCATATGTTATAATCAATAATTTAGCCTTTGGTAATAAGGTGATTATAAAGGATGGAGATAAATCTGCGTGGTGAAGCTAATAGTAATATAACGGGAACTGTGCAAAAAATAAGACTAATAGAGCAACTTTTATTTACAGTAGTGAAAGCTAAATACGATATGTAACGTGTCGCTGACATCTGACTTGCATTAGTATAGATTACAATAATTACATAAACGAGGCTGCGTCCTGACTATTGCAGTATTGGTTGGTAAAAACTCTTTAAAAAAAAGTATAACAATCAACATTATTTGTCTTTCCAGTTGAAAAAGAGCATATAAAATATGTAAAAGCTAGACTATGTTATGAATTTATTTTTATAGAGGAAGTTAACATACGATTTACCTAACGTATCCTTCATCTTTTTCATAAGGAATTGACGATATGGAAGTTTAAAAGATAGTCTACGGTTATAACTAATTCATTTGCCAAATGGATTAGAATGAGTAGGAGGGAAAAATAGGAAATCCCCTAGGTTATTTATTTCTCTTATGATTCTTACTACACACAGGGGAAACGTTAGAGAAAAAATGAACCTAAGCTCATTCGTATCCTCTTTCCCAACCATTCTAGTCCACAGCCTATATTACTGACATTCCATTATTATCATTCTAAAATAGATGGGCTGTATAATAAAGTGTGTAATATAGCCTAGGTTGCATTGATTCCAACAATATCCGACAGAACAATGTTTTCGACATAGCGTTATATGCTTTGTCATATTCCAACATAAGCAGCAATGGACTGCGTACGAACCGTAACCATGGCCTATGTTATATTTTCAGTAGTGTTAAACTGTAGAAAACTTATCAGACAGTCTATTGCTACAGATAAACAGTATATTCCAATAGTGATGGACACCCTACAACTTGAGTTTCCTGACCCTAGTTAAAATATATAAAATGTAACTTGAAGTATGTTGATTCCAGCAAACTGTGAGAATTATTACTCAGCAAAAGCAACGTATGCCAGACAACAAACTCATTATATACTTGGTGATGAACCACATAAAGAAC
Source organism: Coenobita brevimanus (assembly GCF_032717465.1). Classification (NCBI taxonomy): domain Eukaryota; kingdom Metazoa; phylum Arthropoda; class Malacostraca; order Decapoda; family Coenobitidae; genus Coenobita; species Coenobita brevimanus. Next base: position 16,015,846 of record NC_136955.1, on the reverse strand, counting down.
TGTTAATCTTAGCTTCGAACTCTTACTGACGATATAATAATCGCAAATTATAGCCCAGATTTTTATTCTTACAAAAGTAATCAGATTTTATACAATGATGCCATGCTATATTAAATGTTATCATGTTATAGGGATGGCAAAGAAAAATTATTAAACAATGGCAGCAACGTCTGAACGTATTTAGAAAAGAAAAAAAAATCATCAAAATATTTGAAATAATTACAGCAAACAGGACACCACATTTTAACACGGAGGCTATGTATATTCCCTACAGCCAAATGTTTTGCAGAGATGACAATTATTTTTTGGCTTCGAATACTGTGCAACTACTCTGTTATTGTACTGAGTGATGTTTGTCAAATGTATCTCGTTCTAAAGGCATTTTAAATTATTGTGACCGATCAAGTCTGCTTTTATCGGAGTCTCTGTGAAGCTACAGGAAGCTCATGTCAGGCTGAAGCCTACCCGGATATAGCTTGAGTTTGGAATATTCGGCTGCGTGTATGAGAAGCCCAAATCTTGTTTTAGCATATCAGTTGTGGTCGGGCTTGTCTCAAGTAAGAGTTAAAACTGACTCGAGCCCCAAGTCTCACTCCAGCATTTGAGTCTCCATGTAATACAGTGTATTTTGTCAGGTCATGATAATTTGGTCAGTGGACTGTTCTTCTTTGCTTTATTGCCAGTCTGACTGGGCAGCTTTTGTGCATCTCAGCCGTGTTCTGTGTGCTGTTTTTTCCTCCTATATATCCAGTTCTCTCTTGTCTCGCTCGACATCACATCTCCGTGTGAATCTTTGTCTCCCTCATACCTTCATTCCCACCACCAGCTCCCTCCATTCCCTTGTAAGTTCCTCTTATATTTTCTCAACGGGTCCTCACCAGCGTAGTCTTTCCTTTTTCATCTTCTCCATTAAGCACATCACTACCACTCTTCTCACTTCATGTCTTAGTCTGTCTCTTACGAATGCATCCATTATTCATCTCAACACTCTCATATCTGTCCTTTCCAATAATTCGTCTTCCTTTCTTTTTAGTATCCATGATTTTGTTCAGTTCGTCAATGTTGGCCTAAACTGCGCTGTATTTCATGTTCCTTCTCCTTTGGCCTATTAGCACTAACCTCCCTCCACTTCGTCCATGCTTCCATTACTCTTCCTCTTATATCTACATCAGTTGCCTCATCTTCACTAACTACACTTCTGAGATATCTGAACTGTACCTGTTCAGAAAATTACCATGTTTGTCAGCCCTCACCATCTCTCATCCTAGTTACTGCTGACCATTACTTTGGACTGTGGATAGTATTGCAAGCAGTTTCAGAAAGTTCATTACACTTCTTCCTAAGCGATTCATTCTGCACCTTCCACTTCAGTAACCTCTTACAGGCTACTGATGCAAGCTTTGTATATATTTAAGCGATATTAGTAACATAGACGAGAATACTATGGTACGTAAAACAGATTGTTTAAGGACAAAAACTGTGAGCCCTCCTATGCCATTTAGACTGCAGCTCGTACTTCCATTCACCTTAAATCTTCTATTATCCAGACTCGCCAACCACGCCCTGTTTCTTTTCTGTAGCCCCTCTTCAGTCCCCGCAATAACTACCTAGATATCAGCACATCGAATTTCTCACCTGCCTTCACCTATGATGTCCTCGCAAAGGGTGTCCATCTCGACCTCAAAGAGACTGTAATTTGCGTCAATCACTGGTGTAGTCCTTTGCTATCAAGCCATTATAAATCTCCATATATTGTGCCATCCTTTGTCTTAGATTCCCTGCACATCTTCCAAATAGTCCAATATTTTACATCTTAAGAGGCCCTGTTGTATGTTTTCTCATTCTCTACAAAATTGTATTATATTTCTTATTTTTCTGCAAAACCTCCTTACTATGTAGACAGGGTCTTTGATCCCTTTTTCCTTCGAAGATGCAGGTTGCATATCAGAAACATCTACGATTTTTCTTGGTCTTTCATCCATTCTTATCTCCAGGACCTTCATTCTTTACTATCATATCTTGATTCACCTAATGCTTTCGTAGTTCAGTTCATCAGCTTTCGTTTTTATATGTAGGTACTGTACCATTAACTTGATTCTTCTATAGTTTCCACAATTCAGTACATCAACTTCTTTTACTGTACACGAGTATAGATACCATTAGTTTGAGTTTCTGTTGTTTCCACATTACAGTACACCACCTCTTTTTATGAGAGGTGGTGTACTGAATCACCAGCCATTGCAGGTTCCCTGCTGGACAAAGGCCTTCCCCAACCTTCTTCACGAATTCCTTGACTGAGCCAATCTCTGCCATGTTTTCCCTGCAGCCTTCTCTATTTCATCTCCACCTCCTGTCTGGCCATTTTCTGCTGAAGTCAGCCTCTTGCTCCATCATTTATCCCTTATTCTTGCTGCATGACCTGCCCACCTCCATTTCTGTTCTTTGATACCTTCTGTAATATATTTGACTTTAGTCTGCTCTCTCATCCAGGTTGATCTTCTTCTGTCTTTTAAAGATACTCCCAACACTGACCTTTCCATTGCCTTTGAAAACGGATTAGTTGATTTTCCATCGATTTTGTCAGTTTCCAGGTCTCACAACCGTAGGTCATAGCTGGAATTATACATTCGTTATATATTTTTCGTTTCATACATATTAGCAAACTACTTTTCATGATGTCTGAATGTTTACTGAAAGTTTTTCATCCAAATGTAATGCGTCTTTTTATTTCGCCATGATGGTCTTTCGTTAATTTTAGAATTTGTCCAAACTAACTGTACTCCTCGACTTTAAGACCTACTTTGCTTATTTTGATGACGCTCTTTGGAGTATTTAGATTAAACATTAGTTTTACTCCAGTTCATCTTTAGCCCTACTTTGAGACTTTCTCTGTTCAGGTTATGAAACATTTTTTGCAATGTCTCTGCTGTTTCCGAGATTAGGACAATGACATCTACAAATCTTAAATGAATTAACTTGCCTCCACTTATGTTTACTCCTTTGTTTTCCCAGTCTAGCTTTCTGAAAATACTCTTTGGGCATGCTGTAAATAATTTTGGTGAAATTATATCTCTCTGATGCACATCCTTCTTAATCAAAAATTTTTCCCAGTCTTTATATAATTTTAGTGTAGCAGTTCCCTTTTTATATTTGTTTTCGAGCAGGTTTACAGTGTTCTCATTTACTCCTTGCTCTCGTAATGATTTCATAATTGCTATGTGCTCTACTGAGTCGAAAAGCTTTTCGTGATCAGCTAAAACTAGGCACAGTGGTTTATTATATTCTGTAGTTTTCTCAATTAGCTGATTCACTGTGTGTAGATGATCAGTAGTCGAATACCCTCTTCGGAATCCCACCTGCTAACAAAGTTGGTTTTCTTCAAAATTAGTTGTTATTCTGTTCGTAAGGTCTCTCGCGAAGATTTTGTAAATAACTGATAATAAATTAATGGATCGATAGGTTTTAGAATCTTTTGAGTCGTCTTTTATGTAGAGTAAAAGAACTATTGCATTACACCATGTTTTGGGAGCTTTCTTCTTTTTTACACACTGAGTAAACATGTCAGCAAGCCTGTTTTGCACTTCTGCATCCGGCAGTAAATCTGCTACTATTCCATTTTCTCCTGGGGTCTTCCCTCTTCATATTTTTTAAGAACAATGTTTACTTCGTCTGGTGTTACCTCAAGTATATCACTTGTGTCAACTGAAAAGTTAGCTGTTGGTGCTATTGTCTTTGATGTATACAGTTCTTTGTAAAATTCTTCAACTCTGTTCACCAACTTATCTCTGTATTTAATTACTTCACCGTTTTTGTCTCTCAGTGATATAATTTGTTGCTTTCTTAGTGCCATTTTAATTCGGACGTGCTTCAGACTTTTTCCTTTTTTGATGGTTTCTTTGATCTGATTCATGTTTCTTTTTTCTGCTATCTGTCTCTCGTTGATAGGCTTATTTAATTCCGCTCGTTATATTGCATCTTTCTTTGTTTTTACTTCCATTTCCTCTCTTCTTTCCATGAGCTCGAGTGTCTATTCCGCATACTTGTTGGTTTGGGTTGTATTATTGTTCCCTACTACCTCCGGGAATTCTTAGCACTTTAGTCTATCATTCAACTCATCAGTGTTACACTCGGCTTTAATTAGAGCCCGAAATTTGTTCGTTATTTCTAAAGGAAAGGCTGCTTTGTTTTCGCTTACTTTTATTGGGCAATTTTTTTTTATTTTTAATCATCTTCTTTCACTTCTGAAACTGAATCTGGCTGTGCAACCCACCATTCTATGATCACATCCTATATTTACTTTGTTGATAACCGTGACATTTATGAGCGTGTTATTCTTATCTGCTATGATGAAGTCGATTTCATTCTTTGTTTCTCTTTTTGGGTTTCTCCATGTCCATTTTCTCCCTGCTCTTTTGAGAAACAGTGTGTTCATTATTCTCATGTTATTCATTTCAGCAAAATTTACCACCGTTTCTCTTTAAGTCTTTTATCCCAGCTAGAATTTTCCCATACATGCTTCTCCATTTTTTTTTTTCCCAACTTTTGAACTGAAGTCTCCCGTTAGTATTGTATATGTGGTATTTTATTTTTTATTTTTTTTTTCTTCAGTAATCTGGCCAAAATCGCAGTGTTTTCCAAGTGCACCTCAGTCGTGCTTAGAAAAAAAAAAAAAAAAAAAAAAAAGATTCAGTTGCCTTTGATTAACTGCCTGGCCTGACTGTGCATCATTCAAGACTCAACGGAATCCTAAGGTTTAGCCTAACAATAAGTGTCTGTGAGTTACACCCTTTCAAACCATATGCAGACTTTTTTTTTACTTTAACTTGGTCCGTATTTTCGTCCTTTTGCAGCATATTTCAGGCAGCTAAGTGGCGGAAAAAGACGATGTAGAGCTCAACACTTTCTTCCATGGCACTTCTTCACGACTACCAGCATATTCTAGTGGTCATCTGTTGTTATACCTTAGCATTCATGATGGGAAGTTTTCACTCTTTGGCCAAGTTAGGGTAAAAAGGATATAAACTCTCACCTACCATCCTCTCACCTGCCCTCCAGTTACCTTTCTAGTTGGGTTCTAGGTGTATGAGTATTATGAAACTAAATAATGTAAACTTTTTTTTTGTCAGTTTGTGAGGTAGTTTCTATCGTCTAACCCCATTTCCAGGACTAATTAGTGACTATGCGCGTTGTCTCGGGAGGAAAGGACATGGCTTAGAAGAAGAAATTCTGGGTAAAAAATTAAATATATATCAGTAATCAGTTCAAATCTTAACCATTACAGAGCTGCACTCATGATGACCTAATGGGCAAAACTTGTCTTTTCGAAATTTAACCCATAGATTTATCGTGGTTTAGATTTGAAGGCAAGTTTTTTCTTAACATTTGAATAAGTGATAGGATAGCTAAGTAAATGCTTTGCTCTTCACAAATCTCGAAGGTCATGGCCTCTTTATCTTTTTCCACCTGGGTTTTTGTCGGATCACCACAGATGAAGGGTGGTCTCGAGATTCCGAATTCCAATCTCCGGACTTGTGTAGGTGCGAGTTATACTGTACACTGTCTTTTATAAATACATTGTTTACTCCAACTTGGTCCAGATTTTCGTCTTTTAGCTACATATTTCAGTTAGGTATGTGGCGGAAAAAAGATAATGCTACGGTTCAACATTATTCCATGACGCTTTGCACCATACTCTAGAGTTCTCTTGTTACAGTTTAGCATTCACGACAGAGAGATGGCAAGTCCAGGTTGGCGTTAAAGTGGTATAAACTATAATCTTTGTCCAGACTTACGTCCTATTGATGCTTGTTTCACGTATCTCAGTGACCGAAGACTGCTATCATCCTACATCCTTTTCATACACATAAGTGATACGCATCATAGTCTAGTGTTAACCTATTGCTACAGCTCTGCATTCAAGATGAAGAGATGGCAATTTTAAGCCAAGGTAGAGTAAACCGAGTATACCTAATCCCATGCATTTTACCACCATGATATAAGTGGTTTTTAATCCCGTGGAGTCAAGTTTCTGTTCAAAGTCAAAACATCGCAAACATTTTCACGCCAGCTACTGTGATGGAAGATGTTATATGAAATACCTTTACGTAGTGTCAATACGAAGCACACAGAAAAAAAGTCAGTCATTGATACTCTATTGATTCGTGGAATGAATTTTATAAGGAAGTTCGTATACAAGGCTCCTCTTCCATTCTGCGAGAGATTTCGTGTGTGTTGCAGGGACGGTCCAGTGTTATCGATGTTTTATCCTGGATCATATACTCATTTGTTACTCCTAATTCCACACCCACGGCAATACCAGCATACCAGGTGGGTTTTAAATGGGGTGCTTCTTATGCCCCCACCCCCTTGGATATCAAACACAGGACACAATACTGGCAGATGAAGGTCGGTGAAACTTGAGTCATGATTATATCTTTTAAGTTTCAGAGTTTCTGAGGGAAGGGTAAGGGATTAAGTTTCATCAGAGAAGTCTCTCTTATCACCCTTTTCTTCCATTTGTCATATCCCTCCTTCCTTCCTTCCTTTTACAGACCTCATATCCGATTGCTTTTTATCCCTTGACTCACATCCTGCCTAATCCATCAGTTACCTTCTTATTTTCTCCTCTCTCTCTCTCTCTCTCTCTCTCTCTCTCTCTCTCTCTCTCTCTCTTCGTTCACCACCTCCTCCATCCTTCGTTCTCTTCCATTTTCTCTTTCATCTCCAATTCGACAGTACCCCTCCCATCCCCTCTCCCTTCGCCCCTCATTCTCTTCCTCCTCCCTCTTTCCACCTCTCCCTTCTCTCTCCCTCTCTTCCTCCTTCCTACCTTCCCCTCTTCACCTCTCCCTCCCTCCCTCCCTCCTCTCTTTCAGTCTTTTAATTTCCTCCTCTCGTTTCCTCTTCTGCACTTTCTCTCACACAGTCAGACGAAACTGTCAGTTCTTCGTCTGTGCTTTTTTGGTACTTCTATCTGTATGTCTTTTTATTTTTTTCCCCCCTCTCTCTCTCTCCCTTTCTCTCTCTCTCTCTCTCTCTCTCTCTCTCTCTCTCTCTCTCTCTCTCTGATGAATGCTGTATTGCCGATTGAAATACAAGGAAAATCTATCCATCCTCCACAATGTCTGTCTGTATGTATCGCTGGCTGTCTATGTATCTGTCTATCCATCTATCTGTCTATCCATCTATCTCTCTGTTTTAGTTTCACTCATCTCTCACAACCGTCATCATCGTCATTATCTTATTCGCCATCCTCACCATCATCACTATCCTTGTTACCATCATCATCACAGTACCATAAGCATCACCACAACCATCATCATCATCATCATCATCATCATCACAAACTAACATCATCATCATCATCACAATCCATCATCATCACCGTCATCATCATCATCACTATCACCAACACCATCTCCACGATCGTCGCCATCGTCATCATTCGTGACAGTCTTTCTCACCATCATCATCGTTATAAACACCATTATCACCATCGTCAGCAACACCATTTCCACAAATCATAATCACCATCACCATCATCATTATCATAATCATTACTGTCTCTACCATCATCATTTCCTTATTACCACTCTATACCTGCGTTTAGGTACGATTCAAGAATAGACCAAGAAAAACAAAACTAATACAAAACTGGGAGAAATTATCAGCCTGCTCAGTGAAATGGACTTTACTTCAGTTTATGACTCAGTCTACGGCAGGTGCTGGAATGGGACGCCTTCACGTGATGACACCCATGTAACTGCAAGGTTCCACTGCCAGGTAATGCAAACGTCCCTCAGTTCCCTCTCTCTCCCTCGAAAGGAAGATGGTAGAGTGCAAAATGTCATCTCCATCCTGCAGTCCACTGGGTTCACGTCTCAGATGAACCTGGGACAACAACAAGTAGGCTGCAGATGAGCCAGTGGTGTATTGGTTAGCATATCTACCTCACAAGTGGCAGAATCCGAGTTCCATTCTCGGACCAGTCAAGACTCGTGGATGAAGTTTGTGCCCTCCCTTATCCATATTTACCCAAAAGAATATTTAGGGACCTGAATATACCGTAGACTGTTTATGGATAGTATTTTGAGTGAAGAGATTGGGATTTGGTAAGAACTGATTGCTGTCAGCTTTACCGATTATTGTGTACTTCATAGGCATTGTTTTAAGCCTTCTCTTCATCTTCTCTTTATTCTACTAGTCTTCCTCTTCCTCCTCCTCCTCCTGTTTCTTATCCTCCTCATCCTCACCCACTTCTTCATCTTCATTGTCGTCGTCGTCGTCCTCTTCTTCTTCTTTTTCGCCTCTTCCTCCTCCTCTTCTTCTTATTTTTCTCCTTCTCCAATTCCTTCTCCATCACGCACCTACTAAGCAGATAATATGTTAGTTTGTCCAATGTACTGCCTCTGACTTTTGCTAATTGCGAGCTAGAAATAAAAGTTGCTGTTGACATTATCTATTTCAGAGTTGAACGTGAAGGTCATGGCTCTAAGGTCAAGGTCACCGGAGAGAGAGAGAGAGAGAGAGAGAGAGAGAGAGAGAGAAAGTATATTAACCCGCCCCGTCCCGTCGACGTATGGGTACGTTGCAACGATTTGCATTTGCCAGTCCCGGCGACGTACCGGTACGTCGTGCAATTGCAATGTACATAATTTCGACAATTTTCAAATTTCGCGCTTGATTTGCAGTACGTATCCCCGCATGACCTTCCCCTACCTGCCACCAGGCGGGACACTCGGCAACCCGGCGTGACCCGCGCTAACCCGCCACTCGTCCACTCACCTGGTAGCAACAGTCCTGCTCAGACATGGCTAAGAGAGGTCTCTCAGACAGCGAAATTCAAGCTGCCCTGGACACCTTTACAGGCGACAGTGATTCCCCACTGGACGATGAGGTTATGGATAAGGATTATGTGCAACCAGAGGAGGAAGAAACCACCAGCAGTGACGAGGAAGTTCTGTCTCCCAGGAAGCTGCAGTACGTGACTTACCGTGCTGCTAGGGAGGGGCAGCAGGCAAAGAAGGCACGTGCAACATCGTATCCCTATCCCCAACGTGATTTGGAACCAGAATTCGAGGACGAGGACGAGGACGATGATGGAGCCGTGGGACGTGCTGCCACGTGGTATGGACGTGAGGTCATAACTCATCGTGGCCCAGAGCGCACACCACGTCGTACGAGCAGGTATGGGCCTAGCATTTTGTTTTGGGAGTTAGGAAGTGAAATGGAGGAAGTGGGGAGTGAAAGGGAAAGTGCAGGGAGGATTAGGGAAAGTGAGAGTGACGTGAGTGAGTCATTGCTCTCCCTACGTAGTGTGAGACGGCGTAGTGGATCACATGGGCGAGTGCGGGTGCGTTCATTATCACGTGGGGTTGTGAGGGAGGGGGAAGGTGGGGAGGAACCACTCCCAAGCACGTCTTATGCTCCCCAATATCCCCTAACACGTGGTCGAGCTAGGGTGCGTGAGAAAGCACGTGGTGTTGTCATGGAGGGGGAAGGTGGGGAGGAACCACTCCCCAGCACGTCTTCTGCTCCCCAATATTCCCCTATTTCATCCCCACAGCCCCCTAATGTTCCTCAAGGCCGTAAGAGTAAGGGAAAGGGAAAGGGTAAAGGCAAAGGGAAGAGGAGTGACAGTGAGGAAGCCCTCCGCACTCCTTCTCCCCCACCTCCCCAACCAGGATCTCCTCCCCACCCAGACGAAGGCGGTGATGGGGATGATGGAGACGAGGGATTTGTGGCGTGGAATTGGGAGGATGGGAGTGATTTTTCTCCCCTCATTCACCCCTTCACTGAGCAGGGGCGCTCTGGCTGCATTGCTCCAGGAATTCACCGTAATTCCACCAGGTTGGATTTTTTCCACCTGTTTTTTAGTGAGGCATTTGTGGAGCAGATTGTATACCATACCAACCTGTTTGCAAGCACCCAGTGCCTAGAGAGTGAAAGATTGGGAACAAGGAGTAGGCATTCTATCATCTATGATTACCCTGTCTCCCTTCCAGAAATGTTCTTATTTTTTGCCCTGGTCCTTTTGATGGGTATTATACGAAAGAATAGAATTCCTGCTTACTGGACTAGGGACCCTGTTATGTTTACCCCAATATTTGGTCAAGTGATGAGCCGTAATCGGTTTCAACAAATTCTAAGTCGCCTCCATTTCTATGATGCTCATGATCCTGCAAATGCAAACAACACTGATAAAATGAGGCGAATTAGGTTGATCTTTGATCACGTCAGGCAAACCTTTCGTTCCTCATTCTATCCCTATAGAGACCTCGTCATAGACGAGAGTCTCGTGTTGTGGAGAGGCAATATTTCATTTTGGCAGTATATACCCAGCAAAAGGCACCGTTTTGGGTTCAAGATCTTTGTTATGTGCGACTGTAGGACTGGATACGTGCAAGACATAGTCTTGTACACCGGTGCACAGACAGACATAATAGAAGATCGAAGTATTGGACTGTCGGGAGCAGTGGTAAAGACGATGATAGAAGACTACCTTCATCGTGGTCACGTCCTCTACCTGGACAATTGGTACACTAGCCCTCTTCTCGCTCGTTATCTTCACACACATGAAACTGGAGTCTGTGGCACCGTGAAGGTGAACCGGCGTCACATGGCCAAGGTAGGGCGGAAACTTGCAAGGAATGAGGTTGTCTTCTTCAAAGCCAACAACATCCTTGCAACTGTGTGGAATCACAATAGAGAGGTAAGCCTATTGTCAACGGTTCACCGCCCCTTGATGCACCGTACTGATTCAGTTGATTACCGTAGCGAGAACAGGCGTCATATTTGGAAACCTGAGTGTGTCATGGACTATAATATAAACATGCGCCTCGTGGACCAGTCAGACTCCATGATATCGACGGTAGAGTGTGCCAGGACCACGATGAAGTGGTATAAGAAACTGTTCTTTCACTTGCTAGATATCACTGCTCTGAATTGCCACCACCTTCACGCCATGACAACAGGAGTTCAGGAAACATTTGAAGGGTTTGTGAGGGAGCTCACAAGAGAAATCATTGCACGGTATGCTATAGAAAGGCCCCAACATCACACCCGCACTGCCCCTATTGCACAAACTCCCCTGAGAATATCCGGCCGCCATTTCCCCACTCCTATCCCTCCCCAGCCAAACAGACCTAGGCCTCAACGCAGGTGTCACGTGTGCAGTAATTCCCAGGTGAGACTCACGACACAGAGGAAGGACACCCGCTATGAGTGCGTGCAGTGTGACGTGGGTCTCTGTATTCACCCATGTTTCAGCGAATATCATACGTTGATGCAATTCTAATATGGTGTGAATGCGAAAGGACGCTGAAATTATGAGGTAAATGCGACAGACAGACGCTCAGTGAAATTATCAGTCATGTTGATCTCCAAATATTAGTATAAAGTGCATACGGGTATAACGTAAGTGCAAAAATTGTAAGTGTATATTATGCCGTAAGTGGAAACATACATAGCGAGGGTTTTATGATGCGATATTCTGTCGCTCAGTGCAATAAATACGGCCCGTAATTATATAATTATTATTATGGAAATGCTTACGGGTATAAGTTCAAATTATTGTAAGTGCTGAAATATATTCTAAGTCAAATATTCATAGCGTGTGTATAGAGATGCGATATCCTGACGCTCAGTTGAATGAATAAGGCACGTAATAGTGAAAATAAAAGTCAGCAAGTGGTAAAGTGTGTAATATATGTGAAGAATTAGTATATAAGTGTGTGAGTATTATGTTGGTCGAAACATTCCTTGCGAGGGTATTTTCATGCGATATTCTCACGCTCACTTGAATAAATAATGCCAGTAAGTATGTACAGTGCAGTATAGGGGTGTAAACGGGTGTAATTAAGTGGGAAATTATAATTGGAGTGAATAAATAAAGTAGATGATGAAACACGAGTGTTTCAGATCGTGGTTGCTACGTGAATATACGCTAGCATATCGCTAAATGCCCTCGTAATGAATGAAAATAATTGAAAACATTTACAGTGGTGGAGGAAAGGTTCTATGTAAAGAGAAAAATAATAGGAAAGTGATAAAACAATTTGGTATGTTGAAATACGAGTCATAGCGAGTGCGCTTACTAAGCTGATGAGTGCTAGACTTATGCTGCATGTCATCATAATGGATGAAAACTTCTGAAAACACTTACAAACAGTTGTAATTGGTAAAATGTCATTGAAACAGAAGTATACAAGTAGAAAAAATGATATGTTGACTGATACAAGAAACTTAGCATATAGCATGTTACGACTCGGACCTAACTCACTATGCTCGAGCGATGGTACAATGCTTATTTTTCATATATATGTGTCTGAAATCCATTATATTGTTACTGTTATTGTTTATTAGTTCAAATTCAATAAATATAGAGGTGTTGTGTGTTGTTTCTCCCAGTATTCCTTACCATAGAAAACGTGAGCGCCTGGCACGTCCATTATAGAACACGACACCTGGCTCGGGGGACCTCACTTGTATGGACCACTTATAGACCGCGGGAAGCCCTTTCTTTGTGATTTTCCTTCGTTTCTCAACCTAAGCGGAAGTTTTAGCCAAAAAAAAAAATTTCCAAAAAGGCTCGGGATTGGGGGATGTCGGAGGGGCGGAAAACCTCAGGACTTGACGGGTTAACACACACACACACACACACACACACACACACAAATTAAAAAGGGCCCTACAGACAGCTTTCCCTACCCTCCTCCCCCACCACTCTCTCCTCCTGCTCCTGCCCTAATGAGTGAAGCTAATGGATAAACTATGAAGGTTGACGTTTTGGGAAGACGCCCGTGGATGTGGTGCTCTATTTTTATTTTTCATTCCTCTTCCTCCTCCTCCTTCTTCAATAGTACTAGATTTATTCCGACCACGATTGGGTTAATGGCGATAGTAGTATAACTCCCAGCCACCTTTTAGTCACTCAGGTAAATAAATCACCTGGAGCAGCATTCATTAAAGATCGTAGCTAAAATCCACGATAAAGAAATCTCCAGCAAACAGACATTATGATAAATCGTTTTAGTTTATCGCAATTTTCACTTTACTATTCAATCTAGCTTGGTCATGAAGTATATGCTGGCTATGCAAGTGAGGATAAAAAAATAAGCAGAGATTCATATACATTGCTTAAGCTTAGGGGATTTTGTAAAAGGGGCGTCAGGTCAAATAAGATGAATAAGATTTCTGAGGATGACGTGAAGATGAGTGGATCAATAAAATGCTAAACTTGTTACGGTACCCATGCTACCTCCAGACGATGGGACGATAAGATGAACACAGTGATTGAGAAGGGTGTTAGTGAAGGCAGCAATGAATCTCTTTAATTTGCTAAGTCTCTCGAAAGCTTAGAAAACAGTCTGTGGACAGCAAGAACCAAAATAATTATATGTCACCCTAACTGAAAAAGTAGGCTGAATATCGATCTTCATTTATGCTTGAAATTATATATGTATAATAAGAGCTTAATGATTAACAGAGTGAATAATACATATCTAGTTTGCAGGAAGACAGTTTGGCCTTGAATTTTAAACTCTCTTATATTTAGAACAAGTCCAGTACAGTCTTTCTTCTAAATTTAGAAGACTTGATTACGATAAAAGGGTCTATTAGAAGTTTTAAAGTGCTAATGCTGCCATTAATACATGATTATTTATCCTGCAAAATACATGTCTCTGGAATGCTACTACGACTTCTGGAAATGCCTAGAATACAATTACCTCTACCCAACGGTCCCTGTAAATGATGATGTTTTCTTGAATGCTACCTGAGTTCCCGGAAATACTTAAAAAATAATATGATCCATGAGCAAATTATTTCCAGATTTCCGTTCAGCCCCTACATGTTTGGAAAAGCTGTAGTATGTTATTTCAGTTAAGGGCATCCTATTATTTCTAGCTTAAAGAGAGTTATAGAACCTAAAAGTGTTAGTGTGTTACCATTGACCTTGTTTAGTTATTCCTTACTAAATAAAGACAGATGAAGTTACTTAGCTGTGTTTTTTTTTCATAGGAGCCTAAGAGTGATAATAAGGTCAGAAAATTACAGTACATCCCTGGAGCCTTAACATACTTCCTGGAAATTTTACTATAACTATGGTATTCGTGACATCCAATTTTCCAGCTAACATCCTCATTCCTATATAACTCATTCTCAGCTAACCAATATTGCGCGATTCAATAACATTTCGTGCTTCTGCGAGTCATTCTCAGCTAAATAATATTCCATGCTTCTCTCATTCACTCTCAGTATATATTATCTCATGTTTCTGTGAACACACTGAGGTGGTTTGGCCATGTGGAGAGGATGGAGGGTGAAAGACTGACGAAGAGAGTGTATGTGAGTGAGGTGGAGGGGGGAAGAGGGAGGGGGAAGCCGAGGAGGAGATGGAGGGATGGGGTGGAGAGGTATATGAGAGAGGGGGATGTGAGTTGCGAGCAGGGCAGTGAAATGGCGGGGGACAGGGCCACTTGGAGGCGATTTGTTTGTGGCCACCCCAAACGGGATTGAGGCGTCTGGCAATAGATAGATAGATAGTTTCTGTGATTCACGTCCAGCTTCATAATATCTCATGCATCTATCATTCACTCATAACCCAGTCATATCTCATGCTTCTATGACTTATTTCCAGCTGAGTACAATCTCCTGCTTCTATGATTCACTCTTAGCTCATGCTTCAGTGATTTACTCTCAAGTAAGTAATACCTCATACTTCTATAATGCGCTCTCAGATAAAGAGTAGGCTTTCTCGTACTTCTTTAATTCACTCTCAGAAAAATGAAATTAATATATCACACTTCCATCACTCACTCACAGCTAAGTAATATCTCATGCTTCTGTCATCCATTCTCAGCTAAATAATCTCTCATGCTTCTATGTTTCGCTCTCAGCTAAATGGTATCTCATGTAACTAAGAATTACTTCCAGGTAAGTAGTATTTCATGCTTCTTTGATGCTTTCTTACCTAAATAATATCTCGTCTTTCTGTAACTCCCAGCTAAGTAATATCACATGTTTCTGTGATACCCTCGCAGCCAAATCAGGGGTCTAATATCTCACGCCTTTATGCTTTGCTCCCAGCCAGGTAATATCTCAGGGTTCAACTTTTCACTCAGCTAAAAAATATCGTCCCAGTATTAGCCCAAGCAAAGTACAACAACTGACGCGACCATTTAGGTTCTTATAACGCACTCTCAAATATATATATATATATATTTTACTGGAATAAAATGCTAGGATTGGCCAGTTATAGAATAAAAAAAAAAAAAAATGTCCCTGGTCACCATAAAATAAGAAAAACGAAGTTCCCCATTCGTAGAACACTACAAGACTTGCTAGAAACACCTGGGAATTACAATGTGACTTTGGAAATAACTGATCTCCAAATAATGAACATCTTTGAAATGGTGATAAGTACAAAGTTCATGGAAAATACCAGGAGTGATAGTAATTCTCTGGACAGTTGATTTTCACATAATATTGTTTCTGGAAATGCTGATATAGGCCATTAACGCTGTTTCGATTCTTGGAAGTACCTTGAAATTATAATGCGAGCTTGATATATATTGAACACCATAATTCCAGTTGATTCGCTCCTGGAAATTGCAGTGACTCTGGAACAATCTCAGTGTTCGTGGAAATAACTGGAAACGATAAGATGAGGCAGACACGCATTGATTTCCAAGTAAAAGATTGCCTTAAAATGGTGATCTAAGCCTGGAACTCTACCACAGCTTTTGAAACTAAATGGATGAAAATACAGCGTTCGAGGGCACTAATTCATCGATTGTGAGCTAATAAGGCTCTCTAAAAGTAACCTTGTTTGCATAAGGCATTGCAGCTCTTCCTGGAAATGATAATATGACCTTGACCTTCCTTCATTTCTTGCTAATAGATTCCTTAAAAATGCTATAATTGTGGAACGCTTGTACAGTTTATGAAATTAACTTGAAATTATAACACACCCTTGGATTGCACTGATTTCCAGATTTTCAGATAATAAGAATCTCTAAAGTTTTAAATATATCCCTTGAATATTAAAAAAATCCTTGCAACAGATGATGGACTACTTGAAATAAGATATATTATCAGCACTAATTTCTCGATTTTCAGCTTTTCAAAAAAAATTACTCTCTCTGATACACAACAATGCATCCCGGAAGTGATAATGTGGCCTTGACCCCCACTCATTTCCTGCTAAAAGAATCCCTGATAATTATACATCCGTGAAACGCTGGCACGGTTGATGAAATTTACTGAAAATTACAACTTGCTCTTTGACTGCATTGATTTCCAATTTTTCAGATAATATAGGTGTCAAAAAACGATACATGTCCTTGGAGCACAGCAACGCTTTCCGGAAATGTTGATATGACCCTGAACCTCATTAATTTTCTAATAGATTCCCTGTAAGCAATAAAACTGTAAAACTCTAACACGGTTTGTGAAATTATCTGGAAATTATAAAAAGACTTTTGAATGTACTTTTTTCTAAGTTTGGACTATTAAGAGATTCTCGAAATTAAATTATGTCCTTTGAAAACAATAATTATTCCCAGAAATCATATGACCTTGACACTCAACTGATTATATGCTGATTGATTCCCTGTAAATGATATAAGTGTGAAATACTACTATGGGTTATGGCGTTGACTGGAAATTACATCATGACATTTAAGTGCACTCATTTTCAAATCGTAAAGAAAAAACTATAAGTAATTACCATATATCCATAGAGAAGTAAATATAGATTCATGTAACAGATGATAGGACCTTGGAAATATTGTACCTAAAGAACACTAATTTCCCTATATTCTTTTAATGAGAGAGATATATACTCTCTCTCTCTCTCTCTCTCTCTCTCTCTCTCTCAAGCACAACAACTCCCATAACTGATAACATCACCCTGAACCTCACCTTACCCCTGTTAACAGATTCCCTGAATATGATATATCCGTGAAACACTGGCAGGGTTTTTAAAATTAACTGGAAACTACAATATGCTCTTTCAATGCACTGATTTACAGATTTTCAACAAATAAGAGTCTCTACAAATTGCAGTATATCCCTTGGCACATCATGTCGGTTCCTCCAATAAATCTTAGGACCTAGGACCTTGCAGTGACATCTCTCAACAACACTAATTTCTCGATTTTCAGCTTAAAGCATTATTCTCTTTGATGCACAGCAGTTCATCCTATAAGTGATGATTTGACCCTAACCTCACTGTGTTCCGGTTGATAGAGTCTTTTGAAGTGAAATATCCATGAAACACGACAATGGAGAGAGAGAGAGAGAGAGAGAGAGAGAGAGAGAGAGAGAGGAGGGGGGTGGGAGGTTGAGTTACATCATGCTCTTTCAATGGATTAATTATCATTTTTTCAGGTAATGAAGATCTTTTAAAAAATACAACACATCCCTTAAACTAAAACGATTCTTACAAAAGACAATAGCACTTTAAGCATTATATAATCAAGAACACTAATAATGTTTAAGGAAATATTTCATCCACTGATTTCTGTTTAATATGGCGTCTGGAAATGGTGATCGGGCCGTGTAGACATCAATCAGGCGTCAGCGAGAGAGAGTGTTGGTGGCGCGACTGCGTGAGAGTCGATTTTGACGAACATGCGTGGGCTAATGTGTCAAACTGCTCTGGCGGTGTGTGTGTGTGCTGTTTGCTGGCAGCTGGGTCGGAACACGGAGAGAGAGAGAGAGAGAGAGAGAGAGAGAGAGAGAGAGAGAGTCATTCTAGGGGGGATAATTCAGAGAGGGGGGGGTGAGAGATAGACAGGTTATGTAATATGGATCTTGTATATTACTTAGGTAAAAGAATGTGTGTACTACTGATGATTGTTGGAGAGATAGAGATAGAGAGAGAGAGAGAGAGAGAGATGCAGGTCACATAGAGTTATAGCATACTGTGAGGCACTGCACGTCCTATTGGCAAGAATAATAGTATGGTGTGGTGTTTAATCGCTGCCTATGTGGAAGACAGAGGTAGACGGACAGCTACGCAATGATGATAGTGAGATTTTATCTTATACGGGAAAGAAATTAATGTGATGCTGAATGGTTGCGGGGCTGGCAGGGAGAGAGAGAGAGAGAGAGAGAAAGGGGGGGGGGGCAGACGAAGAGAGACACGTACAGACAGACGAACAGACTAAAAGACGCACAAACAGACGAACAAAGTATCAGATAGACAGACGAACAGAGGAACTGATAGACAGACGAACAGAAAGGCAGATGAACAGACAGACAGACGAACAGATAGAAAGACAAGCAGAAGAACAGATGAACAGGCAGACAGACGAAGAAACAGACAGACGAAAAGACAGACAGACAGACGAACAGGCAGACAAACAAACAGACGAACAGACAGACAAACAGACTGACGAACAGACAGACAAACAGACAAACCGACAGGCAGACAGACGAACAGGCGAACAGACAGACAGACGAACAGAGACAGGCAGACGAATAGGCAGAGTCGAGCAGACAAATGAACAGACGAACAGAGACAGATAAAGAGACGAACAGACAGACAAACGAATATACATACATACATACATTTATACAGACAGACAGAGACGAACAGTCTTACAGACTTCTCTCATTTTTTCCACTCTGATGGCTCTGTAGGTATTTCTTCCATTAATGAAGATGAACTCTTCCCCCAAACCTTTTCCTCCAATTCCACCTTGGACGATTCCGGTGCTGTTTCTCCACCACCTCCCCCCCTCTGAGTTCCCCATGGCCGACATTAAATTTTCAGCAATTGATTCACTCTCTGCCATCACTGGCCGCAGTACTAATAAGGCATATGGGCCTGATGGGGTCCCTCCTGTTGTACTCGAGAACTGTACTTCTGTGCTTACACCCTGCCTAGGTAAACGGTTTCGCCTTTGTCTGTCAACTTGCACCTTTCTTTCTTGCTGGAAGTTTGCTCCCATTCAGCCTGTCCCAAAGAAGGGTGACCATTCCCATCCCTCTAACTATCGCCCAATTGTTCCAACATTTTGCATTTCAAAAGATTTTGAGTGTATTCTTAACAAAAAACTTTAAAGCACCTTTCCTATCACAACATTCTTTCAGATGGTCAGTTTTGGTTCCGACAGAGACGCTCCACTGGCGATCTTCTCATTTACCATTCAGACTACTGGTCATCCTCCTTTCGGGACTTGGCGAAAGCTTTGCCAATGCACTTGACATCTCAAAGGCTTTCAGTCAAGTTTGGCATAAATCTTTCATATTTAAGCTGCCCTCTTACGATCCCTATCTTTCTACATGTGCCTTCATCTCTTTCTTCCTTTCTGGTCGTTCTATAGGTGCTGTTGTAGACGGCCACCGTTCTTCTCCTTGAGCTATCAATAGTGGTGTTCCTCAGGGCTCTGTCCGATCACCAATTCACTTCCTTCTAGTCATCAATGACTTTCTAAGCTGTAAATCGAACCCATTCCACTCAAACAGTGATGACTCCACCATTCACCTTTCTGTTCTCTTCTCGCAGCATCCATCTCAGCAGTTACTTCAACAAACAAGGGGTGAGGCTGTGGCACACCTAATGTCTGACTTGACTTATATCTTTGGTTGAGGTAAAAGTAATCTTGTTGATTTTACTGCATCAAAAAACTCAGTTCTTACATCTTTCAGCATGACAGACTCTTCCGCAGGAGTATCCTCTGATGTTTAATAATATCCATCTCAATCCTGCATCATCTTTAAATATACCTGGGGTTTCATTCTCTTAGGGTTTATCTGGGATAAATCATATTGTCTTTCTTGTAAAGTCTGCTTCCAAGAGAATCGGTGTACTAAGTCGACTAAGTTTTTTTTTTTCTTTACCCCTACATAATTGTTGACTTTATACACGGGTTATATTCACCCCTGTGTAGAGTACAACTCTCATGTGTGGGGAGGCTTCCTACATACAACTCTTCTCAACAAAGTGGAGTCAAAGGCTTCTCCTTTCATTAACTCTCCTCCTCCCACTGGCTCCCTTCAACCTCTCTCTTCGCCGCACTGTTGCATCTTTATCTCTTTTATATTGCTGCTTCAGTGGTCACTGCTCCTCTGAACTGTCTGCTTGCATCCCTCAGCATTACAGCTGATGAGTGGCACCCGTCTAGAAACAAATCCTCACCCTTTTTCTAACACTCTGCCGTAATGTAAGAGTTAACCTTTACTCTCAGTCTTTCATTTATGCTGTAGGTCAACTCTGGAACTGTCTCCTTCTGTCTACATTTCCTACTGACTATGATCCCCAGTCTTTCAAACGTAGGGTGTCCAGTCATCTCGAAATGAACGTTTCTTGAATTTGGCTCTCTGTTATTTTGTTTTTGCTTTCTTGGAGGGAACAGTCTTGCGGGTCCTGGCCTTTGGTCCTTCTTTCTTGCATAAAAAACGGACAGACAAACAGACGAACAGACAAACATACAGAAATACGAACAGACAGACAGACAGACAAAATTCGAACAGGCAGACAGACAAAAATACGAACAGATTGACAGAAAGAAGGAATGACAGAAAGACTGACAAACACACACAGAAAAAACAGAAAAACAACAAGGAGAGAGATGAGGTGGTGGAACTATGCATTTACATAGGAAGAACAATGAGATGCCTTTATATGCAATAATATAGCTCCCCCTTTTTAAACATTCCCCAGTATGACCATAAAACTGGTCGGGAGCGGATGACATTTTGACGCTGGCCTGATGAATGGAACCCCTTTGTGTAGAGCGAGGTATCTTATGCATATGAACATTGGAGAGGTTCAGAATAAAGGTCCGGAGCGTTTCGTTGGTTCAGTCGTTTTGATACGGGGTTCGTTTTTGGAGGATGTGCTATTGTGACTTTGAATCCCTTGACTATACTTTTTTTTAATTAAAATCTTTTCTTGACCCAGAGTTTCGTCTTTTTACACCTTATTTTATGCCGATCAATGGCAGGAAAAGGCAGTGCTATGCTTCTGGAGCCACTTCATAGCACTTCTTCGTGACTAGTATCATTAGCTAACGCTAATCTGTTGTTACAGCTGAGTACTCAAGATGTAGACATGACAATTTTAGGCCAATTCAGAGTAAAAGGATGTTGGTAATGATTCTGCACAGTGGACACTTACAAACTAACGGCAGACCATATTAATCTGGCAGCTAAACCAACGAGTACACCATACCACTAGATACTGTCATCATATTATGCTTAACCCTCAGTGTCTTGTGTCTGTTCTACCGTCCTACTAACTTACGTCATATCACTGTCTGCTGTTACTGACTCCTTTTTCATCTTTCATATTGTCTACCTTGTGACTTACCTGCCCTCCTACTAACCTTCACCACATCACTCTCTACCATCAGTATCTTTTCATTTATTGCCTGCTCCTCCTATGCCCTACACTTCTGATCTAAACACCACTGTCTTCACCCATTATCTTTTTTGTTTCACCGCCTGAGCCTTGTACCCTTCCTACCCTCAGACTGACCTCCTCCAACGACTAACATTATAGACGTTGTAGCCGATCCGGGCACATCATAAACGTCTCATATCATAACAAGACTCGCTACATGTAAGCTTATATACCTGCATATGTTATGTACAGGGTAGTCCAAATATAACACTCTTCTAGTCCGCTGTGGGATTTCTGATTTGTTGAAGGGACGACTCATTCAGTGTTAACAGCATCTAACCCGCATCATTTATTCAGATCCAACTTTCACTGCCGTACTCACACCCATACCAGCAGATTGATCCGTCCTCGCATCATATAAGATAGCACCAAGTGTGTTTCAAGTGGAGCGCCTTTTACGGACCACCCTGTGTATGTGGACAGCAGGAAGCCTTGCTGCTGTGCATAGGGTATTATACCAACATTCCATTACCAGGACAACTCTAGTATTCTGCTCCGGCTAACCCCAGATGACTTTTTTTTTTTTTTCTCGATGAGTGCGTCTTAGGAGCCTGAGACTGGTGTTACTGTCACCTTTAAGTCTGTCATGGGTGGGATAATTCTAATGTTCTATTCTCATTAATACTAATCAATGTTATTTACCTGAATGGGTCCTTAGTGACTGAAAGTGCTAATTCTTTCACCGTTAACACCGCTATGGTGGGAGTAACTGTAATGTTCTATTCCGACTAACACCAGACTGGGTTATTTGACAGAGTGACTTCTCCTGAGTCCTAGGAGCCTGAGTGTTTTGTGCTCCTTAACTTTATACAGAACAGCATATTTTTGAGACATGCAAGTCTTTGACCAAATAAACAATCCACATGACGGCGAGAAAAAGGAAGGCAAGTTTTAATGCCTATCAATTGCACGAGGGCCATGAAGGCAGACAATCATTTTTTTTTTTTTCACATCACACTCATCTCCAGGAATCAGCCATGCAATAATTGTTTTAACATCCAGTTCCCTTGCACGACTGGGCGAACAGGGACATAAGGAGCGAGTCATTGTTCCCTTCATCTCTAATGGTGACAGCAAAAGCAAGAAAATAACTAAATATATGAAAGTTAGTTGGGCGTCGACAGTGTCATTGCTGGCTTTCGAGAGGTGTGTGTGTGTGTGTGTGTGTGTGTGTGTGTGTGTGTGTGTGTGTGTGTGTGTGTGTGTGTGTGTGTGTGTGTGTGTGTATGAAAGTTAGTAGGGAGTCAACAGTGTCATTGCTGGCTTTCGAGAGGTGTGTGTGTGTGTGTGTGTGTGTGTGTGTGTGTGTGTGTGTGTGTGTGTGTGTGTGTGTGTGTGTGTATTAGTTCCTACTAGCGTAAACCTGCATCTCTTGGCGTGAATAAACAACATTTTACGAGACTCAATGTAAGTTCGCGAATGCTTGAAATTATATCATAAGGGAGCAATTACCCTTTTTTGTAGCCTCGTTTGGTAACAATGCTTCCTACCGCCTCTTTCTTGCTATTTCCTCCGTACGATACGTTAACATTTTCTTACAAGTTACTGATGCAGTGTATATCGATAAATGAAAAGGTACAAATGATATCGGTCTATATCTCTATCAAACAATCAATCAATCATTCTCTCTATCTGTCTGTCTATCTATCTATTGTCAGACGCCTCAATCCCGGAAAGGGAGGTCACATATGAAGTGCATCCATTTAACTCTGTCCTCCACCATCAGGTTGTCCTCTCTCCAACTCACACACCCCATTCTCACATACGAATATCTCCATTTTAGCCCTCCATTCATACAAGTGACTGATAAGATGATATATGCAAATTAAAGTATTACCGAAGAGGATTAGAAATTTTCCCAGGCTGACAGGAGTACGAACCCTCAATACCCTTCCACACTGGGAGCTTGAGGTATCCGAGCACCCTACTCATCAGTTTCGAAGCACGGTGACGAAGCACACCATAAGCAGTGGAGCCGAATCTGGGATATTGCTTTACCTCTTCACGCTTACCCAATCATTTTCTAAGAATTTTCCATTACCATTCTCAAATGCAACAGATGCTCACGGATCGTATGGATGGGTCTTAAAGGCTTAATGTGTTACAAGGAAAGCCAACTTAAATTTTCTGGTAAAAACACGAATCTTTGGTTCATATTCTGGTCGGTTAAGGAGGCTGACTAAAACCTCTCCCTTTTTTTCTTTTTTTAATGGCATTTCAGCTTCTCCATAGGATGACATGCTTACAGTAAATCTTGCTAACACTTGGCGATTTATTTAATTTTGGGGCGATATCTTGTAAAAGAAGATTTACTAGAGGCTATATCAAAAAATAAAGGATCTGAATCCCATTTTAATAAAACTGTTTTGCTTGGCTGATTGTCAGCGCCAGATATATAAAACAGTTGTTGCAATGCACTTTTCTGTGCCGTAAGCCACTGTGCCGGGGATGGTTGTAGGGCTGGGTACTACCTGCCATATCTCTGACTGACCTACTTACCTGTGAGTATTTGTGTTGTAAATAATTCTGCTGTTTGTGGAGGTATGCTGTGAAACATCTATTTGAAGCTAGAGGGGCACTCAGTGGAGTGCATCTCTCCGACAAGGGCAACGTAATTTTCAAACCACTCTTCATAAGGGGTTAGGGTTTCTCATCATTGAAAGTGTTTCCCGGATCCAGAATCTGTAATACGATCCGGATCGGATCTATAAGTGATCGATTGTTCCCAGGGACATGGGCTATCTGCCCATCAAATTTGGTTCAAATCTCTTTTTTTAGTTTTTGAGTAATCCTGCTAAGACCAACAAACAAACAAACAAACAAACAGGGATGAAAACATACTATCCTTGTCGGAGAGAATTACTTATTACGTATGCTTTTACTGCGATTTATTTAATGTGAACGTGAACACAATTATTGGTATAATATACATAAGCGGTTCTCAAGAAAATAATATACCACGATGTTTTTTATTTATGAGATGTATACTTAGGCCAGGTGGTCCCTGCCTTTGCCAGCACCGCTTGTGTGAACTGCGTAACCTTTGCCTATGACCAAAGCCTGTGTGCTGGTTTTCCCTTTACCGTATTGCCTTTTTTATCCGACCCTTAGCATAGGTTTCACAGCCGTTCCCAAGACCCAGTAATCCTCCTACATACTATACACCTTCACGTTACCGCTTCGGCGCTAACACCCACCGTCTATATTGAATACACGCTAGGACTGTTTCATACAGGACTGGTGTACTGGTGTTCGCGGGGTATTTTTACTAAATGTCGGCGGATCTTCTGCTAGATCAATAAAGTCTGCTTTATTGAATGGAAATCCTTCCCTTCTCCAGCGGAGATTCGAACTTGGGTCCATTTGAACTGCAGGCCACCTCCCTACCCATTCAGGCACTGTATTGCCGTATTGGTTCGTTACTTCCGCTAGTACCGAACGCGAGTATGTTACCAGTTTAATTTCGTCTGTTAGAATCTGGTCACTCATATCCTGAGTACTAAGTCTTATATATGTGAAATTCGACGAGGCTTAGTTACGAGTTATGAATAAATCTTGATTACTATTCATAATAATTCTTGAAATAACTATACTTGACCACCAACTGTAAAAGAAGTTAGGGATCTTGGTCCGGTGAAAGCAAACCACACAACCTATTTTACTCGAAGTGACATAAAAGTGTCCTCACTCCCTCATGAATGTTGAGTTGTAACAATAGGTTAACACTGAATTGTGTTGCTAGTCACGAAGAAGCGCTATGAAATAGATGTAGAGCCATAGTAGTGCTTTAATTGTAACAATAATTTAACACTAAAATTTGATGCTAGTCACGAAGAAGCGCAATAAAATGGACGTAGAGACATGGTACTGTTTATGCTGTAACAATGGATTAACACAAAAATGTTAGTCACGAAGAAGCCCTATGAAATGGATGTAGAGCCATATTATTGCATTAGTTATGGCAATAGATTAGCACTATAAAATGATGCTAACCACGAAGAAGCGCTATGAAATAGACGCAGAGCAATAGTACTGTTTTTGCTGTAACAATGGACTCACACTAAAGAATGATGCTAGTCACGAAGAAGAGCTATGAAATGAACGCAGAGCCATAGTACTGCCTTTTTTCTGTCACTGAGATACGTGAAATAAGCTACAAAAGGACAGAAATCTGGGCCAACTTAAGGTGAAGTGACTATAGCACCACGTTCATCAAAAGTGTGTTGTTATAGGGAACATCACCTTGAGCTTCCCAACCCTTTGATCATCTATAATTTTAGTCCAGTGTTTGTTTCAGATTTATTTATTTATTTTTTGCTAGACTGCTTGAAATTTTACAGTGTTTATTGAAATGTAAAGAGAAGTTATTTGTAGTGCCGTGTATGTGTGTGTGTGTGTGTGTGTGTGTGTGTGTGTGTGTGTGTGTGTGTGTGTGTGTGTGTGTGTGTGTGCGTGCGTGCGTGCGTGCTCATTAATATCCTTGGGAAATGTAAGAAGATTCCGTCTGATAACGAAAATGGAAATATAAATAAAATAAACGAGTATTAACGTCAAACCCTCGACGCAAAACCACTCCGTTCGGTATGTCTTCCGTGAGGCAAAGTATATTGTTTCGAGAGAGTAAGGCTTAAAAAAAAAAAAAAAAAAGGAAAAGGGAGACAGCTGAGTCAGTGGGTTTTAATCTTTATAACCAGTGATATCAATAGACAGACTGAGACAGACAGATAGACGGTGACAGACCGATTGATAGACATAGACATATTGACAGAAAGACTGACAGACAGAAAGACATGCAAACAAATTGACTGATTGACCGATTGATCAGCAAACAATGAGAGAGAGAGAGAGAGAGAGAGAGAGAGAGAGAGAGAGAGAGAGAGAGAGAGAGAGAGAGAGAGAATTTAGTGAGGAAATGAACAAACTGAGGAAATTAAAGTGAGGAGGTAGAGAATGTTTGGTAGATAATGAGTTAGGGGGAGATGGAGGAGAGGAAGAGTGAGTGGAAGATCGGCGTACACAGGCAGGTGGGCAAGTTGGAAGACTCACAGAAAGGTAAGTAAGATAGGCAGATAGACCAGCTGGAATGAAGGAGGGTAGGGAGGTAGGAAGCAAAATAGGGAGGTAGATACAGAGTATCAATGAGTAGTGAAGAAAGAAGGAAATCAAGAGACATGGGCC
The DNA here is from genome assembly GCF_032717465.1 of Coenobita brevimanus. Taxonomy (NCBI): domain Eukaryota; kingdom Metazoa; phylum Arthropoda; class Malacostraca; order Decapoda; family Coenobitidae; genus Coenobita; species Coenobita brevimanus. Next base: position 15,989,253 of record NC_136955.1, on the reverse strand, counting down.
TGAGAAATAATGTAGGGTTAATTAAAGTGATAGGAAGAGTGGGACAACTAGAGAGGGAAGGAAGGTGTGAAAGGGGGAAGGAAGGCATAGTCGGAGAAAGTCAGGGAGGAAGAGAGATAGAAAACATAAACGGAGAAAGGAAGGAAGAAAGAGCAACAAGATAGGGAAAGTCAGATAGAAAGTAGGAGGTAAAATAATAGAGAATTGCATTTAAATGATATATGTATATATATATATATATATATATATATATATATATATATATATATATATATATATATATATATATATATATATGTATATTGAGGAAGCAGGAGAGGAATTGGTGGTGAGTGAGTGAGCAAGGAGATGAAGAGCGCCAGGGCGATGAGGAAGGAGGGAAGGTAGGCAAAAGGGAGGGTAAGGAGGCAGAGAGAGAATGAAGGACGGTAGAAGGAAAGGAATGAAGAGGTAGGTAAGAAAGAAAGTAGTGTACAGGGAAAATATAGGGAATCAATTACACCCTTGAATCAGGTGACATAATTTTTTGCTTATGTTTTATTCCTCGAAACTCTTCTATCTACCAAAAGAAAGTTCTCTGGCGCTGAAAGGATTAATGAAGAATATATATCTCTTTTCCAGTTCAGTCTTTCCTAATTTGAAGAAAATGAAATGAAAATGGAACGAATTTGTTATACTCATTATACTCTAACTTTGCCTAAAAATGCCGTCTGTCTTGATTGCTGAGTTGTGTCGATGGATTAACATTAGTATGATGCTAGTCACGAAGAACTAGGAAAAAGCTGGGGAGTCGTACTAGTCTTTTTTACCTCGCCCGGATGGAGTCTGAGGAGGTATTTGTTTTTGGTCGTTTGTTTGTTCGTTTGTTTGTTTCTTTGCTACACACATTGCGGAAAAACGGCGGAATAAAATTAATTGAAACTTTCAGGATATGTGGGCACTGGTCCCCAAAGAAAGTTATTAAATTTTGGAGGTAATCGAGTCACCTTGAAAGGTCAAAATCACGTCACGGATTTTCAGAGGGCTATAACCTGAAAATGGTTGAAAATAGAGATATTTACTATTGGGAACATACAAGAACTCGTAATATGGGCTTTCATTTGGCACCAAGGCCTTTGACCTTGAATGACCTTGAAAGGTCAAACTCAAGGTCGTGGATATTCAGGGGGCTATAACTCAAAACTGGTTGAAGATAGAGACATTTACTATTACCAAGATTTTGGGAGTTTCATATGGGCTTTCATTTGGCTGCATGACCTTTGACCATCAGTGACCTTGAAAGGTCAAATGCAAGATCAAGTATTTTCGGAGGGCGTACCTGGAAAACATTTGCGTCCTTACTTTAGACTTTAATCGTGCCCTGACACTAAATGGCAGAAGCGAGTTGGTATTTAACAGAACTAACATAACTGCTGTCGAGTAAGGTTTGTTGTGCCTGGTATTACTTGTTCTTTTTTCTCTTTTGTTATTGCCACTGAACCTTGTAAAATAAAATGCAAAAGGGCAAAAATCTGGGCCAGGACCGGGATGCACTTAGTAAGTCTCAAGTCGTAACTCTGGTTTTTACATAAAAATTAATATGAAAGTGGAACGAATTAACAATAGTCATTTTACTCTAACCTGGCCTAAAATTGTCTTCTATGTCTTGAATGATGAGTTGTGACGATGGACTAACACTGAAATATGATGCTAGTCACGAGAAACTTCCATGGAAAAACTGGGGAGTGGTAGTATTCTCTCTCTGTCTCTATGTCTCTGTCTCTGTCTCTCTCTCTCTCTGTCTGTCAGTCTGTCTGTCTCTCTCTGTCTGTCTGTCTGTCTGTCTGTCTGTCTGTCTCTCTCTCTCTCTCTCTCTCTCTCTCGCTCGCTCGCTTGCTCGCTCTTTACTGAACCTTGTGCAATTAGCTGCAAAAGGACGAAAATCTGGGCCAGAACTGGCCTACAAGCGCACTTACAATCAATTCCCTGTCGTAACTCTGGTTTTGTTTTGCAGGAAGGATATGAGGGTTGTTGAATCTGCCTGTCTCCTTGTCTAGCTTCATAACTAAATCTTAGTTACGATAGGAAATTTACTGCGGGCTTATTACTGTTTTCTGCAGGAAGATCAGGGAAAGGGGTGAATTATCTACCCCTGTCTAGTTCTTCCTGTAAATCACATATCCAGGTTAAGACGGTGAATCGATCGTAAAATATGTTAAGGATTCCCACCCCAGGTAAAGGTGAGTTACAGAATTTACGTCCTCGGGCTGAAGGTGTTAAGTGAGGAGCTGGGAGAGAGAGAGAGAGAGAGAGAGAGAGAGAGAGGAGGTGAAGGAGAGAAGGAAGGAAATGAGTGAGAGAGAAAGACAAAGAAGCAGGAATGCATGGTGATGGAAGGGAAAAAGAGGAATGAAAGCATAGTGGATGAAAAGAGAGAAATAAGAAAATGAAAAAGGAAGGAAGGAAAAATGCAAAAAAAAAAAAAAGATAAGGTAATCAGACAGACAAATAAGATTAAACAAGAAGCGGTGCCAAGGCACAGCAAACCCGTCTCCAGCAGACATTTTAGTGTTAACTGATAAACACAACAGGATATCTAGTCAAAGATGTCACATATCAAATTTGGAGTAAATTGGTTGGAAACTGACAATTTTATACCCATTTGAAATTTTAGGCACTACCCACCTGACATTGACCCCCCCTGCCGCCAACAAGGGGGTGACCCCCCCTGATGTCATGAGACATGTTATAGAATGCAGTTTTGAAAGATGCACATTTAGGTTTTGGTTTGATGTCCATATGACGAATCTGAAAGGAGTTATGGCGATAAAACGTTTTTTTCCTTTTGCGTTGTTATTTTCATTTTTGGGTCTAGAGCCTGGGCCTTGGCCCAGTTTGGCCCAAAATTTAATCAGGTGATCAGAAGGTCATAGTCCATCATCCCTGAAGTTTTAGTCAAAATCGCACCAGCAGTTTTCGCGTAAACAGACAGACAGACAGACAAACAAACAAACAAACAGACACTCCGAGTGAAAAACAGTACCCGTCCCCGAGCCCCTCCGGGGCGAGTACAGGTAAAAAAGTAGGAAGGCAGGCAGAGAGGAAGGGAGGAAGGAGGGAAGGAAGGAAGGAATGGGGGAAGAAGGGCATTGGGAAAGGAGGGAAAGAGAGAAGATAAGGACATAAAAGAGAAGGTAAATAGAGACTCCGAAGAATAATAAAAGAGAGGGCAGACCGTAAGTGAGCGAAAGGAAGGGAGGAAAGAGGGAAGAGTGACAGGAAGATAAGGAAAGTAGCAGGCAGGCCGTGGGGGGGAGGCAGGGAGGTAGAAATCGGCGCCTGCTCTGCTGTGGGTGAGGCCGGAGGGAGGGAGGGAGGGAGGAAGACAGGGGTGAGGCAGGAAAGAGACAGCCGGGAAAGCAGTGTGGTGTTGGAGGTGGCAGACGAAACACCCACAGCGCCGTAGAGAATCAGCCTCACACAGCTGTCTCACACTCCTGCCTCAACGTAACACTTACACTCTTGCCTCAGCGTAGGACTTGCCTCATACACAGCAGTCCTGCCTTACATGCCTGCCTCAGTATTGCACCTGTCTCACATATCTGCCTAATAAACCTGTTCCCGCACATTTGCCACACACACCTGTTTCAACGCAACACGTGCTTCACACACCTGTCTCTCACACCTGCCTAACTCACATACTTGTCTCACATCTGCCTGACACACCTACCTGCTTCACATTTGCCTCACAAGCTTAACAGTCTCACAAACTTACCAGTCTCACACTTGCCTCACACACCTGTCAGTCACACACCTACCTGTCTCACTCCTGCTTCGCACACCTACCTGTCTCACATCTGCCTCACACACCTACCTCTCTCACACCTGCCTCACACACCTTCCACATCACACACCTGGTCCAGATCCTGTCTCAGCCTAACACCTGTGCAGTTAACTCAATATCCGTCATTTCTGTCTTGAACGATCATTAAATTACCCCGTTATTCGAAAATGCTGACTTAAGAAATGAAGCTTTCTCTTGAATTTTTTAACTTTCATTATAATGAACTATGAGAAAATGACTTGACAAACTAAGTGAAGTGTTTTTGTATCAAAGCTTCATTAAACGCTTATCAGAGATGTGAAATTACTGGCAAAATGACTGGAATTATTATTATTATTATTATTATTATTGTTATTATTATTATTTTTATTATTATTTTGGCATATACACTTTATACTGTTATACCGTGTGTGCAGACCCTGAACTTTAAAGCGGTAAATCAAGAGGCAGTGACGTTGTGGTAATAATTTATGTAAATCTGTTGACTGCGGGCAGCTTTAAAAGACCTGTAGCCAAACACTTTTTTCCTCTTCAGAATGTGTAACGCTGATATAATTCATCATGAAGAAAATCAAACTACAATCGCCTTTCGTGACAAAAATATAAATACCGATGTGAAATTAATGGCAATATAAGTGGAACGAGAATAAACACTAACAAATAACTTTCATCTTTTTCCTTACGTGAAATGCTAATAAAACTCATAATGACTTGAAACAAATAAAAGTTGCCCTTCATGTGGGAAAACAAAGAAAATGATGTACATGAGCCTAGTGACCCTAAAATTAAATACACCATCAAAGCCTGTATTCTAGTCCGTTAAGAAAGCTCCCTAGCACATTTGCCTAAGCGATTTATTTTGATTACTACACCATACTGTCACCTTCTTTGTTATAAAAACCTTATAAAGATGGTCATACTCTCCATAAATAACGTACAAGAGGATACTAACCAGCCAGAAGTGAGCATGAATCGCTAAGGAAGCGGTGTTAGGGAACCTCCTTACCTGTTGAGAATACGGACACAAGCATTCGCCTCTCACGATGCAATAAATGTGAGCTTATTAAAACTGAGAGGACGTGGATGTATACAGGCCTCCATCTTTTAGCTATAATATCTACAGCTTGTCGTTGCTGACTGCACTCTGTAATGTGGGATGCAGGCTAATTAGAGCTAACAAATACAGGTGTTACATAATTGACCAGAATTAGGGTCTAGACTCTTATTAATCTAACTTGGCCTTGAATTATTGTCTATCCATCTTGAGGTCTAAGCTTTTACAAGAGAATAACACCGATGGTAGTCACGAAGAGGTGCTGTGGAGAGAACGTAGAACCATAGTAATGTCTTTTTCAGCCACTGAGGTACGTGAAATTAGCTACAAAAGGACGAAAGTCTAGGCCAGGTTAACGTAAAAAGACTGTAGCTGACACCTATCCTTTTTCAGTTATATTACATTGGCCCTAAATTCTTACGATCCAGGTAAATGAATTAGTATAGACTAAACGTTTATACGGGAACGTTGTCCTTGGTTGAGGGTACTGCTGTGTAATCCCTTATGTACTGTACAATCAAGAATAAAAGTATGGCATACCTGGGGTACGATGGATGTGAAAACGAGCAAGTTTTTTAGGACACGCATGAATCTATTAACTTAGTGCCTAAAAAAAAGAAAAAAAAAACATCCAGAATGTGAACTTTTTTGCTATTTTGAGTCCTAATAATAACCAAGGATAATTCTTGCACTTAAAAATATTCAATATATCACAAGGCCTCGTGAGGTGTGAGATTATTATTATTACCGTATTATTATTTTTTTTTTTTTTTGCCGACTGTGAGCTGTTGTCTTTATTTTATTTATTCTTTTATCATGCAGTTTCGTTCACCATTGGAGGTTCTTGTAATTAAAGGATGAAGGAGTTGTTATAGAATTTCCCTGTCATTCTTAATCATACCGAGCAATGGTGGGAAAAGATTAGTTTACATTTTCTACTTCCCGATGAGTTTACTTACCCCCTCGTACTGAATGGGTTACTGAAAGCCATATCTAACGCCTGAGGTAAACATCTACTGTATCTGTATTTATCTATCTACCTGTCTTTCTTTTCTTTCTTTTTCTTTCTTCCTTTTCTTATTTCTTTTTTTTCTTTTTTTTTCCTTTCTGTCTACCTACAGACCTACCTATCTCCCTATCTATCTCTCTATCTACTTGCCTGTCTATCTGTCTTCTGTACCTACCTATCTGTCTGTCTATCTGTTTATCCATCAGTCTGCAAGCGAAACAAACTTTATACCCCCAAACCCCATTGCTGGCTGGTAGAGTGAGCGACAAAAAGTTCTTCCATTATTCACTGCGTCTGCTTTACACTCAAGGAAAGTCCATCATGCATCAGATCAAAGAGAATCACCTGTGGGGAGAGAGAAAGGTATCAAACCTCTCTCAGCGAAGGAATATGAAGTAGTAGAGGGAAGTTAAAAGCAGAGAAGGTACAAAATTAGTATAGCAAGCCACTCTTAGCGAAGGAATATTAAGTAGCAGAGGGAAGTGGAAAGTGGAGAGGGTGAAAAATTTGAATGGCAAGCTTCTCTTAGCGGAGGAATATTAGGTAGTAAAGGAAAGTGAAAAGTGGAGGTGAAATATTTAGATGTCAAGATTCTCTCAGCAAAAGGAATATTAGATAGCAGAGAGATGTGAAGAGTAGGGGAGGTGAAATATTTTAGAAAATATTTGGGGAAATATTAGGGGAATACTGGGGGAAATATTAGGAAAATATTAGGGGAATATTAGGGGAAATATTAGGGGAGTATTAGGGAATATATTAGAGAAATATTAGGGGAATATTATGGGCGATATGAGGGGAAATACTGTCTTCTACTGCACCTAGGGGAATATTAGGGGAAATTTTAGTGAAAATTGTGGGTAAACATCAGGGGAAATATTAGGGGAATTCTGTCCTCAACTGCATTTAAGGGACTATTAGGGGAAATATTAAGGAAATCTTAGAGGATTTTTAGGGGCAATACCAAGGGAAAACTGTCCTCTACTGCACTTAGGAGAATATTAAAGGAAATATTAGGGAAAATATTAGATAAACATTAGGGGAAATACTAGGGGAATTCCGTCCCCTACTGTGCTTAGGGAAATATTAGGAGAAGTATTAGGGAAAATGTTAGGGGAATTCTGTTCTCCACTGTGCTTAGAGGAATATTAGGAGAAGTATTAGGGGAATTCTCTTCTCCATTGTGCTTACAGGAATATTAGGAGAAGTATTAGGGGAATTCTGTTCTCCACTGTGCTTACAGGAATATTAGGAGAAGTATTAGGGGAATTCTGTTCTCCACTGTGCTTACAGGAATATTAGGAGAAGTATTAGGGGAATTCTGTTCTCCACTGTGCTTACAGGAATATTAGGAGAAGTATTAGGGGAATTCTGTTCTCCATTGTGCTTACAGGAATATTAGAAGTATTAGGGGAATTCTGTTCTCCACTGTGCTTACAGGAATATTAGGAGAAGTATTAGGGGAATTCTGTTCTCCATTGTGCTTACAGGAATATTAGGAGAAGTATTAGGGGAATTCTGCTCTTCATTGTGCTTAGGGGAATATTAGGAGAAATATTAGTGGAAATATTAGGGGAATTCTGTCCCATATTGTTTTTACTGTATACTGAACCACCAAATATTTATTTATTTATTTTTTTGGTGTGACCTTTTTTTTTTAATTTATTCCTGGCGCTGCTACAGGACTGACCTCTTCATTACGATGACGTCTTTAATATATGCATGAAAGACAGCTTAATTCAGCTTTGGAAAAGCTTCTTTGAGGTGGAGGACTTGGGGCTGTATTCTAGTGTGGTTAGGAAGCTTAGTAACACCTCTTGCTGACCGATTTATTTTTTATTCTACTTCATTATTCATCTGCTTTATTTGCTTACAAACACCTCTTCCTTACCGATATATTTCTGATTCTGCTTCATTACTCTATTCATCTGCGTTAAACGCTTACAAACACCTCTTCCTGACCGATTTACTTCTGATTCTACTTCATTATTCATCTGCATTATTCGGTCACTAACACCTCATCCTTGCCGATTTATTTCTGATTCTACTTCATTATTCATCTGCGTTATTCTCTTACTAACACTTCATCCTTACCGATTTATTTCGGATTCTGCTCCGTGAGTTTATTTCTGTGTGTTATTCGTGCAGCCTTTGTCGACGTTAAAAAGAAATATGAAAAAAAAAAAAAAAAAAAAAAATAGATGATGTTACTGGGTAGTTAGGGAAAAAAATCACTAAGGAAGAGGTGCTATGGAGCCTCCTAACCCTACGAGTATACCGGCCACAGATTAATCCTATAAGAGAGATTTTCTATGCTGGATAAAGTCTTTTGGAAACTGAGAAAATAAACAAGAAAATTACAACATCGGATTCAGAGGTTAAGTTTTGGACAACCTCCTTCTACAATATACTCATTTCACCTTAACTTGGCCCAGGTTTATTTCCTTTTCCAGCTTATTGCAGGTAGATCAGAGGTGAAATAAGACAATACTATAGCTGTATATCCTTTTCACAGCACTTCGTGATTATCATTCCATTCTAGTGTTTGTCTTTTGGGACAGTTCAGTATTCAAGATGGAGAGATGGCAATTTTCAGGAAGTTAGAGCAAAAAGGGAATAATCGATGGCTTTATGATGGCTTTATATATCTCCTACTATAAAAAGTCTCCCCTAGGCCACGTACAATAGCCTTCAAGTGGCAAAAATAAAATATAAATACTCATAATGTAAGGGTTCTACTGAGTGAGCCTCCTACTGACTGATGCTTTACTGAACTACCCTGTACTTACTTTGCCGCTTCAGTACGTGAGTTTTATTTATTCATTTTTTTTATTTTCTTATAAAGTAGTTTGCAGAGCTCGATCATTTGTTCATAAAGGCTTCATAATTCTTGCATGCACTAAGAAAGACTCCACCAAGAATGAGAGAGAGAGAGAGAGAGAGAGAGAGAGAGAGAGAGAGAGAGAGAGAGAGAGGAAATGGGAGAATTGGAGAAATGCGAAAAGAAGAGAGGAGAGGAAACGAGAGACAGAGTAATAGAGTGTGCCTTGGTCACTTAATGGAGGCTTTCCACGCTGCTCGATCTCTAACAGCCTCCCTATTCAGTCTCTTATTTCTGAGGTCACACTCGATGACCACGTCCCAGATTCGGAGAAAAATAAATATATAAAAAATAACAAAAAAATATAGCTTCACTGTTTGAAATGGGCAAATGAAGACAGTATCAAACGTCCTGTAATTCGAAAAGTCTGTCGTAAGGTAAATAAAATGGGAGATATTAAGCCCAAAGAACTAATCAGAGGCGAAGATCATTGCCCTCTGGTAACCAAATTTTTTTTACTAGGAAGAAGAAAGAGACACTGGGATTTCTGTGCTTTCCCTTCCTTGTCCTTCTTCCAAATATGAATTTTAGTTACAGACGAGAGAGAAAGAGAGAGAGAGAGAGAGAGAGAGAGAGAGAGAGAGAGAGAGAGAGAGAGAGAGAGAGAGAGAGACAGACAGACAGACAGACAGACAGACAGAGAGACAGACAGAGACAGAGACAGGGGGGGAAGGGGAAACTTCACAAGATATGACTAGTAAAATTCTGCCCTGGAAGAGTGAGCATAAACTATTGCTGTACGTTTAGGTATTTTATTAAAGAGAGAGAGAGAGAGAGAGAGAGAGAGAGAAGTATAAAAGCTAAGTAAAATTATGACCAGTGAAAGTAAACAGACCAATTCCAGCATATTTAGGAATTTTACTGAACACATCACAAATAATAGAGGATAATGTGATTGCTATTATATTGCAGCAAAGGTGGTGTGCAAGTGACCAGAGTGCCAGGACGATGCTTGTGGATGTGATAAACGTTTAAAAACACTTGGATCTGTGTGGCCATAAATGATTCTGAACACTGGAATAACCAAAGGACCTAACGGAGAGAAGAGGTAGAAGGAATGAGGGAAATTACATGCCCTTAACAGAACTATGAAACGTGTTCTTAGAGGAAAAGAAACACTAGAACATAGAACAAACGAGGGTGCAAAAGGAGGGCTGGGAGAAGAAGAGTGGGTGAGTGTGGAACCAATGATTCTTTGGGAAAAATTTATAAATGTCTCTTTGTTTTTGATAAGAGTGTCCATAGAAAATAATCAACACTAAAAAAAAATAAGCAGACTGGATGGACTATACATATCGTGAAAGGAAAAAAGAATTAAGGAAGAATGACTGCATGTGGAAATATCTTAACATTATTTCCAAACTTTTTAACTACAGAATTATTGCCAGTGGACGGAAATGAACACAGAAAATTAAGCCAGCATTCAATGGGCAAGATTTTAATGCCTGTGAAAAAAAAGTAAGGGAAGTCTTGAAGAAGAAAGTGATTGCTTGGAACACGTAAGACCCTAGAGACTAAAAAGTGTCCCGGATTTTAAACTACATGACCTTAGAAAATAATAATTATCTGAATATAAGAGAGAGGCTTAATTTTACCAGACTCTCCTTCTTGAGACTGGCTTAGGAGGGGTGTGAAAAAAAAACATTGAAATTAAGTAAAGCGTTTGGTTGTTTACATTTTTTATTAGGAAGAGAAAATTGAACATAAGAATTTCAAAGCAAACAGAAAGAGGGCTTCACTTGTCCATTGGTTGTTGGTTGTGAAAAGACTAAAAGTGAGAGAAAAAGAGAGAGAGAGAGAGAGAGAGACTGAACTAAGCTCTCAGCGTGGAAGAGATAGATAGTGACGTAAGAAGGTGCACGTGAGAGAGATAGAGAAGGGAATCAGAAGGAAGGTTGTTTGAGTGTGAGAGATTAGTGTGGATGTGAGGGAGACTATTAGTGAGAAAGGGAGATCAGTAAAGACGGGAGAGAGTGTGAGACAAATAAAGTGTGAGAGAAAGTAGATGTGAAAGATAGAGTGAAGGAGAGAGACAGTGACATGGCAAAATTGTAAGAGGGAAAAAGTGTGTAGGAAGTGGTGTGTGTGTGTGTGTGTGTGTGTGTGTGTGTGTGTGTGTGAGAGAGAGAGAGAGAGAGAGAGAGAGAGAGAGAGAGAGAGAGAAGAAGAAGAAGAAGAAAAGAGCAAAGAAGAAACGAGGCACGACACACACATATATTGATAAAAATAAAGGGTGCAAAAGCCAGGGTCGTAGTGCGTACAACACCCCACCAAGAAAGAGTGAGGAAAAGAGAGGAGTGGAGGAAAGAGAGAAGAGGCGAGAGCATACAGAGAGACAGAAAGACAGAGTAATAGAGGAAACGAGAGACAGACAGAGACAGAAAATAACAGAGTGTGCAAGACAGAAACCAATACATACAAGCAAGATAAGCAAAGAAAAAAGACCCAGCCAGATACATTGTCATGGGTTTTATATATTCTGGTATCCTGTGGGCTGCCACCCTCGCCCTTCTGCCTCTCACCTGCAGTAACTTAATCACTTTATCGAACCACACAGGTCAGTTACTTCCTAAGAGATATTTTTTTAGCAATTCTTGTGTTTTGTTATAATTGACGAGATGTAAGATCTACTGTATTTGTACTTCATTTTTTTTAAACCTGTGTTCAGTTTCAGCCTTAGAGATATAATATATATACCGTGTTCCATTTTTACCATAGTGTTAAACTTTTCACTGTGTTCAGATCTTGCTTTACTTTTGTTTTTGTTTTTTTCTTACCTGCGTTCAGTATCAGCTTTAGAGATAGGCAGTATTATTAACAAAGTTCATGTTATTCCTTATATGTGCACAACTGTTACCGTGTTCAAATTTTAAATGTGTTCAGTTTGCCTGTAGAGATTCTCAGTATTTTCGGACGCCCAGGTTTTCCTAATGTTAAGTGTTATGTTTATTGAAATTTCCAAGATAAAGGTAACACAACACAGGTAAGTTTTTGCAACAGATATGCCCTGACTAATATACTAATGCCTTTGAAATTTATAGGCACTTGATCTTGTTTCCTCCAAAACAACCTGTTGTCACTATATATGATAAGATTGTTAATTTACATCCAAAACAACATAGTACTGTAAGTTTATGTCGTCAGTATGACAAACCAGACGTACAGATCTTGGTGTGATTTAACTGTTAATTTGATCAGGGAAGGTGTCACACTGTCCGTGTTTTTGCTAAGATTACGAAACTATTGTTAATAAAACTACGAATCCTCAGTTAAATACAGGTAAGCTTAACAGGCAGTAATGTAAAACCGAATGCAACTAGAATTCAGAGGTGATGCTACGCTTGCTTAGAAAATGTGCTAAATATTGATACGATTGTTTAAATGTTGCTATAATAACGCGCGTGAATTTTTACAGCAGCAGTGATAAAATTAATCCATAAATGATGCTGAAATTCAAAACTGCATCAGCTTTCTGATAAAATTAGTACAGTATTAGAATGTCACTTTTTACGATAAGATTATTGCAGTACTACAAAAATAACACGTTGATTTTTTGCGGAAATTTTAAAGTGTTTAACTCCCAACCATGATCATACTTTGTTAAAATAATAGTGTTACAATGTCGCTAAATTCCCCAAGCAGCTTACGTTCCCATGGTACTCACAGCTGTAAAGAGCTTATTTATAATTATTTTTCCTAAAATCATAGCAAGAAGTAAATAATTCTCCGCAACATTGTGTGAAGTATGATGAAGATTGTTTCATATATACCGGTAAATGTATTATTAACTTGTATTATATATACCGTATACATACATACGAATCTCTCTCTCTCTCTCTCTCTCTCTCTCTCTCTCTCTCTCTCTCTCTCTCTCTCTATGTATATATATATATATATATATATATATATATCTATAAATCTATATATATTTATCTATATATATATATATATATATATATATATATATATATATATATATATATATATATATATATATATATATGCATATATATATATATATATATATATATATATATATATATATATATATATATATATATATATATATATATATATATATATATATATATATATGCATTACCAAATGAGATATCAATGTGAGTGTAGTCTCTGTATACATGTAAAAGTGGTAGCCAAGAATTTATTCAAAAGGAAGTGCGAGAAATTTTTATCCCCTCACGGAAAAGTGTGCCAAATACGAGTACAATAGAATCTCTAGATAAGAGCATAACGACGTTGGCAGGATGTAGGATTAGATAAGAATGAGGATTATTTTTCACTCGGCTATCTTAGCCAGTCACAAGGAAACTACAAAGAAGGGGGAATGACCTAGTGTAATTTTAACTGAAAGAAGGTACACTTGTAGGCGACTTAATTCGACTCAAGGAAGACCTCATCTAGTGAAGGTTCAGTGAAGGCTTGATGTAACCCATCCAGTTCGAAAATTTCTCCTTAACTGAATACAGTCATAAAAAGACAACAAAAAATATGAAAGACATCAGCACACTAAAAGAGCTAACCATTTAATCCCGTTTTTCCAGAGTGCCGTATTGTATATTGTATTCTTGTTATCTCCAGACGATTTTCCTCAGCATAGTGAATGCTTTACAAACTGGATGGGTGTAACATATATTTCAGGACCTCTTCTTTACAATCGGGATTTCCTGAACTGAGCCAGATTGTCTAATAACAAGAATATCTCGTTTTTGATGGGGTAAATCCTTTATCTCATTATTTTCAAGTAGCTGGAAGAACGCGTACAAAAGTAGTACCGTAGGTGTGGGAGTTTCAGGTCCCTTTGGTGTGGTATGGTAATGTAGTTTGGTGAGGGGTGGTGTTGTGAGAGACGGTGATTTTGCTTGGCGAGGCGTTGTGTGTGTGGTGCGGTGTGAGAAGGTGATTTTGTGTGGTAATAGTTTGATGTGAGAAGGTAATTTTGTGCGGTGTGGTGTGGTGTTGTGTGGTGTGAGGTGATTTCGTGTGGTGAGGTGTAGTGTAATGTGATGTGGTGAGGTGTGAGGTAATTTTGTGCGGTGTGGTGTGGTGTGATGTGGTATGAGAAGGTGATTTTGTGTGGTGAGGTGTGGTAAGGTATGGTGTGGTATGAGGTGATTTTGTGTGGTGAGGTGTGGCGTGTGTGGTGTGGCGTGAGTAATTTTATATGGTGTGTGCGAGGCGATTTCGTGTGGTGAATTGTAGTGTAGTGTGATGTGGTGAAGTGTGAGATAATTTTGTGCGGTGTGGTGTGGTGTGATGTGGTGTGGTGTGGTGTGATGTGGTATGGTGTGAGAAGGTGATTTTGTGTGGCGAGATGTGGTGTGTGTGGTGTGGTATGAGGTGATTTACTGTGGTGTGGTATGGTGTAGTATGAGAAGGTAATTTGTGTGCAATGTTTTATGTGGTATGAGAAAGTGGTTTTGTGTGGTGAGGAGTGGCGTGGTGTAGTGTTGTAAATGTGGCTTCGCTAAAGTCGCTAAAGTTTCAGCGTGAAGCTCCCCTTGTTCGAAAATTGTTAGTAAGAGACAGACTGCCACTGCCACGTTTTGAGGCTTCCATATAAAAGAAGCAAATCAAGGTGTGGGGATTAGGTTAAGGGACACTCACATTCTAAAGTCCGTTCACCTCTTCTGTCTACAACATGGCAATTCAACTGGCGGTCCGATGGCCAAATCCGGCCCTTGAGTCATTTTGTTTGACCCTTTGGCCGACTCAGATGAATGAATATAAAAAAGAATAAAACAGGAAGTTTTGCATTTTTTTTATTTATGTATTTACCGGAAAATGTAAACGCAAATAATATATGAATTTCTTTCAGTGAATAAGTGATTAGATGGAGGAAAAATACAGGTAAAATAATGTATGGCCCTTTTGTTAAGCTGCGTTTCAAAATGCGGCCCTACTTCTAGAGTAGTTGAATAGCCCTACTCTTCAACCGTAACTCTAGACAACAGGTATTTGCATTAATTAGAAACTTTGGCTGCGATGTCTTTGTTCTTTCTTTTTTTTTTTTTTTAGCCTCTCTCTCTCTCTCTCTCTCTCTCTCTCTCTCTCTCTCTCTCTCTCTCTCTCTCTCTCTCTCTCTCCTATTATCTATCATTCAAGAGTCTTTCACTTCTTCTCAAGTAATTTACTATCCTTTCAAGTATCTTACTTATTCTCCTGTTGTCTGCCTTTCACACATCTTTCCCTCACTTATTTACTTGTTATTTATCATTCTCTCAAGCATCTTTCTCACGTGTCATCTTGTTATTCATCATTCTTTCAAGCATCTTCCTCTCACTGCTTTTCGTGTTCTCTGTCCTATTTTCCAGCATCATCCTTTCACTTTTCTTGTTTTGTTATCATTCTTTCAGGCATAGTTCTATCATTTTTCCTCTTGTTACTTATCCTTCTTTTGAGCATCTTTCTCTCTCCTCTCGTCTTGTTATATATATATATATATATATATATATATATATATATATATATATATATATATATATATATATATATATTTAATTTTTTTTTTTCAGACGCTTTTCCCTCATTACATCTATTCCTATATATACTTCTTTCAGGCATTTTTCTCGTCCATTCCTCTTGTTATTTTCCATTTTTCCAGACGTCTTCCTCTTGTTATTTAGTTGTCCGCCATTCGCTCATTCCTTTTGTTATCTGTTCACTGTTTTTCATTTTCCTTCTTTTTAATAATCTCTCACTCACCTACCATTTCCATTAGTTTCCTTTGTTCTTGTTTCCACTTTTATATATACCTCTCATTCCCTCAAATCTTATCCATCATTATTTCTTGCATCCACCTTCCTCTTCCCTTAGTTTGCTTTGCTCCTTATTTCACTCTTACATCATTCTCTTCTTCCCATTTTTTCCTCTTGCCATTTATCATCCTTTCATTTTTCTTCCTCTTCGCTTTGTACTCCTTCGTTCCCTCTTCCAGGTCCATAGCATCTCTCGTCTGTCTTTTATTTCTTCCGCTCTTATTCTTCCTCTTCTTCTGCTTCCTCTGTTCCCTCCTCTGCTTTTTCTCTTACTACTGTCCTTCTCCTTTGTACATTGCACGGACATTAATTTTCTTCCTTAACGCCTTCCTTCACCTACTCATTATCAGAGAGAGAGAGAGAGAGGGAGAGGGAGAGAGAGAGAGAGAGAGAGAGAGAGAGAGAGAGAGAGAGAGAGAGAGATAGCATTAGAGTTATGTTATTCAGATCACACAGATCTTGCTATCCTCACTTGGCAGTCCGGCTTTAGTATTAATGGAAAGGCTTACGGCTGCATAAAGGGAGAGAGAGAGAGAGAGAGAGAGAGAGAGAGAAACCAAGCCCTCCAGTGGCTAATGTTATTACTGATACACACGTCGAAAAATATAAGCTTTCTACCTTGCTGGCTGACTGCGATGTACAAAATGAAATGCAGTCAAAGTTTTTCATATCCCAATAAGTGTTTTGAAATTAACCATGATAATTCAGGGCCCTTCCTGCACCTTCGCGTGCTCAGTTTTAGCAGTTCTCTCGTTACTTTATTACTGAAACTTAAGAACGGGGTATAGGCATTTTAATATCTCTTCGCACACAGGACATACACAGCCAGCGACTGTAGTTAGCCACCAGTGAGTCAATCTAGTACTTAGGGAATGTCCATCACTTTCCTCATTATATTAAAGAGAATCAACTCGGCAGAGAAACATACCAGGCCTTTCCCAGCTTAAGAATTATTAGTCAGCAGAGGAACTACTGTAGAGACGCAAAGGGACTTAAATATTTGGCTGACTTTTTCCCTGGCTGTATTTGGGACTTTTTCCTTTGATTCCTGTCCACATTAAGCTCAACCCTCTTTGCTTTGGATAACTCTAAAAGAGGTGAATTGGGAGGGATAATGATCGTGATTATGATGGTGCTGATGATGGTGACGATGATGGTGATCGTGATGGAGATGATGATAAAGATGAGGATGCAGATGATGAAAAAACTGATGATGATGTTGATGATGATGATTTTTAATACCTTCCATGATCCCTTCCTGTTCACCATGTTATATACATTTCCAAAAATTCGTAATTATCTTGTACTCTTCTACTCGGTGATGTGTTATATTAATTTCTTACTATCTTCGGACGATTTTGTTCACCGGACGACAAACTTTTCGTAGTAGTGGAAGAAATAGTAGTGGTAGCAGAATTAGAAGTGGTACAAGTGGTAATAGTAGTAGTAATAGTAAGAGTAGTAGTAATAATAGTAGTAGTAGTATATTGTTCTACTCTACCTTGGCCCAGAGTTTCGTCTTTTTGCAGCTAGTTTCATGTAGGACAGTTGCAGAAAAAAGACATAACTGCGGCTCTACTGTATACATCCTTTCCATTTACCCTCTGTTAAAGCCAACAATCAACATGGAGAGGTGGCAGTTTTAGGCCAAGTTAGGGTAAAAAGGGTATAGTAGTAGCTGCAGTAGTAGTAATTGTAGTAGTAGTAGTAGTAGTAGTAGTAATCATTGCAACCTAAGGCTCAGAACGTGAACCCGGTAGACTGCAGGCTGATATTGTCTTTATCCTAAAGTTCACCATCCTTCCCTCCTGGGACTGCAAGAGAGTTTAATAAAATTAATAGAGCGAGTCATGGGAGTTGCCTGGCCATATCTGTGTCACCACATGAAGGCGTCCCTCACCAGCATTGCACAAGCATTTCATACTGGAGGGTTATATAAAAACGTCAGAAACATCTGTTAAACTGGATATATTCATCTGGTACGGTAGCAGTAAAAATAAACTACAAAAGATGCCACATTTACGAGGACGTTAACACCTTGCAGGCCTTCTCCATAATGGCGCTTATGACTGTAACGAATGCCTAATACCGACGTCAAAGGTATAGCTATTGTTATCGAGTCGGTCTTTATGTATGTAGCATGGTAAAAAAAAACAAAAATCTCAATACTGACATCCCCTGTGTGTGGGTTTGGAGAAATAAGTCATACGAAAACGTTGCAGATGGGTCAGTGGTCATGGGGCAAGGTTAACGTTCAAGGTAATAACCGATCCGATTTTTAAAGAAATCAACACACACAGTGGGAGTGGGTCTGGGATGAAGTAAGTCGATTTTTTTTTTTTTTCTGGATGCATAAACCCCAGGCGGCAATCTTCTCTGCAGGACTGTTCCGTTTAGTGAACCGATGCTCTCTATCGGCAAACAGCTCCTCCCCACAACAAGGTGCAAGGTAGAGTTTGTGGGTCTGGAGTAAAGGTCACAGTCAAAGGTAATGAGTCAGGCGCCACATAACCTCCCAAATATTCTTACAGTGTCAAATATTCGCCAAAATATTCTTGCTGTGTCACGTGCCCTCACAAAAATTCTTTTAAACTCACATATTCTCCCAAATATTCTTGTGATTCTGCATATTCCCCCAAATATTCATATATTTCCACGTATTCTCCCATATATTCACCATCCTATTGGCAAACATCATCGCTACATCCTCCCTCGTAATACCGAATATTTCTTACAGATATTTAAAAACTAGTCTAAATATTCTATCTATTCTAT
The DNA here is from genome assembly GCF_032717465.1 of Coenobita brevimanus. Classification (NCBI taxonomy): domain Eukaryota; kingdom Metazoa; phylum Arthropoda; class Malacostraca; order Decapoda; family Coenobitidae; genus Coenobita; species Coenobita brevimanus. The sequence continues at coordinate 15,970,938 of NC_136955.1, read as the reverse complement.
ATACCTAGGCTGCTTCCCCCAAGGAAAGGGAGGTAGCCGAGACACACTCCCCATTTACTCATCCATTCAAACACATTCATTCGCATCTTAGCCCCAAAGGGGAGAACGGACAGATCCTCACCGCACAACGCCGCACAAGGGTCAACTGCACAATGCAATCAGTGACATCCGCAGCAGGGCCCGACAGCAGTGCTGGTTTACCCCTGCCACATCATAACAGACCCATCCCCTTACCCGCACCTGACCTGACTAGCTGATCAGACCAAATGTGGGAGAATATCCCCTCAGGGCTGCGTCATCACTTATTCATTCACAATTTCTCTCCATTTATTTCAGTCACGCACAGCCACTCTTCCTTGCTCAACAGACATCCCTCTCGCATCCAGCGCTCTCTTCACACTGTCCATCCATCCTATTCGTGGTCTTCCTCTCAGCCTTTCACCTCTCACATCAGATCTAGTTATCTTTTTCATCAATCGCTCATTATCCATTCTCTCCATATGCCCAAACCATCGCAGCACCCTCTGCTCAACTCTACCAGCCATCTCCCGAACAACTCCACTTCTCCTTCGCACTTCATCATTTCGCACTCGATCCATACGCTTCACTCCACACATACTCCTCAGACACCTCATCTCCATTACATTCAAACTTTTCCTCTCTGCTACACCCATATTCCATGTTTCAGCCCCATATAACGCAGTCGGTACCACAACACCCTCATACAGCCTTCTCTTTACATCCATTCTAAGTGAACGACATCTAAACACTTTCTTCATTCCTCCCAGCACCATTCCTACTTCAATCATTCTAAACTTCACTTCTGCATCTATTCTTCCATCCACAGCAATATGTGACCCTAGATAATTAAAACACTCTACCTCCTCAAGCAACTCGCCATTCAAAGCTATATTCATCCCCCTACCATCTACCAACCTCGTACACTTCATCATTTTACTCTTATTCTCATTTACTTTCAGTTTCCTCCTTTCACACACCCTTCCAAACTCCTTTACCAACTGTCTCAATCTCTCCTCTGAATCAGCCACCAGTGCAGTATCATCTGCAGACAGCAGCTGCTTCAGATTCCACTCTCCACCATCAATATTCACCAGACTCAGACCTCCACCTAAAACTCTTGCATTCACCTCCCTTACAACACCGTCCATGTAAATATTAAACAACCAAGGCGACATCACACATCCCTGTCGCAGCCCCACTCTCACGGGAAACCAATCACTCACAGCATTTCCCACTCTTACACACGCTCTACTATTTGCATAAAAACTTTTCACCTCTTTTAGTAACCTACCATCAAGTGCATACAATGTTAAAACAGTCCACAAAGCCTCTCTATCAATTCTATCATACGCTTTCTCTAAATATAGTCAGCAAATATTCTCTTCCCAGCCATTCTCACAAGAGCTCTTTACGGCAGCATATTGTGAATTACGTGAAGAGGCTGTAAAAATACCAGGCAAAAGTTGGTGGTTGAGTTGTGAAGTCATTATGGACACTCAAGGCCAAACTTGCATCGAGTGTTCTGAGAGGAAAGGGAAAGAACAGAGCAGACGGGAATTAGGTGCTGAGTGGAAGAATGGATAAAAATACACACAGAGGAGTGCAATTAGTCGGCATTGTGCTAGGACTAAGGATTTTTTATAAATATATGTTTTTGTGTAGGATAAACGCAAACAAGCGAAACTAAACTGCTATTAAACAGGCTGGATATAATGTTCTTGTATCATTCAAGAAGGAAGGGAAAATATAATTAATATGGAGGACGATGGGACATATCAAGATTGTTTTTCTTGCGTTTTCGAGTTTTTTGGGAAAGAACAGAGCGGCCAAAAAAAAAAAAAAAAATGCCAGAGGGAACTGATGCTAAAGAAAGAAAATTAATCTGGCACAAGTTGAGACAGATCACCTTGTACTGTATATACCAGTATTATTGTGCATTTTTTACGACAACAGAAGAAAAGACGAAAATTGTTTGGAACGAGATCAAATGGATAAAAATTATTGAATCACTCGAGGAGAAAAGAGAGAGAAATAGATTTAATTTAGAGAAAAACGATATACATTATTTTCCGCGCGCGTGCGTGCTTGCGTGCGTGCTTGCGTGCGTGCGTGCGTGTGTGTGTGTGTGTGTGTGTGTGTGTGTGTGTGTGTGTGTGTGTGTGTGTGTGTGTGTGTGTATTTCTGTTTTTAACTCATTATTTCCGGATCATCTCGAGAATTCTATGTGAACGAACGTCAGAGGATACTTTTATTCTTTCACTTTTTTTTTTTTTTTTTAAATATGAGACTCAGTCACTGAAGCCTGAAAGTGCTGAGATGAAAGAGAAAAAATAGAGTGGGAGGGAATAAACTCTTTGGGGGGAAAAGTTAAAAGATTATGTATCACTGAAGGAGAAAGAAAAACTGAATTAATAGAGAGGACGGTCTGGCACATGATATACTTGTTTCTCTTTGTAAATTGGCACGAGAGAAAAAGAGATCATTAGAGGAGAAGAGATGATAAATAGAGTTAATATAGACCTCGAAGACCGTTATCTGCTTGTGTTTTATTTCTACATCATAGAGAATAGAAGAGCAGGCCCCAGAATAACTCGACACAATAGCAAGCTGTAAAGAAAACTAATTATCATGACCGGAGATGGAAACGAGAAAAACAATGTAAGCAAAGTTGTTCTTGATTCGGACATTTTTAATGCTTGTTTTTTCCTTGTTTTTAAAGTAACACACGATTATAGAACCAAGAACAGTATCCTTTGAGGAAAAGCCGATAAAAAATGGTATCACTCGAGGAGAAAGAGGGTAGCATGGACAGTCTGAAATAAGTTAGGGGATATTTATATTTTTTTCTGAAGTATTTTGGTTTTTCTTCTTTATGGAGAAACAAAGGAATACATAGAGAAGAGACTGGTACCAAAGAAACAAAAAAAAAAAAAAAATAGATAAATAAAAATCATAACGGACATGAAAAACGATGGATATCATTAGTTTGAAGAGGCTTTGGGAATATATATATATATATATATATATATATATATATATATATATATATATATATAGATTGCATATTTATATATCTTATAAGGAGAAAGGGAAAGAACCTACTGGATGAAAATGAGGTGCTGCTAGATGATGTTAATAAAAACAATGTTTCACTGAAGGAAGAAAGAATAATATGTTATCAACTGGAGTAAGCTGAGGCTTTTACTTTCCGAGAAAAAAAAATCAATAGAGTTCAGAAGTCGATAAAGAATATAATTAATCTGGATTAACTCTGACAATTACTTTTTATGTTTCTCTTTTTTATTTTGTTTACACGAAAAATAGAGAACACAGATCCCGGTATACACTGGTGTAAGAAGATGTAAAAACGGTATACCTGTAGGACGAAGGGGTAAATTATTATACAGAGTAATTTGCGATGGATTTTATTTTTATGAATGTTTATATTTTCTTGCGTAAGAGAATATATATATATATATATATATATATATATATATATATATATATATATATATATATATACTGTATATTGTTCCGGAACAGAGAAAGATAATGTACACTTTAAGTGAGAATACTAAAAATCACTACTGTCCCGTAAAGTTCCAGGTTCAAAACAAAAAAGTTAGGTAAAATTACAAGTTAAAGTTTAATGCTCAAACTAACAACAAAACATTCAGGACTCATAAGGATAATGTAATGGCAAAAAACAGGTTAAATATATGGTTAACTGCAATAGCCTCTATTAACACGAAATTAGCATAAGTAAATTTATCTAAGTCAGCCCTGTTAAAATGAGATACCAGATAATACTTAGTGAATGCCAGATATATTATTACAGATACAAAATGTTATGAATGATGGCTGACAATAAGAACTTTACATGAACTACAAAAAAAAAAAAAACTCACTAGGCCTACAAATTAACAACTTATGCTATACAGTATAGGAACAAAATGCAATAACACTCATACTCAAATTACACAGCAGTCATATGGTTGGAGACTTCCTGAGCACTCACAATAATAATAACTGTACAGGGGAGGGCAGAGATGTAAGCAAAATGAGGAGTACAGTAGATCTAAGTGGCAATAATGTAGAGACTGAGCCCATTATATAGGGGCCGGCAGAGCTTGATACAACTTGTAAGAAGGACGTGCAAATGAAGCCATAGGGGACAAAGAGCTGACAATCCTGCTCTGAACAACAGAAAGAACGACTTACTCTACTATAACGGTAGAAGGGGGGGACTGAGGCAGAACACGCTCGTGATCAAACATGCAGCATACTGTACGTTAAAATTACACAAAGGATGATGAAATCATAGGCTATGTAACAATATATATAATGGAAAATTTTGTAAACACAATAGAGTTATCTCCTATTATTTCCTATGTGAATCATATTGCTTTCGGTTTTAGAGAAGAGGATAGTATTGATGCCAGAATAAATCAATGCGAAAAGAGCTTTGTAAAAAATTGGCAATAAGAGAAAAATCGGTATAACTGTTCTAGTATGAGCTGAACAAACTTTGTAAATATCTATGTTCTTTTATCGTTTAGCTCTATCATCATCGACACAAGTCTGGCATGACATTCACTCTAATACCAGGCATTTTTATTCAACTGAAGTTATTTTTAGGAAGAAGAGAGTTTTAGTGTAAAAGAAAATGAGATCGATAGATAGATTGATAGACAGGGATTGCACATCTTGTTTTTATTCCCTTCAGTGCGTCATGGGCTTTTGAAATTTATTCTGATCATTTTCAGATTCTTTTATCCAGCCCATTAGGTTTTTGGATGTGGTAGAATTAAACGTAGCCTTCATCAATCCTCTCACTATCAGGGTGCTCTACCACGCTGAATAAGATCGTTCGAGAACAACAAGAATGACACAATGAATGGCGGCCTGGGCTGAAAATAAGCCAGAAAAAGATCAATGGGAATGGGGTGAAAAAAAAAAATCATAACAATACCATCCTTTTAGATGAGGCGATTTGTTTGCTTAGGTTGTTGTTCGGTGGTTTTGTGGGATGAGGCGCTATACGTGCGGCAAATAAAGGTTTACGTCTAAATGGTGTTCGGGGGGTTTAAAACTTTAGATCACAAAATACCGCCGAGAAAAAGGCGACTGTTCATTTGCCTTAGATATATAATAATTAATTGACCATGCTTTGGCTCTTACCCTCCTGGTGGGGCGATAATCTGATAATGGATAATACGTGGTTGCTTGTATGAAGAAAGGGGCATTTATATCATTGAATGTCCACTACTGGGAACCCAATTAACAAATCCTTTGAAGCTTAAGATGTGGAAAAAATGTTTGTATAAACATCTACCCATATTCATGCAGCCACGAAAGACTTCATAATTCAATCAAACTGAAAGTGTATAATACCAGAACAGTGTGGTATTATTTAACTTATGACGGAGTGCTTATCATGAAAATTTAAGTTTCTTTTTAAATTCCACCCAGGGTATGAAAGTGATGAACAGCATTAATAGTTGTTGCTCCTGATAGAAAGTAATTAATTTCACTCAGTAATTGGTGGTCTGGGTACGACAGCACACGACTTTTAGAGTGAGTTGGGAGAATTATTTAGTCTCGTCAGTAATTGTCTTCTCCCACGCCATCCGTGTCTCCTCTCTCTCTCTCTCTCTCTCTCTCTCTCTCTGACTTTGGGCGATGAGAAAGCAATCCATTCCCAGAAAGCTTTGCATAATTATTTCTCACCATCTACTAAAGGCGCCAAAAATCTCCACATGTTACAAATTGGACGCTAATGCTGTACCGTTGAGACTGAATTCAGTCTAGGGCTATCTCGTTGAGGACTAACATGATGGTATTAATATAATATGTTTACTTTAACTTGGCCTAAAATTGTCATCTGTCCCTCTTAAATGCTAAGAAGTAACAATAGATAAGCACAAGAATATGATGCTAGTCACGAAAAAGTTCTTTGGAGATTAGGTTGGTCTGTACCATTGTCTTCTTCATCCATTAGCCTATATGAAAATAGCTACAAAAGGACGAAAATCTGGGCTAAGTTATTGTGAAAGAACTGCAGTGTGTTATAATGACTTGTCGACAGTTCTTGGCTTAAAACTGCCATCTCTCCTAGTTGTATGTTTAGCTGTAACACGAGACAAGCACTGGAATATGATGGTAGTCACGAAGAAGTTCCATGGAAAAAATGTGGAGCCACAGCATTGTCTTTTCTACCACTGAGTTACGTGAAACAAGCTGTGAAGGAACGAAAATTGGGCCAAGATAAAGTGAATGACTTATCGAAATCGAAATCTTCCATCTATTCTCTTCCGAAACTGAGGATTGATGTCACGTTCTTTCAGTAAGCTGGCCAGTACCGTAACCACTTGATACTATGGCAAAAAGACTTCTGTGCTTCTGAAGATATGTCCATTTCTTTCAGTATTGTTACCTGATGACAGAAGATTGGCCAAATAACCTTGAATCACTAGAAATAAATATACTGGTGAAATGGTTATATATAGGGTTTGCTGTTTGAAATGACGCGAGTTCGATTCTAGGCTACTTTAACAATGTGATTATACCGTTTTTACTCTAACTTGGCCCCTGTTTTTGTCCTTTTGCAGGTAGCTTCACGTAACTAATGTGGCAAAAAAGAGACACGTTTACGACTGTACATCCTTCCCATAGTGCTTCTTCGTTACTAGCACCGTTTCGAATGTTAATCTATCGTTACAGCTCGGTATTCAAGGTGGAGAGATGACAATTTTTGGCCAAGTTAGAATAAAAAAGATGTAGATTATATTGATGTTGTAGATGACCCACCTCCACACCATAGCAACACATATCAGTCGCGAGTGACAGCCCTACCATGTACTGTATTCAATAAACGCCGAAATGGTGATATGAGAAGGTATTTGGAAGGTAGGAGGAATGTTGAGCTTTAGGTATTGAAATGTAAAAGGGAAAAATAAAAAATAAAATATGTTAATAATTAAAGCATAACCAGCAGATCACGATGATATACTCCTTATACTAAATATACCTGTTTCAGTATTTTATTCGGTACACATAAAGATTGACGTTGTTATGCCTTTCATTAGTGGGGTGGAATATTAATGTAGTACGTCTCTCAGGCCATAATTGGTATTCATTAACAATTCACACCCATGGAATTAATCAGTCTAAAATGTTTGTTCACGAAGTAATCTTGCTTGGGGAAGTGATTACCCCTCTCCCTTTAATTCTCCCTTTAACATTCTCTTTTACCCTCCCTTTAACCCTCCCTTTAACTTTCCCTTTACCTTTCCCTTTAGTCTTCCCTTGAACACTTCCTTTGACCCCCCTTTATCCCTCCTTTTAACCCTCCTTTAAACCCTCCTTTAACCATCCCTTCAGCCCTTTAAATTTCCCTTTAATCTTCCCTTTAACCCTTCCTTTAAACCTCCTTTATCCCTCTCTTTAACTCTCCTTTATCGCTCCTTTAAACCCTCCTTTAAACCTCCCCTGAGCCCTTAAACCCTCTCTGACTCATTCTCACCTGAATTAAATCGCCTGGCTTTACCTGCAACAGAGTAACCTACCTGAGTTTTCCCGGCCATGAGAGAGTTAATAGTCACCATGAATCCCTTGTGGCTCGAGATGAATTTTTCATTCAGTCAAGCTACCCTCAGACGATTCTAATCGCCTTAAGGAAGATCTCATTTAGTGAATGGGTTATTCATGGCCATATGCCTAACCCCTCCAGTTCGAACGGTTTTCCCAAGCTGAAAAAATATAACACACACACACACACACACACACACACACATATATATATATATATATATATATATATATATATATATATATTTCATTTGAGAAAACTAGGCCACTCCTACGACTCATATGCTAAATCGTGGTTACATGAAACTCGATGCGGCTTAGCTATGATATAAAATGGATCTCCCTGGTTACTAGTCAAACGAGGCCTCCAATCTGATAACATCTGACCATCATCTAAGATGAAATGGGTTAGGGATCTTTGTCGAATAAGGAAACTTTAACCCGCGCCGTCCCAAGGACGTACTTCCACGTCCTCACGTTTTGTCACAGCTAATCCCGAGGACGTACTTCAACGTCCTGCAATTGCAAGGTTCATAATTTCCACAATTTTCAATTTTCGCGAGTCATTTTTGGTACGTATACATGGGACACCTTCCTCAACAAGATGCCAGGCAGAGACAATGCCTTACCCAGCATGACCTCCTCCCCCCCCCCTGCATGCTCTTTTCTCAGCAATTCACCTGTTATCAGTGACCTGGCCAGTATAGCCATGTCATGCCACGGTACGAAATTCAGGGCCAGAGTGATTCCCCAATCAATGACAATGTGGAGGACAAACTTTACATAGCATTAGAGGAAGAAACAGTTAGAAATGATGATCAGGTAATGTGGCAAAAAAAGGTCAGGTATTAGTGAGTGAAACAATGCTTATAATGCCTATATTACTGCTTGAAAACCAATATACTCTTGTACTACATATAAATTCGTAACAGTAAATAAATAAATACTGTTTATGAGTGGTGTGAAATAGTTATCCTCCCATAGAACTCGTTTTCTTTGGTGCCAGCCTGATAGAAAACCCAGTAAGGTAAGGAGGCTCTCCTACCTGTAATGAGTATTTTAAACCTCAGGTGAGCGATTTCTCTATGAATTTTCGATGTTTCTCACCAAAAGCGAAAGTTTTAGCAAAAAAAAAAAAGGGTCAAAAAATGGTCGGGATTGGGGGGTACCAGTGGTCAAAAAGTGGTCGGGACGGGGCGGGTTAAAAGACACACAACCGGTCTGATGAGGTTAATAATGACAGCATGAATACACACACACACACACACACACACACACACACACACACACACACAGTGATTCAATCTAGGTGGACGTGTGACACCGGCGCTCCGTACCAAATCATCACGGCCAGTGGCATTACCTAAATAGTATCTTTGTATGAGTCAAGCTCAGTACCAGGTTAGACTAAATGACTGTTCATTATAAAAAGGAAAAAAATAATAAGTTTCAACAAGACTTGTAAAAACAGGAAATAGAACCAAGTCGAAAGAATACGCTGAGTCATCTCTGAGGTTTGTTTAGACTACAAGACGGAGATTGTAAGTATATGCTTTGCACTTTAAGTATTGCAAAATGGATACATACTTCAGTAAAACAAATTTGGAAAAGAAAAGGGATAAAGGTAAAAAGCAAAATTATGATTTCTACCAAGAACTGGTTGAAGTAGAGACCCACAATAGACTGGTTGAACGTGTAAACAAACTAGAAATGGCTTTCAAAAATGAAATTGATGAAATAAAGAAGCAGATGCACTTGCAAAAGGAAGAAATAAAAAAACTAGGAAGGGAGGCCAATAAGAAAGACACAACCATCAGTGAAGTAACCGTGGAATTGAGTACACTTAGGAAGAAAATGAGTGAAATGTCAAGTACAGTCGTCAATTACGAGAGTGTTATGGAAGAGTTCAAAAATGACACAGAGACAGTTAGGCAAGTTAGCAGTCTTATTGACCAGAGCAGTGATATTGAGGAGAAGATAACACAAGTAAATGAAGCTGTGCAAAGCTACAAAAGTGATGTAGAAACCACGTATGCTGAAATGGTGAAAGTAAAGAAAGACTTAGAAACAAGGGTGGAGGAAAAAAGCATTAAAAAGGAGGTGAAAAGAATAATCCAAAACAATCCAAAGTTAGTCAGACATTCAATAGAGATAAACAAATCAATAGTAATCACTGGTATAGAAAAGGATGAAGTTAAAAACAAGATCACAAGAGACAAAAAGGAAATGGCAAATGTAATGAACTTACTGAAAGAAGTATCAGAGGAAATCTGTAGTAAAGACATAGAGGAACACAAAAGGTTAGAGAAATACGAGAAAAGCAAGACAAGACCTCTAAAGGTGACTTTCCAGAGTGTAAACACTGTGGAAGAGATACTAAAAAATGCAAAGAATCTTAAGGAAAAAGAGGAGTTCAAAAATGTATGGATAAAAAGATGCCTAACACAAGAGGAACTGGAATTACTGAAAGAGAAAAGGGAGGAAGCAAAAACAAAAAATGAGGGAAGATCAGAAGAGGACAAGAAGAAATTTTTTTTACAAAGTAATTGGATTGCAGGTACGAAAGTGGTACACAAACAGGATGGAAGAAAAAGGAGGAAGGTAGTAGAACCATGTCATGACAAGTATATAAACAAGATGATAAAGTTGATGTACTCAAATGTGGATGGAATGGTATCTAAATTACTAGAGATGAATGATTATGTCAGAGAAAATGAACCACAAATAATATGCCTAACTGAAACAAAATTAATACCAAGGATATCAAATGACATACTAAACTTAGAGGAATACAATATATGGAGACGAGACAGATATTTAAAAAAAGGAGGAGGAATTATAATATTAACTAAGAAAAATCTAAAAGTCAAGGAAATAAAACCAGATATACCATCACAAGTAGAACTGATTGCAGTAGAGATCGACACATCTGAAGGTAAAGTAATTGTAGCCAATTTGTACATGCCACCCAGATCAAACACATGGGAAAGAGACGAATATGAGGACCTGGCAGAGAGTACAATTCAGAGTGTAAGATCATTGCTACATAAAATGGAAGAGAAATCGGAAAGAATTATACTAACTGGGGACTTCAATACAAATATAAATTGGAATACTCTAGATATAAATAGCCAAGAAAGCTGTTGGGACCAAAAGCTCCTGGATCTCGTACAAGAGTTTTTCTTAACGCAACATGTGAGGGAAACCACCAGAAAAGAGGACTTGATGTACCTTCAGTGCTAGATCTAATATTTACAAGGCAAGAAAATGATATTGACAGTTTAATATATCACCCTCCACTCGGCAAAAGCGATCATGCAGTACTAAATTATAACTTCAGGATAGCATATGACATAGTAAACAGCAATGATAGTTACAAAAAGAGCCTAAACTATAAAAAGGGAAATTATCAAGACCTAAAGAAGTATTTCTTAGAAGTTGATTGGGAAAATGAGCTTAGAGGACAAGATTTAAATGCTGTATATAAAAAATTTTGTGAATTTTATGAAACAGGAGTCCAGAAGTACATCCCACAGCACAAAGAAACAGATAAGAAATTACAGAAATGGTTCAATACAGAATGTAAAAAATCAAAAGAAAGAAGAGATTTGTTGTGGAATAGATACAAAAGACACAATAGTGAAAGGGCGTACAATAATTACAAACAGGCAAGAAACGACTATACAAGAATAAGGAGGGAAGCCCAAAAACAGTTTGAGGAGGATATAATAAATAAAAGTAGTGATCAACCAAAGCTGTTTTACAGCTATATCAGAAGCAAAACTAAAGTAAAAGATATAATACAATCCATTACGGACGAGGGAATCACTTATAAACAAGAGAAAGATATTTGTGAAGCACTAAATAAGAATTTCCAATTAGTTTTTACAGAAGAAAAAATTTTTGAGAGGGACTATGTGGAACACGCATGTCCACACATACTACCAGATATACAAATAGCAAAAAAGTAATACAGGAGGAGTTAAGTAGATTAGACAGAGGAAAAGCAAGTGGTCCTGATGAAATTTCATGTTGGGTATTACGAGAATGTGCAAAGGAGTTATGTAAACCATTATTTTTAATTTTCAAGAAATCCTTGAGTCAAGGTAAACTACCTGATATTTGGAAAAAAGCAAATATTGTCCCCTTATTCAAGAAAGGAAATAGACAAAATCCACTCAGCTACCGACCAGTATCACTGACCAGTGTTGTAAGCAAGGTATTAGAAAAACTTAAAAGAAAAGCTTGGGTAAATCATCTAGAAGAACACAGTATGATAACAGAAAGACAGTTTGGTTTCAGAAAAGGAAAATCATGTGTTACTAATCTGTTGAGCTACTATGACAGAGTAACAAACACAATACAGGAAAGGGAAGGATGGGTGGACAGTATCTATTTAGATTTCAAGAAAACTTTTGACACAGTACCACACCAAAGACTTTTATGGAAACTGTACCATCAAGGAGGAATTCGAGGCAAACTGTTTTGTTGGATGCAAGACTTTCTCATAAAAAGAGAAATGAGGACAGTACTAAGAGGAAACTACTGATCATGGAAAGAAGTGACTAGTGGAGTACCACAGGGTTCAGTGCTGGCACCAATCATGTTTTTAGTGTATATAAATGATATAAACAGTAACACTGGAAATGAGAGCTATCTGAATATGTTTGCAGATGATGCAAAAATACAAAGGAGAATTACTAACACAGACTCTTGTAAAGAGCTAGAAGAAGAATTAAATAAACTTCATGAATGGAGTAGTACATGGCAAATGGAATTCAATGTGGACAAGTGTCATGTAATCAAGTTTGGTAAAAGTGGAAAAAGACCTGATTGGGATTATAAGTTAGGAAATAAAACCCTATACACATCAGAAAGAAAGAAAGACCTAGGTGTGATTATCAATAACAGACTATCTCCGGCTGACCACATCAGCGAGAAGGTATGGAACATGTATACACTGCTTGCAAATATGAGAATAGCATTCACATACATAAATGAAGACATGCTAAGAAGGATAATAACATCGTTCATTAGACCAACCCTGGATTATGCATCAGTAGTCTGGAGTCCTCATCTCAAAAAGCACATAGACAAGATTGAAAAAGTTCAAAGGGCCGCTACAAGATGGATACCAAGCTTAAGGGACCTAAGCTACGAAGAAGGACTAAATAAACTGAATCTACCAACACTACAGGAGACAAGGAAAAGAGGTGACATGATAATGCAATATAAATGCATATCAGGAAAGGAGAAAATAGACATAAATGATTACTTAACATAAGGAGAAGCATCAGCAAGAGGACACTGCAAAAAACTGCATAAGAAGAGAGGTGATGAAGACGTAAGGAAATTCAGTTTCCCAAACAGAGCAATTGATCAATGGAATGCACTACCGAATGAAATAGTGTGTGCCAAAACAATTCACAAATTTAAGGATATGTACGATAAATATGGTTTAAGACACGGGACAGTACGAGCTTGACTCATTCCTGTAAAGATACAATTAGGTAAGAACAATTAGGTAAGAACATACACACACACACACACACACACACACACCACTTGTCACAATGGATCATTTACAAACGCTAGCATTCAATTCCAGCAAATGCCAAAATAATTTCTTCAAGGGAGCGTGAGTTACGGGAGACTGGGAGTGCTAATGCATTATAATTTTGTCCGTACAATTAAAACATCACTTTAATATACCCGCCACACATAAATATTGGCTCTATATATAATTCATCAGGAGGGGTGAAATATTAATGTGCTCTCTCTCCCTGGCTCTAATTGGTAATCATTAACAATTAACACACTGGGAATAAATCAACGCTTCCATTTTATTAGATATAATTTTGTTTGTGGCTAACTTTTTAAATCACACAAGGCTTTTTCCTGGTGTCTTCTTTCTATCTCCAGATGATTTTATTTAGATTTACTCTTTCAGATTTAGGTCTTCATCTGTATCATATTTTTCTTTATAACAGACATTTTACTCAGCTGAAGAGAATGCCTTACTAATGAAGGGGTTAATGAAGATCAGAATTTCTCCCTCTTCAGCTGAATAAAATCGTCTGGAGAGAAGAATTAACTACTGAATATGTCATAGTAATAAAGGTGCCAACAATTCACACCCCTGAAAAAAAAAATTGACACCTATTATGAAGGGGTTAATGAAGGCTATATCTAAACCACTCTAACTCAGTCTCTCGTAAGCTGAATAAAATCGTCTGGAGAGAAAAAAAAAAGATACTAACATAGGATTAAGGGCGTCGACAGTTCACACCCCTGGATTAATTTTCACCTGCCATAGTCATGCCGGAAAAAGCTCTTACTTGTGAAGGCAACAGGAGATTTATTCTACTGATTTTACACTTGTGACCACCACACGATTTTATTCAGCTTAACCCCTTTAGTCCCATGATGTGATTGTTATACTTTATTTTTGCTTCTACAGACGATTTTATTCAGTTCTTTGAAGATTTTTGAACAGAAGAGGGCATAGTTAGCCTTCATTAACCCCTTTACTATTAGAGGTCTGTCGAAACTAGAGCTGTGTCATCTGTGGTTAACAATAATAAAAATAATTAATATGTCATCACAGTAAGGAAATTAACAACCATTGTACTCAAGGATATGAAGACAGTGATCATGCCTTCATTTCGAATTCAACCCCTTAACTAAATGAATTCGTACTGAGAGACATGAAGAGAAAATTTTAAGCCATTGGCAGTGGAAGGGGTGGTGGTGGTGGTCGAATGGTTAGAGAACGTCTGCTGTGTGAAATGACGCGAACTCGAATCCAAGCTGGGGTAGAGAACAGTTTGATTATTCGAATTTCGGTGAGACTGATGTTACTGACCTTCCACAAGACTCACCGATATCGAGTAAAAAAAAAAAAAAAAAAAAAAAGCTAATATCAATGCACCAGTTCTGAATGAGACAACACACCAAGGTATCCAATAAGGACAGTGTGTACTGGTGCCAGAGCAATGATATGTGAAGGTGTGTGGCATTTAGGACGGCTGCAGGACCTTAGGGAACGGACTTTGCTTATACCCAGAGCCGGATACATAAAAAAAAAAAAATAAATAAATAAACATAATCCATTCCGCTCTACCAATAAAATAATACGATGGACCTATAAGATCATAATTTATTCGCTCCTCATAAATTTCTGCATTATATAAATTCATCGCGGGGAATAAGAATATTAATAGATTATGTAACATACCGTATAACAATAAGCAATTGACACCGCAGGAATAAATCACTGCCTACCATATTTTGTGCAGGGAATATTTTTGCTTGTGAGGAATGAAGCTGAGGATGACAGGAAAAGAGTTTGTCAATCTAATGGTCGTGTGCTTGGACAAAAATGTGGATACCTTGAGTCGCACCCAGTGCTTGTTGATATCCTTAAGCTAAATGTAAAATCAGCTTTTCTGGTATGCCACACTTGTGCTACCTTTGAAAGCCAAAATTACTTGAAAGAATGTGAAGTTCAGGAAGGCGGCTCGACAGTTGTTCTCAGGTACCTAATATAACGGTATACTGTAAAACCACGCTTCTTGTACCATCATATTTATCAGTACTGTATCACACCGTTCCCCATTTATGGCTAATCATAAGGATGAATAGTGGACTGTGCTTGTGGAGCGCGCCCATTACAAAAATGTTGAATGTCACAACTTTCATTTTACCATACGACCAAGTTTCTTGTCTGTGTGTTGAATGTCACAATTTTTATTTAACCATACTAGCATTTTTCTTGCCTATCTCCTGGCGACTTAATTAAACATTGGACAGACAGTTCTAACGGAGCGGCAGAAGGAGAGCTAGACAAAGCCTTAATAAATCCTTTTTCCTCAAGTAGGTCAGATTTTCCTTACGTGGAATAAAATCGTCTGACTGAAAATAAAGTTAAACAAAAAATCACGATCAAAATTCAAGGTGATCATAACGACTGACCGTACCATTAAGCCATTCGATATTAATGTCTCTTGAGATTTATTCTTTCTACTGCCATGGCATATTTTTCAATTTTAAGGAGACCCCGGAAAAAAAAAAAGTACTATCGGAATAAGTAGCCAGGTGGTCAAGCGTACCAAGGCGTTCCATGCGAATATATCACTTAAGGGTTAATGGGATAGTAGGGTCTTTTAATCTTCAGCCTTGTCTTTCAGTTCTGGCCAAAATCCTTAACCCAAGACCAATATCCTCCAAATTTCAGCAGCATTACTCGATTGGATGAGAGATGAATGGATGGTCATGGATGCAATAATGGTTTCCTTCATGTACCAATAGGAAAATTAAATTGTCACATTAAATCGGTTGTGATGAAGAATGTAATACTGCTTGCCTGAATGAAGACAGATGCTGATGAACTGTGGTTATATGAGAGATGTTTTCATTTCAAAGGATGATGGAAAGAGAGAAATTTAATCAAAACACACACACACACACACACACACACACACACACACACACACACACACACACACACACACACACACACACGTGGAAGTGTGTGTGTGTGTGTGTGTGTGTGTGTGTGTGTGTGTGTGTGTGTGTGCTGATAGAATTTCTGAAACATTATATATACAGAGAGAGAGAGAGAGAGAGAGAGAGAGAGAGAGAGAGAGATTGACGCTCAATATCACAATCTCACATTTCAGAATTATACACACACACACACACACACACACACACACAATCCTGGGGGTGAAGCAGAAAGACACACACCTCATTTGTCTAGCCTCATCCTCCCTCATGCACCCATCAACTACCCTCATTCAACACACACACACACACACACACACACACACACACACACAAGCCTGGGGGTGAAGCAGAAAGACACACACCTCATTTGTCTAGCCTCATCCTCCCACATCCACCCATCAACTACCCCCATTAACACACACACACACCCTTCATACATCACACACACACACCCTTTTCTCTTTGTCATAAGCACCCGACATGACGGAGGGGTGAATTAAGGACTTGGCTGGTGAATGGGTTGATGTATGTGTGATGTATGTTGAATGATGTGTGGTGTGTGGAGGCGATGTTAGAGGTGGGGTGGTGAATGGGGTGATGTATATATGGGTGTGTGATGTATGATGTATAGAGGTGATATCTGTGATGCAGTGGTGAAAGAAGTGATATATATGGGAGTGTGATGTATGGTGTATGGAGCTGATATTTGAGGTGCAGTAGAGAATGGGATGATGTATGTATCTGTGTGATGGAATTATATAATGGAATTATATACTGTATAATGCATAAAGATGATGTTTGAAGTAGGATGATGAATGGAGCAATGTTTGATTGATGTATGAATATGTAATGTATAACGGAATGATGTATGATGTATGGAGGTGATGTGTGAGATAAATTGACGCTAACACCCACCGTCCATATTGAGTACTCGTACATGCTAGGGCTGTGTGCCACAGGACTGGTGTATTAGTATTAGCTGAGGTGTTCTTATGTCTTTGGTAGATTAGTCAAGTCTAGTTTAGCGAAATTCAAATCCGTTAAATTGTTCCCTGCTCCAGCCGGGATTCGAACCTGCGACCATTCGTCTCATACACTCTTTTCATCGGAATTTGGCTCAGATTTTCATTCTTTTGCAGCCAATTCCAAGTAGTTCAGTGGCAGAAGAAGGCACTGCTACTGCACTACAGTCTTTCCACAGCACTTCTTCGTGACTAGCACTATATTCTACTTACAGCTCAGTATTCAAGGTGGAGAGAAGGCAATATTTGACCAAGTTAGAGCAAAATAAGTAAAGTAAGATGAATGCGTCATTAAAAGGTCCATTCTATTTTATGACAAAAAGGTGATTTGGTTAGATAGGCTAGTGAATGAGATGATGTATAATGTACTCGTATGAAAGTGAGTTCATGAATGAATGGCTTGGAGTTATTATTAATGGAAGTAACCAGAGGATGCATGGTGTATTAATGTGTGACGAAAAGTGAATTAGTTTGACAGTGAATGGGAGGGCGAATAATGTATAAAAGTGAGTTGATGAAGCTGAGTGGTGAATGAAGTGAAATATGATTGATGAATAATGTAAGGGTGAATTTGTGAGTTTTAGAAGTGAGCATAGTGATTTACTCGTGTGATGAACTGAGGTGACAGTGAGGCCTGCAGGTAAGGAGAATGTTGCATAAGTGATATATGACGTATGGAGAGGAATTATTGTGCTCTGGAGATGTAGAATGATGTATGCAGGCGAGTTGATGAGATGTGGTGGTGATGAACAGAACGATGTATGAGTGATGATAATGCGTGAATGTGATATTTAGATGTGGATAGCAAATGTTATTTTATTATTATTATTATTATTATTATTATTATTATTATTATTATTATTATTATTATTTATTATTATTATTATTATTATTATTATTATTAATGTTGTTCTTATTGTTCTTGCTGCTGCTATTGTTGTTGTTGTTCTTGTTGCTGTTGATGATGTTGATTAATCCCGTCTGTC
This sequence comes from Coenobita brevimanus, assembly GCF_032717465.1. NCBI lineage: Eukaryota > Metazoa > Arthropoda > Malacostraca > Decapoda > Coenobitidae > Coenobita > Coenobita brevimanus. Next base: position 15,952,811 of record NC_136955.1, on the reverse strand, counting down.
TGGCTGAGCAAACCCGTTGACCACAGGTGGGCAACTAGTTCTGTGAGAACGTCCTACAAGTCCAGTACAGCACCTTGTGTAGGGAACCCGCTTTCCCTTGTAGTAGACAGCGCCTCACCAGGGTCGGATCAGGGCCCTTCCCCACGGCGAGGTGCAGGAAAGTATGAGGACGTTTGGCTTCCAAGTGGACGCCGCAGCTGCACAACCCAGGATGCACAGTGCCACCACGTGTAGGCTCCTAGTCAAGGCCATGAAATTAAGAATGAGTTATTAATGCATGAAAAAGGGATGAATTAGTAAGGTGGGTTGGAAAACTGGGTGATGTACGGAGGTAAACTTGTGAGGTCTGGTGTGGAATGGAGCAGTTTATGAAAGGCTTATGCTGTGTGAAGGTGGGGAATGGTGATGAATAGGGCCATGTAGGATTGATGTATGATGCATTGAAGCGAACTGGTGAGGAGTAGTGATCCGTGAATCATGATGTATAAGAGTGAATCAGTGAGGTGTGATGGTAAAGAGAACGATTCCTTATGTATGGAAAGATGTATAACATATGAAGGCGATTTGCTGAGCTCTGAAGGTGAAAAGAGTGATGAATACTGTATGGTGGAGCTATTTTTTTTTTTTTTTTGTATGTAGGTTATTCGATAAGGTATAGTCGTGAATGCAGAATTAATGGACTATACATATAATATCAGTGATGTATGGTGAACTGTGGAGCGGTGAATGATACTTGATATGTAGTGTTGATATGTGACTGTGAGCGGATCGAAGTGAAGTATGGATATGATTTAAAATTAGGGTGGTGAATGACGCGGTGTATGATGAACTCTTCTACTAACAAAAGATCCGTCGTACTGAAAGGGTTAATGTTGGAACTGTGAAGCGTCCCCAGTTCGTCAATCTAACCTCTCCAGTTCTAAGTTTTTCCTACATTACTGTAATAAAAACCTCAGTAAACAGCAGTAATATTTCAGAAAAGACCATCAACGCACAAGGGTTAGCTCGACAAAAAGTTACTGAAAAAAAAAATGTTAATTAAAGCTCCATTACTACCTATAAAGCTGACTTGCCACTTCCCTCAGTGAACAGTACCAGCCTCATGGAGAAATTTACAATATTTTGGAGCACACTTCTGGCTTACAAGATTGCTCTCGGGTGGATTTACTTTGATTTTCTCTTTATCCAGACAAAAAAAAAAAATCATAATTTTATCCTTAATATAATAACAATTTCTAGGATAAAGGGTAGTATTCTCAATGGCTACGGATGCTCTCTGACAGCACTTCCCTAGCGCTTTAGGTTTGGGTATGGCTTTTTAATATCCTTTTGTTTGTCAGTTATGCAGAGTATGGTGATATTGGCAGGATTTATGTAACACAGAAGAGGACAGTAACGTGTAAAAAAAGAAAAATCGCTTAGGGAAAGGTGTTAAGGAGCTTCCCCAACCGACGGGAACACCGGCTAAAATAACTACCCTCCCTTTATCCCTTTATATTTCGCTTCTTTTTCCACACCATGTTCTTCTTCTCTGCCTAGACAAAATGAATCATAATTTTATCCTTCATTCACTTCAGTCAAGAACTGTATATTAACATTCCTTCCCAAACACCCTTTCATTATTTAACATTTTATTTTCTTCCTCTTCATCCACCTGTTCTTTTGTTTCCTATTTTATTTTCTTCCTCTTCATCCACCTGTTCTTTTGTTTCCTATTTTATTTTCTTCCTCTTCACCCACCTGTTTTCTTATTTCCTGTTTTATTTTTTCTACATCCACTTATTTTTATTTCCCATTTTATTCTGTCCCTCTTCATCCACCTTTTTTTATTTCCTATTTTATTTTCTTCCTCTTCACCCACCTGCTCTTTTATTTCCTATTTTATTTTCTCCCTATTCATTCACCTGTTTTTATTGTCTATTTCATTTTCTTCCTCTTGATCCACCTGTTTGTTTATTTTGTATTTTATTTTCTTCTTCATACACCTACTCTTTATGTGGCATTTTATTTTCATCCTTTTCATACACCTACTCTTTATTTCGATTTTTATTTTCTTTCTCTTCATCCACCTATTTTTAATTTCTTATTATATTTTCTTCCTTTTCACCCAAGACCAAAGATATATTTTCATCCTCAGCCCAATTCAGCAGGCAGAAAGCATCATATTCCTATCACAAGTACTCATCCGGATAGGCTATTGTGTGTTATTACTTTCGCCCCAGACACAAAGACCTTATATTTGCCTTTTATCAGTATTCTTTTCTAGCCCAAAATTACCAATCTTTCCATCCTTGGCATCCTTCCTCTTCAGAGCATGCTAAGTTGTCTATTTTATGTTCTTCCTTTTTTTTTTTTCTAGCACAATGGTAGTAAAATTGCACCTCTAATGTTCTTTTAAAAACACTATACCCTTTTTACTCTAACTTGGCTTAAAATTGCCATCCCTCGTTATTGAATACTGAGGTGTAGCAAGAGACTGACACTAGAATACGATGCCAGTCATGAAGAAGTATCATGGAGAGGATGAAGAGCCACAGTACTATTTTATTCAGCCACGGAGCTATGTGAAATAAGGTACAACAGGATAAAATTCTGGGCCAAGTTAGGGTAGAACGAGTATAGTACAATCACTCATTCCATGGCATCCAGCTACACTATCCTTTATTTCTACTTTATATTTTACCTAAGTATCAAGGCGCAAAGTCATTTTGCTGTCATCCTTCATCCACAATTACTTGACACAAAATCACAACCAATCCATTCCTAGCTGCTGTTCACATGTCCTATTACCATGCTCTTCCCTCCTTAATTTTGGCATAAAGTCATCATAATTTCACCTTCAATTCGCTTTATTCATCATCAGTATTCAATTCTACATACTCTTTTCCATTATGATCTATGTCCTGTTTCATACTGTTCCTCCTCCATAACTAAAAAAAATCAGAGTTGAACATTGAATCCAGTTAATCCCTATCTATCCATCAGTCTATCTATCTGTCTATTCGTCTGTTTAATCATGTTGCTGTCTATCTACCTAACTATCTCCAGCCAGATGCCTTAATTCCTGAGTGGGTTGTCACTAATGATTTGCCTCCATGTCATCCTGACCTAAGCCATCAGGTTGCCGTATCTCCAGCTCACATCTCCCTCTGTCATATACTCTTATCTCTCTACCCCATCCCTCCATCTCATTCTCGATCTCCCCTGCCCCAGCTATCATTCCATTCCACGAACCTCTCTATATTATGCTCACTTTCCACTTCTATAATGGTCATTCTTCTCCACGTAGAAAGGCATCATGTAGTAACAATCTTTAGTTCATTTACCTGTATCAAGGTACAATCCCCTAAAGAAAGCTTCCTTCCTCTTCAGTAACTCACAATATCATTTTAATCAGTAAAGTTCTATGGAGGCATTATAATTTTTTGGGTTAGTTAAACAGGTACTTTGCATTAATTGTTACTGTTTATTGTCAAAGTTAACATATTGTTTGAGCAACTGATGGGAAGGAAAAGGAGCGGAACTTTCTCAGGCAAATGTACAATTGCAAACAGTAACTGTGACCCACTGCTTTAGCCGAACAATTATGACACCATTACAAAACGTTCCGGGACGCGTGTTGGACTTTGCAGATCACTGTATTGGGTTTCCAAAGTCGTTGCTTACTCTTTCGTTTTTTATTGTTATGAGGTGGATCGATATTTATGTCCCCAACTGTACATAAAGCATCTTTCTCTCCCTGGCGCTCATCGTTACTATGCTCCATTTGCTGTCGTATATTTTCCTTCTCCAATCAGAAACAGGAGCATCATAATTCCATCCAAATTTCACTTTTTCTCTTGCACATCTCCATCAATCCATCTCCACAGTACTTCATTTTCTACAAACTTAAGGAAAGCCTATCATTACACCCTACCTACGTTTAATCATGCACTGCTTTACTCGCTAATCACCCGGCGTTCAATCACGTCATTATATCATCATCATCATTTATCAAGCCTTATTACTTAATCAGGACACACACACACACACACACACACACACACACACACACACAGTCAACAACAGTACTAGAGCCCCATCTGTAGGACAAAATTAAAAGAGTAATATATCTCAACATATTTTGGAGCGTAAGGCAACTTTGTACGTACGAATCAAGGATATAAAAGGGATACTTTCTACAGACAACCACTTCAGTTAAGAATTTTAAAAGGAATGGCACGGGAGGTGGAAAGGTAAAAATAGTAAGCTAAAATGATTTTACAAGAACAGTCTCCAAAAGTGTGATATTAAAAATGCCTTACCAAAAATTAACATTTTCAGATTTATATTATATCAAACGAGGAGGATGGAACCAAACAAGCAGCAAGGAAAAAAAGGTTTTTCTCTCCAAAAACAATAAAAAGAACAGAGAAAAGAACACGTTCTAGTGTAACTTGCTAATAAGGATGTTTCTCTCTCTCTCTCGCTCTCTCTCTCTCTGTAGGCAATACTGCATATATATATATATATATATATATATATATATATATATATATATATATATATATACAGTATGGTTGAAACAGGACACCGATTATATTGGTTTTAAGGTATACGTCTTTTATTTCAAGATGTATGAATTCAGTTCTCCATCCCTCCACCCTAGATTATTACCCAGATCGTCATTCACCTGTGTATCATTATATAATCATTATTACTCCACTTAATCTTATGTCTGTTCATCCTGCTGTCTAATTCATAATTAGCTACCATTAATCAAATGAAACTCTCTCTCTCTCTCTCTCTCTCTCTCTCTCTCTCTCTCTCTCTCTCTCTCTCTCTCTCTCTCTCTCTTTCTCAAATCCTATAGACTCAAGTATTCAGTATCAAACTTCATCATCCTTAAAAAACCTGCATCTAGAATGACCATCCACCACATCCTGTATCCACTCAGTCCATCCATCCATCCACCCCACTCATCAATCACCTTCCCATCCACCTATTTATTATTTTATCCACCCTATCCCCCCCCTCATCGACCCATTTTAATCATACACAGTTTAGTCTCTCTGGGCTATTGTCTGAAACACTCCTTCCCCCTACCAGTTATTCCACACCTCCATCCATCCACCCCACTCTTCATCCACCCTTCATCCACCTTTCCATTTACCTGTCTGTTGTATTACCACATTCACCTACTCCTGGCATATAAATCTCAATCTGTTCTGGCTATTAATCTCTGTCATCATTTCCTTCAAGCCTATTAACTATCCTTTATGTCTTTCTCGGTATATTACCGTATCTAATATACTTTTCAGTTCCATTCTAGTCCTGTCTTCATCCATCTTTTATACTCTTTTACCCATTCTTATCATTCTGACCACTCTTTCCTTTCACTAAGCTCTCGTTTCATTCCAAGGTCTGTCTACTTCATCCTCATTCCATCCATCCACGTCACCCTTCCTCCATCTTTCTCTCATCTACCTATTACCTTTTCCACTCTATCCCTTTCTTTATCCATCTATTTTACTCATGGTCATTTTATTCTCCCATCTAAAACACTTCCCCCATCTGCAATACTTGTTATTTCACTCCTCAATCCATCCACCTCACTCCACATCCACCTTTCCATCCACCTGTTTATTACCATTTCCACTTTCTCCCTTGCTCTATCTACTCATTTTACTCATAAATTTATTCCACAACCTTAAGCACTCCTCCCACTTACAATAGCTGTTTTTCCACCCCTCCAGTCATCTACCTCACCCATCCACCTCACCCTTCCACCCATCCACCTCATCCTTCTGTCCATCCAACTCACCCTTCCATCCATCCACCTCATCCATCCACCTCAACCTTCCGTCTATCCAACTCACCCTTCCGTCCATCCACCTCACCCTTCCGTCCATCAGTCTCGCCCTTCTACCCATCCATCTCATCCATCCTCCTCACCCTTCCACCTCACCCGTTCACCTCACCCTTCATCCACCTTTCCATTCACCTCTTTATTACCTTGTCGGGTCATTGGTCCTCCTGCCCCCGTTGGATCGATGATATACTAGCCACAGGTCAGTCAGGTGTGGGCCCTGACGAGGGGCTCCCAGTAAATCACAACTTTCGACACTCCTCACTTCGGCTACGCCCAAAACTCCATGATTCAGGTGACATGTGCTGGTTTATTCTTTCTACCTCAGACGATTTCGTTCAGCTCTCAACATTCTTCACGTCGGTTTCTCCCATAACCCATTGAAGTAGGCGACGAACGTAATTGCAGACTATTTCATTCAGGTTTCTACAGTCTTCATTTCGGCTTCTCCCCAAACTCCTTGAATCAGGTGACATATGGTGGTTCATTCTTCCTGTATCAGATGGTTTCATTAAGCTTTCACACTCTTCACTTCGGCGTCTCCTCAAACCCCTTGTACCAGGTAACATATACACGTTTATTCTTACTACTTCCAGACGATTTCATTCAACCAGAGGGAGGTTTATCATACTGGAAGGTTAGATATATATTTCATAGTCCCCTTCAGTATCAGGGTGGCGCTGGACACCTTCACGTAGCAGCATTGATATGACAGGGTGGCTTCACTGCCTGGGTATATAAACGTCCCTCAGTTCCCTCCCTATCCGTTCAGAGAAGGATGGTGGGCTGTACTAGGAGAGCAACTTCAGCCTGTAGTCCACTGGGTTCACGTAAAGATGATCCTGGGGTTGCAACTACTACTCTTCTCCTTTTACTTTAATTTGACCTAATTACAATCTGTAACAATAAGTGAGACTATAATAAGATGCAAGCCACGAAAATGTGCTAAAAGTAACCTACAAAAGGATGAAAATCTGGGCCAAGTTAAGGCGGACGAACTGTTTTAATACCAAGCCTGTCTCCTAGGCTGAATAAAATCGTTTGGTAGAGACAAGAAGAAGCTATAATCGCCGACGCCCCGTTGATCTTCCATCTCCTACCTGATTAGTAACATAAAGGACAATCAGGCGTAGATGACACAGGGCACCCTATGTATCACAACTATCCATACTCTTCACGTCGATGTCCTCCATAATTCCTTGAATCAGATAACGAACGATACTGATTAACATTTCCTACCTCAGACGATTTCATTCAGCATTCACAGTCGTCACTTCGAGGTCTCAATCTATCCATATATATATATATATCTTTATACGTGTGTGTGTGTGTGTGTGTGTGTGTGTCTGTCTGTCTGTCTGTCTGTTTGTCTTTGTCTCTCAGTCTCTGTCTCTCTGTCTGTCTACCTACCAGTCTGTGTATCTCCAGTTGGTTCAATAAATACTGGATAATAGCAATAGTTCTATCAAGTGTAGACGCTGATACACAACACTATAAACCCGCATCACAACCTCAGACTCCCTTCACCCCTTCACTGCAACTCTTTCGTAACTCATAAAGTGAAAATAATACTTCCTTTGTTTATGTTGGTACTCTACACATTTATTCAACTTGAAGGAGACTTTATTGAGTTGAATGGGTTAGATATTGTTTTTACTAACCCGTACACTATCAGAAGCCCCTCCAAACAGTGACGTAGGACACCCTGTAATAAAATTTTTTACTTATGTTCACTCCCACCCAAATTTCCTAAACGGCTCCCATTACCCTTTCACGGTCGGGATAACTTTAGCTCTTTATCCCACTCAAACACCCGATGATTATATTCAGGTATGGGTGAATCATAGCATCTTGAGGGTGTTAACATTATATCCACTGACGCTGTGATATTCGCTTCACCCCTTTGGTTAGGCTAATGTCGGGTGAATTTGTCCAGTCGTGCGATTCATAGGATTCTGGATGTTCATACTGTCTTCATTAACTCCCACATGGTCACGTTAAATCAATCTTACTAAGCTAATATTATAATTTATTCGTGCAGATTCTCAGTTAAAGGATCCTGAGAAATTTATCCATTACATCAGGCGTTGTTTTCTTCTAGGTTTATTATTGGTGTATCCGAACTGTCTTCATTAACTCCCACATGGAGTTGACTGAAACTAAATGGAAAGGTGAAAGGGTAAGAGAATGGGAACATGGTTTAGGTATATGTGCGGGAGTCAATGAAAATGAGAGGGCAAGAGAGGGAGTATGTCTGATGATAAGCAAGAAGTGGAAGGAGAATATAAGAAAGTATGGAACAGTGGGTGCAAGGATTGTATGGGTGAGGATGAAAGTAGGTATACAAGCGTGGGCGATTGTGTGTGTATGCCCCGACAGAGGATCGAGTGGCAAGAGTGAAAGATGAGTTTTGGGCGAGTGTAGAAGCGTGTATGAACAAGGTTGAGAGGAGCGAGAGAGTGCTGTTGATTGGAGTCATGAATGGCAAAGTCGGGAATGTACGAGTGGATGGAGTGGTTGGTCAGTGGGGTGTGCCAGCTGACGTAGATGGGAATGGAAGTGCTTTGGTGGACATCTGTGCTTGTAAGGGGTTGGCAATAGCCAACACCTACTTTCGGCATAAGATGATCCACCGGTATACATGGAGAGTAATGAGGGGGATGGATGGTGAACTTGTTGAACGAAAGGCAATGATAGACTACGTGTGTGTGGATGAGCGAATGAGAAGACAAGTGTTGGATGCGAGAGTGTGGAGAGGGTGGGGGAATGGAGTCTCGGACCATCACTTAGTGATGGCCAAGGTAGAGCTGCAAAGAAAGTGGTTGAGGAGACGAAGGGGAAGACAGGAGGAAGCAACTTCTGTGAGAAGAGTGGAGAAATTGCAAGATAGTGAGAAAATGACAGAGTATAAGAGCATAGTGAAGAAAGACTGGGAAGGTATGAGCTAGAGCAGATGGAAGGGGTGGAAGACGTATGTAAGATATTCACGGAAGAGATAGGCGCAGCATGTGAGGCACTTTGTGGAGTAAGGAGGAAATGCAAGAGTGTGCAAGGGACAGCATGGTGGAATGATGAGGTGAAACGAGCTGTGGAACAAAAGAAGAAGGCATGTAGTGAATGGTTAGCGAGTAGAGGTAGGGGAGAAGATGAGAGAGAGAAGAGAGAGGTATATGTGAGCAGGAGAAGGGAGGTTAAGAGACTGGTGAAGGAGAGTAAAAAGAAAGTGGATGAAGAGTTTGCGAGGAATCTGAGTGTGAAATGGAGGGAGAGTAAGAAATTGTTTTGGAAGGAGGTAAAGAAAGTAAGGCAGTGTGAAAGGGGAAATAGTAGGGGAGTGAAAGATAGGAATAATAGATTGCTTGTGGAGAAGAGAGAGAAACTGAGGAGATGGAAGGAGTACTTTGAGGATTTGTTGAATGTGGAGAGTGAGAGCAGTGCGAGTATAAGTGGCTGGGGAATGGCTGGGAGAAGAAGAGATGAGAGGAGGGAGGAAGAGATCAGTAGGGCGGAAGTAGTGGAAGCGATGAAGAAGAATAAGTTGGGAAAGGCCCCAGGAATTGATGGAGTGTGTGGTGAAATGCTTAGGTATGGGGGTGAGATTGTTGTGGAGTGGATATGGAAGTTGTGTAGATTGGCTTGGGAAGAGGGAAGGGTTCCAGAGGACTGGAAATCAGGTATAATTGTTCCTTTATACAAAGGAAAAGGAGAGAGAGAAGTATGTAGTAACCATAGGGGTATTTGTCTACTTAGTGTGACTGGTAAAATATATGGTAGAATACTCATTGATAGGGTTAGGCATATGACAGAGGAGCTAGTTGGAGAAGAACAAGGGGGATTTAGGAAGGGAAAAGGGTGTGTAGATCAGATATTTGTTCTAAGATGTTTAGTGGAAAAGTATCTAGAGAAGGGAAGGAAAGTGTATGCTGCCTTCATGGACTTGGAGAAAGCTTATGACAGAATAGATAGGCAAGGTATGTGGAAGGTATTAAGAATATATGGAGTGGAGGGGAAATTGTTGAGTGCTGTGAAGAGTATGTACGAGGGAGCTAGGGTTACGGTGCGAGTGGATGGTGAGCTGAGTGAGTTCTTTGATCTCAATGTGGGACTGAAACAGGGTTGTGTGATGTCTCCATGGCTGTTTAATATATACATGGATGGCGTTGTAAAGGAGGTGCAGGGTAGGGCAGTGGATGTGGGGGTGGCTCTAATGAATGAGGGTGAGATTTGGAAGCTCCCGGTGTTGCTGTTTGCTGATGCTACAGTACTGTTGAGTGAAGATGAATGGGAGTTGGAAGGTTTGGTGAATGAATTTGGGACAGTGTGTAGGAGGAGGAATCTGAAAGTTAATGTAAATAAAAGTAAAGTTATGGTGTTTGAGAGGAATGAAGTCACAGAATGTGCAGTGAGGTTGGATGGTGAGGATATGGAGAATGTGAGTGCATTCAAGTACTTGAGTAGTGTGATGAGTAAGGATGGAACTTTGGGGGATGAAGTGCGTGAAAGGGTACAGCAGGGAAGGAAGGTTGTTGGTACACTGAAAGCAGTGATGAGAAATATGGAGGTGAGTATGGAAGTTAAAAAGTCACTGCATGATAGTATTGTGATCCCTACCCTGACGTATGGAAGCGAGGCATGGACCTTGCAAGAGGGGAACAAGTCAAGAGTGAGAGCAGTAGAAATGAGTTACTTGAGAGGAGCATGTGGAGTGACGTGGAGGGACAGGTTGACGAATGAAGAAGTGAAGGAACGCTGTGGGGTGGATGTGGATGTGGTTGAGAAGATTAGGAGAAATACACTGAGGTGGTTTGGACATGTGAAGAGAATGGAGAATGAAAGACTGACTAAGAGGGTGTATGTAGGTGAGGTGGAGGGAGGGAGAGGGAGAGGTAGACCGAGGATGAGGTGGTGGGATGGAGTTGAGAGGTATATGAGGGAGGGGGGTGAGTTGGGGGGAGGGTAGTCAAATGGTGGGTGACAGAGCGACTTGGAGGCGTTTTGTCTGCGGCCACTCTTTGCGGGATTAGGGCGTCGGGCTATAGATAGATAGAGTATCCGAACGATTTTAGTCATCTTAATGGAGGCCGATTGTAGTAATGGGAACAGGGAAAGTAATATCTGACCCACAGTTCGAAAATCGTTCCCTAAACTGAATAGCATTGCCTGTAGGAAGTAAAAATAATGGCATAAAGGAAATGCTTTATCGAATTTATGAACTGCGTAAGTCAACTAATGATTGCAAGAGAATAAAGAAAAAAAATACAGTGAATATGAAAAAATATATTAGTTTTGGTTAAAGAGAAAAATACGTGATCAAACTGAAGAACTTAGGTTGCGTAAAGTCGACTGATGGTGACAAGACAATTAAAAAACTGCAGTGAACGCGATAACGGATTTTTTTTTTTCCGCTATGAAACATCTCCCCTAGCTGAATAAAACCGTCTGAGAGCAGCAAAGATACCCGTTGAACAGTTTTGGAGGGGGAAAATAAAATAGTTTGGGATTATCAAGAACACAATTGCCTGAGGGTAGAAAGAGAAAAAATTTAAAAAGACGTCAAAGTATATAAGAAATAAGGATAGTTTCTTACCTATTTTACTATTAGTTGTCATCCCATAGTTGAATAAAATCATCTCGAGATACCAAGGATAAAATAGCCAGGCTCAGGATTAAAACAGCGCAGTGGTATTAGGAGAAAATTTCACACACACACACACACACACACACACACACACACACACACACACACAGAAACGGCCTGATATTTAAAACTGAAAGGTCTCCTATAAGCTGAATAAAATCGTCAGGAGTTAGGAGGGTGGAAGAGACTAGGGACAGGAAGAATATCCGCAGGTATAGCAATATCTAGAATGTAATGATGTGACGGTCGAACAAAAAAAAAAAATCTTTGTGCAGTAATTAATGTGGACGGTTTCATATCCTCTGAATATGAATTGTCTCCTATTTACCGTAAAAATTGCTGAAAGATTAAAAGAAAAAAAAAAGAAAGGCAACAGTAATGGAGGATATAATGGACATGTATTCTGTTCTTACAACGACAATCATTAATCCAAGCTGAATAATATCGTCTGATGGTAGTACGCATGAAATATATTACTGGTATCATATTCAATAGAGTCATGAACTTTCATCCGATAAAGAAGGGTGTAGGGAGTAGCTATCCCCTAGTGGGAGGCAAGACTTCCTTCCGGGAAGCAGGAAAGGCTGGGGAGGTACTGCCCCCAGGCCGATGTCGCAGCTGCTCCTCTACGTCTAGGTGCTCAGCGCCACCACTGATTGGCTGCTCTACAACTCCCTAACAGGAATCACCTTCAAGAACTACATACAGAACATCAAGTGGCGATACACTCCCAGACTCAACGAACTCAGGACACTTTCTGGGAAAGACTTTGGACAATAAAAGGAAACACTCTCCCCTCTCTACGAACAGCACATTATGTTAGTGATGTCCTATGCCTTCCCGCCATGGTCCATCCTATCTAACACCCACTACAACACCTCGCAAACTATACAGAAGAACGCCCGACGCATAATCATTGGCTGCACTAGAACCAGCTGCGCAGCTTTCACGTTGAAAAGCACCACATGATAGAGAGTATCTTAACATGAGGGGAACACACTTCTATGCAGCAACCTATACTAGCAGACAACATGCCTGTCTTTATATGACATCCACACAACACAAGTACATTTGTAAAACAGTTTTCAAACAAATAATACCGGATGCTCTTCAGCAAAACCCAACCTCATAACATTCCAACACTATCAACGGAAAAAACACCTACATAACCAATTCATGCGCAGAACAACACAACACCTCAGTTAGAAGATTATGCTATGCTGAAGCTCCCCCCTCCTCTCCACATCTAACCATCAGAGGTATCCGCTGATCTACCTCAGTTAGCTAGGCTTAGATCGGGACATCATCTAACCCTCCTCAGCTACCAGCTAAGATCTGGGTTGGGTAGATCGCGGATGACACGTGCCTCGATTGTAGAACTGACCCATTCAGCACTGCTCACATAATGGAGCACTGCACAACAATGGCCACATCAAGACGCAAACAACATCAAAGGTGTTGGGAACCAATGGGACGACCTCATAGGGGGAGGCGGTGGCCCAATCGGTAGAGAGGTGGCCTGCGGTCCCACCGGACCCAGGTTCGAATCCCGGCTGGGGCAGGGAACAGTTTAAGGATTTGAATTTCATTAAATCAGGCTTTACTGATCTACCAGAAGACCCGCCGACATGTCGTAAAAATACCCCCGCTAATACCAATACACCAGTCCTGTATGAGACAGCCCTAGCATGTATTCAATATGGACGGTGGGTGTTAGCGCCGAAGTGGTGACATGTAGAGGTGTATGGTATGTAGGAGGACTGCTGGGCCTTGATAGCAGGCTGTGAAGCCTATGCCCAGAGTCAGACACATAAAAAAAAAAAAAAAAAAAAAAAAGACTGACCGAGGTTGAGAAGTAACACACAACATCCACCACTAGCAGCAGCAACAGCAGCAACAACAACAACAATAACATATACAAAATCATAAACGACCTGCTGATTTGCCACATCCATGAGAGAATTAACAGCACCAGCACTAACACGCTAATGCATATGATACACACCATGAGCGGGATAGTATCATTTAACGTTAACAAAAATGAAATATGATTAGCGTCGTTCTTGAGAGGGTAATAACAGTTTCCGGTGACAAAGACGCCTATTGTTAAGGGTGGAAATCTTTATTGGGTCCATCCATCACATACCCCCCCCATTGTAGAGGCAATAAGTGAATGTCTTATAGAATGATAGGCTTATTAATAATGCCTAGCCTTCAAAGGAGCTGTAGGAAGCCTATTCATATTTACTGAATGCTTTCGTCTTTGTAGACCTATCGACCTTCTACTGTCGTCAGTGTGGCTGTTAAACTAATCTCAAGGAATTTTAATTTAAAAATAATAATAATAAATATAATAACAACATCAGCACCAGCACCAGCAGTGGTAGTAGTAATAATAGTAGACTAAGTAGTGGAAGTAGTTGTAGCTGTAGTAGTAGTAGTAGTAGTAGTAATGATAACAGTAACAACAACGACGATGAGGACGACGACGACGACGACGATGATAAAAATTATATTATTATTATTATTATTATTATTATTATTATTATATTTTATTACTGTACTATTATTATTATTTTCATTTTATTTTATTACTGTATTATTATTGTTGTTGTTATTATTATTATTATTATTATTATTATTATCATTATTATTACTATAATAACTAGACAACGGAAATTGCAATTAGTAATTTCAGTAACTTACCACATGACAAGGTCATCAGACTCGTGCGTGTGACCTCACTACATAAAAAAAATAAGGAAATATTGAAATTTGACCTTTTCTTTGACCTTGAGTTTTGGGTCAAAGTCATTCATATTTGGTAGCCATGCATAGCATATGAAGTTCTGTAAATGTACAAAGTTTGGTGATTGTAGCTCAGTTTTATCTTTTTTTTTTTTTAATTGTCCAAGTGAAGTTTGGCCTTGGCTTGTGACCTTGAGTTCTGGGTCAAGGTCATTCATACTTGGAAGCCATGCATAACATCAAATTCAATAAATTTACCAAGTTTAGTGATTGTAGGTCAATTCTATCTTTTTTTTTTCACTCAATGACCTCAAGCTACTTTCCATTGACCCTCCGGCGATCTCAGAAACTACTGCCCCAAATGGGCCCATATTCATGCCAGACCTGCTCCCCAACCTTGGCTATATCTCACAAAAATTTCAAGTCTGTACCTTTAGCGGTTTCTGAGAACCAATGAATAGACTATTTTTCCTGGTTTTTGGATGTAACTGGAAATCCAGTACTGGGAACTGGATGATACTGGGTCATAATTATGACCCAAGTATGATGGCCGTATCTCTGAAAAATGAACGAATACGAGCAAATTACTTCTTCGTAATAATAATAATAATAAAAATAATAATAATAATAATAATAACCATACTATCCGTACCATTAACTCCACTACCGACCTCATTAACCCCTTTCAACAATAACCAACCAGACAATTGTTATCAAATAGCCGTAGGTAAAGTAAGGAAAACCAAATTACACAATATTCCTCTCCGAAATCCAATTATGTTCGTACTCGGGCAGTGTGTGAGGCTGTTTTAATTGTCTAGACGGGCGCAGTATATAGTAGGTTCATGCTGATACTACGAAATTGTTCCTTTGTGAATGATTCTCTCTCTCTCTCTCTCTCTCTCTCTCTCTCTCTCTCTCTCTCTCATTTTATTCACGCCACCATAGACAATTTCATTAACCTTAAGTAAGACTTGGTTTCATGAAAAGGTTAGTGAAGGCCATATCTATCCCCTCCAGTTTGAGAAGTCTCTACTAAGCTTAATACAATTGTAGTCATGTCACCAAACAAATTCTCTTCAGCTTAGGAAGGCCCCTTTTGCGGAGGAGTTAGAAAAATCACTAGTAACTCTCTCAAACTTCATTAACTCACTCTCAGATGAAGAAAGTCGTCTGATGTATGAGAGAATAGAGTACTAGAATCATCCTTGTCAATGGGAGAGTTATGGTGACAATATCATACCTCCAAAGCTTATGGTTCACTCTGAAAATAATCGTCTAATTTTAGTTTTAATAATGTCGTAGAGTTGTGCTGATCATGAGAGAGTCAAGCTCTTCAGAACGATCATTTTTATTTATTCTAATCTTGTTGCTCATGAATGTTTTATTCAGCTTAGAAAGGGAGTGTTGTTCGATATGGTTTAAAACGAATCTCTAACAATATTTCACGGTCATGCCAGCTTCTGTTTGATGTTACACACACACACACACACACACACACACACACACACACACACACACACACACACACACACACACACCATGCCAGCTTCTGTTTTATGTTAAGCTTACACACACACACACACACACACACACACACACACACACACACAAACTGGATTCATTTTAGGGAGTACCTCTTGCAGTGATATGGTCAGGAAAATTTTCATGAACAGCTACTACAATTATGCCTGTTCAGGTGGTAGTAATAGTAGTAGTAGTAGTAGTAGTAATTTAACGACGTAGACATTATTCAGCTTAACCCTTTCGATAAGGTAATGTGATTTTTATGATTTTGTTACCACCACACCTTTCTCTTAGCATTGAAGAGTGCTTTAGTAAAGGATGGATTAATGAAGATTTATCTAATACTTGAAGTTATATATACATGAGGTATCTCGCGAGTGGAGGATGAATTTTTCCTGGTGATTCTTGGGCTTATGTTGTTCTCTTAGTCTTAACATATCTACAATTACTGAAATCCTTGTGCACAGTTTTAATGATCCTCTTAATATAAAATCATCAATAAATACATATTCTGTCATTACTGAACACTTAATGGGCTACAGTGCTCTCCTTTGTAACTCACGCGTTAGGATTTAGATATCATCAGTAAATATACGTTCTACAATTACTGAATATTGAATGGAAAAATATGACCTCCTTCATTATTCACCCATTAGATCAACAGTAAATATACATTTTACAATCACTGAACACTTGATGGGCATAAATTATCTCCCTCATAATTCACCCATAAGATCATCAGTAAATGTACGGTCCACTCAATCCTAGAATCACCTAAAATTGTCACGTTAAGTCATCAGACGGCTTTTATATAATCAAAACTATGATAGGCTTTGAAAGCGTCGTAAATATGATGTCAATTTAATAAACATCGCTACATTCTAAGTGTTCAGAATGATGTCAACTCTTAAAGAAAAGACTGCTCACAACCTATCCATTCTGGTCACGTGCCTAAGATATTAGGCTATTTTCAACCCGGGTGCACAGTGCCACCACGTGTAGGCTTTGCGTCAGCGTTGTAAGTTTCATGTTCAGGAGAAACAGATATGCAGTGAGGTGTGTTTAAAGGAATCAGCAAAATGGGGTCTGAATGGGCATAGGTAATAAAGCAAGTGAAGATGGGTGTTGCAGTTTGGTAAATAGGGGCGTGGCGATGGTATGAATCACAGTTTTCCCCCAAAAGAAGAACAAGAGGTTAGTAAGCAGGTGACGATGGTATAAACTACATTTTTCACCATGAGAGTGGAAAAAGAGGAGGTAGGCATGTCACTCTCATAAACTTGGTTCCTCACGACGCTTGGAAAAACAGATGCCAGCGTTTCATGAGTTGAAGAGACGGTGCCTTCAATCCGGTGACGTATTTCCTATTAATTCTGTCCAGCTTAGACAATAATATTGAGCTTAGTAAAGACGCTTTGAAATGGTCGGGTTAAGAATGGCCTTCATCAGCACCTTTACTATCTCTTCTTACTTTAACTTGGCCTAAAATTAACATCCCTATACCCTGAATGGAGAACTGTAACAACAATTAACTCGAACATATGTTACTCTGCTGATTTCACTCTAATTTGGTCCGGATTTTCGTCCATTTACAGCAGGGGTGGGGAACGTCCGGCCTCCGGGCCGTATAAGGCCCTCAAGACCATTTGATTAGGCCCGCGAGGCTATTCATAAATGAAATTTCATAAACTCATGAACGTATATATATATATATATATATATATATATATATATATATATATATATATATATATATAAAATGTACTGGGCAACATTTGATTGTAAGTTGATAATTTTGTGTGGACCGCGAATGATGTTAAAAATATCCTAATGTCCCTTAATGGGAGAAAGGTTCCCCACCCCTTCTTTAAAGATTGTTTCAGAAAGTTTAGTGGTAGAAAAAGACAATTCGACTCTACGTCTTTTACATAGCATTTCCACGCACTTCTTCGTGACTGACACCGTAGTATTGTTCTCCTGTTACAACTCGGCATTCTCAACGGAGATGACAGTTTTAGGCCAAGTTAAGGTAAAAAAGGGTGTAATCACAGACAAGTTCCGTGGGTAAGATGAACAATTTTCGGGTTGTCTTATTCTGCCATTTGGCTATTTGAAATAAGCTGGAAAAAGAAAAAAAAATATGGGCCAACCTAAAGTGAAAGAATTGTAAGAGAGATCCTTGCGTAGTTTGACAGTAGCATTTCGTAAATACCTCTAATACCAACACAACCCTAGCGTGTATTCAGTATGGATGATAGATGTTAGAACCCATGTGGTGATATGTGGAGGTGTGTGGTACGTACGAAGACTACTGGGCCTCAGGGAAAGGATTTGAAAGACTGTGATAAAGTCGGAAGCATTAAACAAAGAAAATGACATCGTTTGAAAATAGCCTGATATCTTAGGCACGTGACCAGAATGAATGGGTTTTGAGTAGTTTTTCTTTAAGAGCTGAGATAATTCTGAACACTTGGAATATGGTGATAATTAATGAAATGGCACCGTGTTCAACCCAATGCCATATCAGTAACTATGATTCAACTCATATTTTCCTGTACCTCACCTGGCCGTGGAAAGAATCCTGATCCAACCCTGGTGAGGCGTTGTCTGACCATTAGGAGGCGCCGGATCCCTAGGGACACCGTGTATGCACTGTATTCTACCTGTAGGACGGCCCTGCAAACGCAGTTGCTTATCTGTGACCGACAGGTCTGCTAGGCCAGGCAGACCTAGGTTAAGCAATAACATCAGACTTACAGGTTTATGTATCTTTTATATTCTTATTGCCAGTTATGCCTCTCATGCAGTGTCCTTCATATAATTTATTTGTCTCCTGTTCCAACACCAATTTAACACACTTTTTGTACTCTACTGTACTCAACGTATTTTTTGCTCCCCTTCTGACCGATACCTTATCGGTCTTCCAAGAACGCCTATTTCCACAGAGTATTCTTCCCACATCATAGCCCATTTGCTGCCACTATCCTAACTCATCCCGCCTACTCCAAAAAACCTACCCTGTTATGTCCGGATGTGTAAGAATTGCCTTTGACGTTCCAGCAGAGCCATATTCACATAATATACTTTCCCTTTTGTATCCTACCACCCACCAACACCCTAGTGCATCCCTTTCCTCCGCCTCCATCCGCCTACCCAGTCCTGAAAGACCCTTATCGACGTATCTCAAGACCATTGCATCGGTAGATCTGCTTTTTTTTTTTTTTTTTAAATAAATCTTCATAGATATAACTTGCAATGATTTATTTTGACATGAATCGACTGCGTTGATCCAAGCAGCTTACTGTCTTATCTAAAGATCTATTATGTCATCATAAGCATACAATTAATCTGTGGACCGGATGCTGCCCAGAATACAGTATATGTATTTGATACTGCCCTAAGGCGATGTGTTGCTCATGAAGCAAGTTGAAAAGTTCCAAATGAACCTAATTTAACTGAAATAATCCTGAAATTATTTACGTCACTTTAGACAAGGCTGGGATAATAAAGTATAACTAGAATGGATCTATTCTGACTTGAATGGATGTAGTAGTACGTAACTGTTCCCCAGGCGGTCTGGCCGAACAGCCCCGTGAATGGATGTTGTTGAACCTGACGTTGCGTAAACAGACTCTACTGTACCTAAAGCTAGTTGAATGTATTCGGAATGCCATTGTTGGGCCTGACTGGATGTGAAAACCCTGAATGGATTAGACTAAACTTGAATGAACCTAATTAGACATGACCGATCCTGAACCGACCTGACTGCCTGAACAATGTAAAAGAACTGGATAAAATGAAAAATGGCCTAAAGTGATATGAATTTTATGATGGTGCAGAAGTTAGACGTCCTTCAATGCGTTTCCAATGAAAAGGCCAGAATCATGAGAGAAATCCAGACAATCATGAACTTGATCTCCCAGAAATCTATCCTTCTTCCCGTAGTACAGCCAAGTCTGGTACCGTTTTTCTACAGCCCAAAAGAGAGCATGGACAAGACAAAGATAGCATATGTGGCCAACCCTCGGTTCATGTCCACGGAAGCCTATGTTTTTACTACTTTGATTCCGGGGACGACGGCTGTATTGACTGTCTTCATACTCAAACAGTTGTGACATCAGCAGCGGCTCAGATGACTCTGATGTTCAGAACACATGGAATTAGAACTTGATGCAGTCTGTCCTCTAACCTTTTGCTTTATGACCTGAATATGACATCCTCTATCCGGAACAACCTGCGGTGACTCACGGTTGTTATATACCTGAGATGAGAATTCCTTCAACCTCATCAAAGCAGATACATCAAGTATGTTGAGAAAAGACTCGTGTTCTTATCCAGGTTAACTGTGTCATGCATCAGGCATACAGAGGTACTCTTCAGTTCCGACTCATTCTTTACCAGCTGTTGTCATCCATTTTTGAGTAAACTGGTGCACGAAGTTAGTCATAGGCATCGTCTCCAGCTCTCTCCTTGACTCTGGTGATGATGAACCCCGCTAGGAGTATTCTGATATGGTAAAACAGCCGGGGAGACCACCTGTTCGGACACTGACGCTCGTTCACCACTTACAACCCCTGTGGCTCTCCATACTCCCCTGACATAGTTATTATACCCTGGTGCTGACGAGGGACGCCTTACCGTGGTAGCACCGATATAGCTGGGTGTCTCCATTGCTCGGTTATGCAAGAGTCCCTCAACTGCCTTCCCAATCTAATTAGAGAGGATGATGGACTGCGAGAAATGGCAGTTTCAGCCTGCAATACGCCGGGTTCACATTCAGATGAGCCTTACATTACAACAGCAGCAGCAACAACAATAACAATAACAACGACAACATCAACAACAATAACTGAACCCTCCCATTTTCCTTCACCCTTATACACTGTATTGGAGCGGGACGCAGGTAGGAGGTTGAACGAGCGTGTTATCTGAATATTACTACCACCCAGCAATTTCACCCAGCACAGAAAGGCTCTCTCGTAGTTAAGGGGTTAATTGTCTGAGCGGCTGCAGTAAATAGGAAGTGTAGTCTGTTATTAAGCAATTAACGTGGCTGGCATATACGGCTTTATCTCGCTAATCTCATTTATTAAGCGATACAGAATTTGCATGGCGAGCGAGGAAGCGTTTATCATGGCTTTACATCTACCTTTTGCCTGACGCTTTGCCTAGAGGACTTCTTGGTGTATATGTTCCTACTCATCAACGACCCTTCCCTCTCAATAATAAACCTCCATTCTACTTCTACCGGTTGAGGATGCTCCCTAACACCTGTTCCTAAGCGATTTATTTTGCTTATTATTCTTTACTGTCCTGTTCTATGTGACATAAATCTTTCCATTATCACCATACTCTGCATAAATAACGTACTAAAACATCTTATCCAGCCATATCCAAAACTATATCTCTAAGGAAAAGGTGCTAGGGACCTTCCTTAACTGACAAGAGTACAAGTTTAGGTTTACCTCTTCTTACAACCTCCTAATTCACCTACTTTATTATTTCCCTTCTCGTTCTTACCTGACTCCTCGGTAAATGGGTTTCCTGGTACAGATGTCCCTATTCAATTACGACCTCACACTCTCTCTTATAACGCGCTTCTATACCTAGTTCTTTGGTCCCAGCTCCTTACTGCAGCCTTTCTCACGTGTTATTATCATTATGACACCTTGGAGCCTGGTGGTTTAGTGGGTAAATATTGCGCTCCAATAGGACTGAGGCGGTGAAGGTTTATATCCAAGGGGTGGTTGAGGTTTATTGCTCACGTAATGCCACTCGGGGATGAGTGAGGCTGGTAACTTTAATCTTAAATGTCAGGACCAACTGCCTGGCCCCGGGCTCCTACGCTCCTCATGGGGCAACGTAGGATTGGATGGTGGATGGATGGATGGATGACACCACGGCTTATTTGTCCCTACAAAGCAACTACCCTCCTTCCCAACATCATCCACTCCTACACACTCCATCATTCTGTCTTTCCAATTTGTCTTGGTCCGCAGCTTTTTCTTGCAACCACCCAACTCTCTGTTTAATTCAGTGTCTGTCTATCTCCATCTATAGCCAGACGCCTTAATCCCGTAAGGGGTGGCCACAAACATAATGCCTCCTTTTCATATTGTTCCCCGCCATTTCGATGCCCTCCCCCCAGTTCACCCTCTCTCTCTCTCTCTCTCTCTCTCTCTCTCTGTACTGATTCGATGTACTATATAAAAGCTATGATAAATAACAAACAACCTGCCAACAAAGGAGAGACACTGGAAATCTGAAATATTGTACACACATTAATCAATATCAACGTATTTTAGACATGAGATTAAACAGATTTCAGTAATTAGAAAATGATTCAACGAGGACAATCTCACTGACCTTTGACTCATGAGTTTCTCTGTGTAAGTGTGGCAGTGTCAGGTATGATTATGTGGTGTGAGGTGTGGTAGTGTTTGATGCGGTGGTGTGCGCCATGGTGTTGCAGCGTTAGGATTGTTTATGTGGTGTGAAGTGTGGTAGTGAGTGATGTGGCAGTGTGCAGAATGATTGTCTGTTTTGAAGTGTGGTAGTGTATGATGTGATGGTGTGTGGCGTGATGTGACATTGTGAGATGTAACTGTACTGTGAGGTTTGGTAGCGTATGGTGCAAAAGTGTGTAATGCTGTGTACAAGTGTAAGGTGTGATTGTGAATAGTAAGGTGCGGTTGTGTGTGGTGTGGTGATGTGTGTCGTGGTGTGGCAGTGTGAGATGTGACTATGTGGAGTATGGTGCAACAGTTTGTTTGGCGTGGTGTGGTAGTGTAAGGTGTGATTATGAGACATAAGACGTGGTAGTGTATGGTGTGATGGTGTGTGGCGTGGTGTGGCAGTGTGAGATGTGATTGTGTGTGGCGTGATGTGGCAGTGTGAGATGTGAGTATGTGGTTTGAAGTTTAGTAGTGTGTAGTATGATAGTGTGAGGTGTGGTGTGGTGGTTGATGTGTGGCTGTTGTGTGGAGTCGTAGTGTGTGGTGTGCGGGGTGGTGTGGCAGTGTGAGATGTGGTTGCACTGTGATAAGCCATAATGTGTGGTGTGATAGTGTTTGCCGTGGTATGGTATTATGATGTATGCCTGAGTATTGTGAGGTGTGATAGTGTGCAGTTTTCCAGTGTGTAAGGCTGTATGGCAGTATGAAATGTACTGTACATTGTAAGTCATGGCAGTGTGTAGTGTGATAGCGTGCGGTGTACTATACCAGTGTGAGATGTGAGAGCAAAGGTGTGGCAATGTGTGGTACGAGAGAATATGGTGTGGTGAGGCAGTGTGAGATGTGAGATTGTGTAGCGTGGTAGTGTGTGGTAAGAAGGTGAATGATGTGGTGTGACAGCGTGAAGTGTAACCGTGAAGTGTGAGGCGAGGTATTAAAAGCCACGGAAAAGCAGTGTTAATGAGACCGGGAGGTGTAACAATGTGCAGTATGACAGTGAGATTTGGCAGTATGTAGTGTGAATCTGTAGTCTGGAATGTGTAATGTGGATAAGGAGTGTTACAGTGTGTTGGGTGGTTTAATGTAATGTATTTGTGAATTAAGGTACACAGTGGTGTAAGTTTAGTGATATGGTACCGAGGGGTGTGGCACCACATACTGTCCAGTAATAATCTGAAGTGTGTGCATAAAATGTGGCAGTGTGTGTGTGTGTGTGTGTGTGTGTGTGTGTGTGTGTGTGTGTGTAATGTTTGCCTATCTATCTATTGCCAGACGCCTCAATCCCGTTTGGGGTGGCCACAAACAAATCGCCTCCAAGTCGCCCTGTCCCCAGCCATCTCACTGCCCTGCTCCCAACTCACACCCCCCTCTCTCATATACCTCTCCACCCCATCCCTCCACCTCATTCTTCGGCCTCCCCCTCCCTCTTCCCCCCTCCACCTCACACACATACACTCTCTTCGTCAGTCTTTTACCCTCCATCCTCTCCACATGGCCAAACCACCTCAGTGTGTTCCTCATAACGCTTCCTGTCACATCCACATCCACACCACAACGCTCCTTTATATACTCATTCGTCAGCCTGTCTCTCCATGTGACTCCACAGGCTCCTCTTAAATAACTCATTTCCACTGCTCTCACTCTTGACTTGTGTCCTTCCAACAACGTCCAAGTTTCACTTCCGTACGTTAGAGTTGGTATCACAATACTGTCATGTAGTAACTTTTTCACTTCCATGCTCACTTCCCTGTTTCTTATCACTGCTTTCAAAGAACCAGCAACCTTTCTTCCCTGCTGTACCCTTTCACGCACTTCATCCTCCAAACCTCCATCCTTACTCATCACACTACCTAAGTACTTAAACGTACTCACATTTTCTAATTCCTCACCATCCAACCTCGCTGTCCATTCACTGACTTCACCTCTCTCAAAGACCATCATTTTACTCTTCTCTACATTCACCTTTAGATTCCGTTTCTTACACACTCTCCCAAACTCATCTACCAAGCCTTGCAGCTCCCCTTTGTCTTCACTCAACAACACAGTATCATCTGCAAACAACAGTACAGGGAGTTTCCAAACATTATCCTCTCTCACCAGGGCCACTTCAACATCCACTACCCTACCTTGTACCTCTTTTATTATCCCATCCATGTAAAGATTGAACAACCATGGAGACATGACACATCCCTGTTTCAACCCAACTTTCAAAGAGAAAAATTTACTTAGTTCACCACCCACACGCACTGTAGCCTTCGTACCATCGTACATACTCTTCACAGCATTCAACAACTTCCCATCTACTCCATATATTCTTAACACTTTCCACAATCCTTGTCTATCCACCCTGTCATATGCTTTCTCCAAATCCATGAAAGCCGCATACAACTTCTTTCCCTTCTCTAGAAATTTTTCCACTAAAGATCTAAGAATGAATATCTGATCTACACAACCTCTTCCCTTCCTAAAGCCTCCCTGTTCTTCTCCAACTAATTTCTCTGTTCTTTCTCTAACTCTGTCAATAAGTATCGTACCATACACATTTCCTATTATGCTAAGAAGACAAATGCCCCTATGATTATCACACACTACTTTTTCCCGTTTTCCTTTGTACAAGGGAATAATTATACCTGACTTCCAATCCTCCGGGACTCTACCTTCCTCCCAGGCCAATCTGCACATCTTCCACATCCATTCTACTACTATCTCTCCCCCATGCTTCAGCATTTCACCACACACTCCATCAATTCCTGGGGCTTTCCCTGATTTAACTTTCTTCATTGCTTCCACAACTTCTATCCTACTGATTTCTTCCTGTCTTCTCACCTCCCCCCTTCTCCCAGCCATTCCCCAGCCACTTATACTCGCATTACTTCCATCCTCTATGTTCAGCAATTCCTTAAAGTGTTCTCTCCATCTGCTCACTTCTTCTCCTTTCTCCACTAGTAATCTACCATTTTTATCTTTCACTCCCCTGCTAACTTCACTTCCACCCTGTCTTACTCTTTTCACCTCTTTCCAGAACATTTTCTTACAGTCCCTCCACTTTACACTCAAATTCCTTCCAAATTCCTCATCCACTCTCTTCTTACTCTCTCTTACTAATCTTTTCACCTCTCTCTTTCTTTCTACATATAACTCTTTCTTCCGCCTCTCAACTTCTTCCATGCCCCTATTTCTCATCCATTCATTGTATGCTTTCTTCTTCTGTGCCACAGCCTGTCTCACCTCTTCAGTCCACCACGCTGTTCCTTGCACCCCCCCTCCGTCTTCTCTTCCTTCCACACACCACATCACATGCTGCACATATTTCTTCTGTAAATATCCTACACACACCTTCCACGTCTCCCATCTGCTCCAATTCATATTTGCCCAATCGTTCCTCCACTTCTCTCGTATACTCTGCTTTTTTTCATCCTCTGGTAACCTTTCCACTCTCCTTGCAACTACTCCTTCCTCTCGTCTTTCCCTTCTTCTCTTCCTCCATCTTACTTGAATTCTAATTCTGGCCACCACCAGGTAGTGGTCAGAAAGTCCACTCCCCCAACCTCTATGAGCTCTTGCATCCATTATACATCTTCGCATCCTTTCATCCTCACACACATAATCAATCATTGCCTTCCTTTCATTCAGTTCACCACCCACACTTCTCATCACTCGCCATGTATACCTGGTGATCATTTTGTGCCTGAAGAGGGTATTGGCTATCACCAACCCCCTCCCAGCACAAATGTCCACTAACGCACTCCCATTCTCATCTATCTCAGCAGGCACACCTCACTCACCAACTATTCCATCCACCTTCACATTCCCAACTTTACCATTCATATCACCAATCAAAAACACTCATTCCTTCCAAGCTTTTCCATGCACACTTCCACATTTGTCCAGAGCTCTTCTCTCACTCTTCTAGCACGATCTTGCGTTGGCGCATACACACACACAATCGCCCACATTTGTATTCCAACTTTCAACTTTACCCACACAATCCTTGACCCAACTGATCCGTACTGTCTTATGCTCTTCTTCCATCTTTTACTCACAGCTATACATACTCCTTCCTTTGCCCTCTCATTCTCACCTACTCCTGCACATATACCCCATCCATACTCCCATTCTCTCACACTTTTTTCTCTCCATTTTGTTTCAGTTATTCCACATACATCCACTTTCGCACCCTCAAGCACCTGGACAATCTCTCTCTTTCACCTCATCATTCGCTCCCCTGTTATTGTGAAGTGTGAGAGTGTGGTTTGACAGCGTGAAATGTGGTAGCAAGATGTGTAGTAGTATTGAGTGTGGCAAAATGCAGCATGGTAGTGACAGGTGCAGTAGCCTAAAGTGTGGCAGTATGAAGTATACCAGTGTCAAGTATAACGGTGTCGAGTGTGGCAGACTGACGGGATGGTAGTGTTATGTGTGGTAGTATGAAGTGTAGTCGTTACAAGTGTGGCAGTGTGAGGTATGGGGGTGATGTCTTGCACAGTTTGCATCAACATAGTGACTTATCTAAAGCCGTTAGTGAGAGAGAGGTATATTATAAAGCTTGGCAGTGGAAGTATTATAATGATTATCCTTGTACTCTGGGCAGAATAAACGCAAGATTATTGTAGGCAGAAGGCGAAGAATTACTAAGCCACTCTGACTACCAAGAGAGAGAGAGAGAGAATGCCAAACTATTCGTAGTGTGAAAACTTCTTTGTGTGTGAATATTCATGTGATGTGTGTGTGTGTGTGTGTGTGAGAGAGAGAGAGGGAGATTATAATATATATATATATATATATATATATATATATATATATATATATATATATATATATATATATATATATATATATATACTGTACACCATATTCAAGCAGTGTGTCTGTATTTGTCGTGGAAAGTGTGTGCTCCTGCAGATTAAATTCTGTAACCATATATTAACTGAACTGTAGTACCAGTATCTGTGTGTGTGTGTGTGTGTGTGTGTGTGTGTGTGTGTGTGTGTGTAGACAGTCTCTCTCTCTCTCTCTCTCTCTCTCTCTCTCTCTCTCTCTCTCTCTCTCTCTCTCTCTCATGAATATATAACTGAATGCAAGAAGTCAAGTCAGTATTTCCCCAATTGCCTAACGCCTCTCTCTCTCTCTCTCTCTCTCTCTCATGAATATATAACTGAATGCCACAAGTCAGGTCAGTATTTCCCTAATTGCCTAACGTCTCTCTCTCTCTCTCTCTCTCTCTCTCTCTCTCTCTCTCTCTCTCTCTCTCTCTCTCTCTCTCTCTCTCTCACCTTCTGTGTCAAGCAGAGGATGAATTTCGTTCGGGAAAATTCTGAGGGAATAGAAGTCTCTTTGTGAAGGGTAAGCCGTTCTACTGCGAGAGTATGTTACAAGAAATGGAAGATAAAAATGTTTAATCGTGATCGTTATTATCATTATCATCATCATCATAGCCTTCATAACAATTATAATAATAATAATGATATCGAATTATTATTATTATTATTATTATTATTATTATTATTATTATTTATTATTTTATTATTATTATCATCATTATTATTATTATTATTATTATTATTATTATTATTATTATTATTATTATATATATAGAATACCCTATAATTGTCCGAGGACATTGCCTTCTAGAAGCCGAGCTATGAAGAGATCTTGAGGTCAAGGCCACTGGTCTTTTGCATATCACCGTAGGTCATCACATCTGTAAGTCCACCAAGTTGGTGACTCTAACTTAAATGCTTCATGGAAAATTATTTGACATCCAGAATATCTGGAAAAGTTCAGTTTTGACCCCAGGCGGCCCCAGAGAATAGTCAGCCTATTAAAACCATGCTCCTTTCCCACAATGCGTCCGCCTTAAGCCTGTATTGTGATATTATTTCAGTTTCCTAGCTTAAGCATTCTCAAGAGCTTGGCTGACTCACTTTTCTGGGTTCCGGATAATATCCAGAGATCTGCTTGGCAGATTGATACCATATCTTGCCAAAACTAGCGGGCAGCTGTTCGACCAAGTTGACGAAGTCTGATGGCTCTAGGCTAAAGATCCTTTGAAATATCAGTTTTAAAAGAAGTAAGAATATTAACAATTGTAATATTGGCAAAGATAACTTCCCGCATCCCCGTGGGATGTTTTAATTACTACTGCTACTAGTAGAACTACAGTACTACTACTACTACAACTGTTAACAACACAGGACTGCAAAAGTAGTCATTGAAAAATGTCTCTATTCTGATTTTTTTTTTTTTTTTTGACTCATGAGGACGATAAAAGAAATACATTTAGAATGTTTCCATCACATCACATTTTAATACAAAATCTGAAAGAAACTTAATAAAAACATAGCACACTGTAAACTTCAATCGATCTACACGATATTGTTCTAAATTAAGTGAAATTAAAATATTTAATCAATGTAGTTTCTTAAACATATGCATAAAGGAAACAACACTATATATTCCATGACTAACAAATAACTTCTCTAGTCATTGTAACTTCTCAGTTTTCTTGATCCAAAGCTTTGTTTGGTTGTCAGTCGTTTGTACACTTTTTCCCATGCTTCTCAACGAATCATCCAGCAGTAATCCGCCATCATACTGACATCCCAACGTCCCTGGTACCTTGTTTCCACGTCCGTGATATCCTGATGGAATCTTTCACCCAGTTCTTCACTCATTGCCCAAAGATTTGGGGGAAGAATTACAAATGCGAATCCTAAAAGTGAACATTCAGACTCATATTGCAACCCAGCTCCTTAAAATTAGCCAACAAATTTCTCACACGTTCGTTTTAATTTGGATCCTTATCATTACACAAAAATTCAGAAATTAATTCTTTAAATGATACCCAAGCCTCTCGTTCCAGGTTGTTCATTGCACTGTCAAATTCTGCACCAGAAATCAGTTTTCTAATATCAGGTCCAGTAAGTATGCCTTCTTTCAATTTAGCTTCAGACACACAGGAAACTTTTGGCACAAATACGTAAAACAGGCTCCATCTTTTGATGGGGCTTTGACAAACTACTTCATTAATCCAAACTCAATATGAAGCGGTGGTAGCAACACTTTATCTGGATTCACCAAACTAGGTTTGTTGATGTTTTTGGCACCAAGCTGTAGATTATTTTCTGTTTGGCCATGCCTTCTGACCCCAATGTAAATCATTGGCTCTGTTGTCCCCCATACAGAGAAAACATGGGAATTTTGAAAACGCTGACTCTTGGTCCATTAAGATACACCGAACTTTCAGGTTACCACATATGAACCAACGGTGCGCATTGTTGGTGATTTTCTCAAGATTTGCGAAATTCTGGCATGCTTCTTTTAAGTGCATAGAATGAGCAACAGGTATTGATGCATATTTATTACCATTATGAAGAAATACCTCTTTCTGGCTTCTTTTAGATAAATCTTTAAAAAAAAGTCCTCATTCTTTTGCATTATAATCTCTGTCAAGTTTCTGCACTAGGCCACTTATGTCAGGGTCTTAAACCAAAGATCAGTGCAATAAACCACTGTTTTCAATAAATATCACGATGATAAAAAACAAACATTCCACTGAATCTCTTCATTCCACTGAAAGTAATTTACAAGCACACCACTCAGCAAACTGAGACGCACTGGTATGACTCATCACTGTGTTGTGTTCCAACTATATTCTGGCTTATTATCGGATAACTATTTTTTTAAATCAAGAATTTTAATATTAGAAGTGCTAAATTCAAACATATTTTCATTGTAATCAAATATGCATATGGAAGTAATTATAGAATACAAAATTATAGAAAAAAAAATATGTAATTTAAAACCAAAAAAGGTGTTTTTGTGAAAAAGTGTTACGTGAGGGAGAAAAGTGATTATCATTTATTAAATAAGAGTCACAAATTATATCAAAATCATCCGAAATGGAAGTGAAAAAGTTACTACATGGCAGTATTGTGATACCAACTCTAACGTATGGAAGTGAAGCTTGGACGTTGTTGGAACGACACAAGTCAAGAGTGAGAGCAATGGAAATGAGTTATTTAAGAGGAGCCTGTGGAGTCACATGGAGAGACAGGCTGACAAATGAGGATATAAAGTAGCGTTCTGATGTGGATGTGGATGTGATAGGAAGCGTTAGGAGGAATACACTGAGGTGGTTTGGCCATGTGGAGAGGATGGAGGATGAAAGACTGACGAAGAGAGTGTATGTGAGTGAGGTGGAGGGGGGGAGAGGGTGGGGGAGGCCGAGGATGAGATGGAGGGATGGGGTGGAGAGGTATATGAGAGAGAGAGGTGTGAGTTGGGAGCAGGGCAGTGAAATGGCGGGGGACAGGGCGACGTGGAGGCGATTTGTTTGTGGCCACCCCGAACGGGATTGAGACGTCTGACAATGGAATGGATGGACGAAATGATATAAAAAAAATCAATGTATGCCTGTGTAATCATCATCACCAACGACAAATAAAACCCACAGTTGTAGACAGAAAATATATTTATCAAATAGTTTCGGTGGACACTGCCACCATCTTCAGTGGGCAAGATAAGAGAGAAGGAACGACGTGCCGACAATACAGTACAAAGGCTCCTTTTACTGCGTGTGTGCGTGGGAGGGTGGGAGGTAGAGGTGGGATGGGGTGGGTTGTGAGCGAGGAATTCCCAAGGGGGAAAAAAGATACAACAAAGTCAGGTCAGATTCCTGTATGATCTCACCTGACCCGGTGCGGAGAGATAGAGAGAAGGAAAAGACATGAGTGTGTGTGCGGGAGGGTGGGGGGGGGGGAGCATGGATTGTAAGCGGGGAATATCCCAGGAGGGAAAGGGGACACCACTAGACAGGTCAGGTCAGATTACTCTTTGACCTCACCTGTGTCGGTGTGGGAAGAGACATTTCCACCATGGACCTCAGTACCGGATCCAGCTTGTACATACCTTCACTAAGGTTTAAATTCTTGTATTTCTGGACATACATGGCTCAGTAATCTTTCGTTTCCAAAAGTCATGACTTTTATATGGTAGATAGCTACCCTGCCAGTCAGTTCTGTGGTTGGCTTCACAAACATGATTAAATGTTGAATTATTCAAATTGCATGTTTCCTTGGGGGAAGCAGCCTAGGTATATAGAATAGATTTGTGTTCCTTGATCCGTGTTTCCAAATTTCGACCTGTTCCTCCTCTATAAACTAATTCACAATCTTTGCAGGGAATTGTACATACTGTTTGTTATCATGGTACTTGAAGCCCTTTCACGTGGCATTAGAAACGGACTCCCGTGGAGTTGTTGTATGCTGATTATTTGGTGTTGATTGCAGAGAGCGAAAGGGAGGTGGAGGAAAGGTTTAGGAAGTGGAGAGATGGTATGGGGCACAAGGGCTTAAAGGTAAATGCAGATAAAACAAAAGTGATGATATCTAGGGTTGGTGGCGGTACTGTCAAAGACGAGGGAGAGTGGCCATGTGCAGTTTGCCACAAGGGTGTGGGAAGTAATTCCATCTTGTGTGGTATTTGTGATAAATGGGTGCATAAGAGATGTAGTGGTATCAGAGGTAGACTGCGAGATAATGCTGATTTTATGTGTACTGCGTGTCGGAGAGAGCAGGTGGAGATTGTCAGACGTGAAAATATTGAACTTGCTGGTGAATCGCTTGAGTGTGGGGAAGAGTTTTGTTATCTGGGAGACATGTTGTGTGCTGGAGGTGGGGCAGGAGCTAGTTCTATGGCTAGGGTGAGAAGTGGTTGGAAGAAGTTCAGGGAGCTCTTGCCTCTCCTGACATTGAGAGGACTCTCCCTACGTGCTAAGGGGTCTTTGTATGCAGGATGTGTTAGGAGTGTAATGCTGTATGGTAGTGAGACCTGGACAGTGAAGGAGGAGGATATTCGTCGGCTCAGACGCACAGAAATGACAATGATTAGATGGATGTGTAGTGCGCCCCTGCGTCCAAGGTCTGGGGGGGCTGGGTTTACGATGGAAGAGTTGAGAGGTAGGATGGGACTGGAGTGTATTGGTGTTGTGATGAGGAGATGTGGATTGAGATGGTTTGGACATGTGGAGAGGATGGGGGATGAAAATTGGGTTAGGAAGGTGAGAAGTGTTAATATTGGAGATGGGGTTATGACGGGTAGACCGAGAAAGACATGGGACGAGGTCATTAAGTGTGACCTCAGGGTTAAGGGACTGAACAGTGAGGCTGCAATGGATCGTACAGCATGGAGAGCCGCCATTCGGTGACCAAGGCTGACGCCTGCAAGCATGTTGGAGCCTTTAAAAATGAAACGTATGCCTGGTTCTGAATATGTTGTAAATTTGTTTTATACTAACATTGAATTGATGGTGAAAGTATACTTAAAGGCTATTACATCACCATTGTGATCTGCTGACTAAACATATTCATGTCTGCAACATAAGGCAAAGTGTGGAATCGTTTCTTTTCTGTGGTAGGGTTTTTAGGTACATAGTAAGATTGCCAAGCTTTAAACTATGTTTTTCGAATGAAACATGAGGGATAACTTTAAATTTTTAAGATTTTCCAAGTGAGGTTATTATTTTTCTTCTTGTATATGTTCCAGACTGCATATTCTAAGAGATCTAAGGAACATTGACGAGATAACAGACGGCTTTGTGGTAGACTGATGATGTGTAAAAAACTCATCAAAAGTATCAAGGGCTGAAGGCCAAAAAGAAAATACATCATCAACATAACGAAACCAAATGAGTTCAGGGGGAGAAATTCGTGACAGTCGTCCCGTTCCATACAAGTGTAGGTTTTGTTCACCGTTTTTTATCACGCCAGAGTCATTCATCCAGCCATCATCATCATCATCATCATAATAATTCATTATCATAACATCATCATCATCATAACAACAACAACAGCAACAACAACAACAACAATAATAATAATAATAATAATAATAATAATAATAATAATTCATCGTCATCGTCATCGTCATCATCATCATCATCATCATCAACATCATCATAATAATTCACCATCATCATCACCATCATCATCTTACGCTCGCATGGTCGACACACCTTTAATATACAACTCCAACTAACTCCAGATAATTTTATTCACCTGAGAGCTAGTTGCATGAATGTGGTAATTTTACCTTATGTCCTCATTAACCTTTCTCATTGCCCATACAATCCTATTATTCCAATTTAGTTAATGCCCGACGATTTAATGACAAACGATTTCATTAAACTGGGAATGAGTTACAGGAGTCTGGAATGCTAACCCTTTTGCTGCCATGGACGAGGTTTGCTGGTATTTGCTAGTTTCCTTCGCACTTCCTCTTTTCCTTGGCTAAATACAGACCTTTACGCTGGTGAGAAAAATTTGAGCAAACCAAGATTTTAAGAACACCCTTTTAAACCTACCGACAGCTAAGTTTTTCCCTCCTCTGAGAAGAATCACTTTGTTGTAGCTTGGATAAACCCGTGAGGTCAATGGTGTTTATCCGCCATACTGGACGGGATGAAGGCAGGGCTTGAGCTTGGATGAACAACTGTGTGCGTATAATTAGTGGTGCGGTTATTCTACAACCATGGTTATTTCCCTATTCGGCAATCGGTTGTACAAATCGCTAGAAGAATAAACCTTGGTAGGTCGTGTCCCTATCAAAACATGGTTAGGTAAGGATAGGATATGGTCTGATCCCAGTACTTTGTGCTCTCCAGACGTTTCCTTTTTATGTTTTATATACTCTAATTTACTAGATGAATATGATAACGAATGATCACCTTGGGACACAAATATACCTGTTTAAAAGAAAATAATTGTGAATCGCTTGCATGACCATAGCGGTCGTTCGCCGTCAGAGCGTGGTTCGGTTAAGTTTTGGACGGTTCTCCCTAATGTCCTTAGCAGACACATATCTGTTCTTTCAGATTTATTGTAATTTACTAATTGAATATGACACAGAACTATTGTATACCTTGGGACCGTGGGACACAGCTGGAGCCTAATTTTATGACATTCTTCTATACAGTGATTGCCAGTATCATCTGACATCCACTTGTCCTGTTTCCTCATCAAAACATGGACAGTTCTCCGTACCGTATTCCTTCAAGATGTTTTGCAGTTGATTTATTATGTACTCTACTACTAGTAAACGAATATGATGAAAATAATGTGTACCACGAAGCGCAGTTGGTGCTGAACATCACCATGAACCGCTTCCACAACCTAATCTTGACAAGACTCTTGATATTTCATGTCCCTGACAAAACATAGCTAAGATTGGGTAGATTATGGTCGCTTCCTCTGTTTGCATGTGTCAATACGTTTATTTATTATTTTGTACTAATATTTAAATATATCGAATGGATATAAACAGAATTATTGGTATCGTTGAATTTTTACAAATTCATCGCGATTTGCCTCACGTTACACAAGAATATTGTTTAGTTTTTATTTTTATTTGTTCGACTCCGGTATAGGCTGCACAACCAATTCCCAAGGCCCTGTAGTCCTCCTGCATAACATACACTTCTACTTGTCACCATTTCGGAACTAATACTCATCGTCCATGTTGAATATAATCTCGGTCTGTCTTATGCAGGACTGGTATATTGGTTTTAGCGGGGGTATTTTAACATGTCGACGAAGCTCCTGGTAGATCAGTCAAGTGTGTTTTTAAATGAAATTCATATCCTTAAACTGTCCCCTGCCCCAGCCAGTATTAGAACGTAGGTTCATTAAGACTGAAGGCCACCTCTCTACCGATTGAGCACCTTCCCTTACCATTCTTTAACTTTTTTTTTTTTTTTTTTTTTTTTTTGCTGAACACCCTACAGTCGTAATCAATGTAATTCAAGCCCTGTCTTAGTTGTTAAATATGTTGATAAATTGGCTAAAGTAAATAACGGAAAAAGTCCTACAATGAGAATTCTTTGAAGAGGAAATCTTTGCTTTCAGGAGGAGTCGTACACCAGAATGTGAGGAGAGAGAGAGAGAGAGAGAGAGAGAAACATCATGGGCGTAGAGTGTAGCACCAGTCGACCAGGGCAGTACTCCCGAGGAGGATGGAAAGCTGCTGACATGGAGTGCAGGAGCTCCTGTTTCATCAGCCCTCAGGACTAGTTCCTGACCATTCCCCTTTGCTGAACTTTTTCAGTGTCTCAGTTACACAGAGAGTAGGCCAGCATGCTCTCCAACACAAATTTCTCTAACTATCTACACCAAACTACATGCACAGCACACACTACACTTCCTTTTCCAAAATTCAAAAAAATCATGGCGTCTCAACATTCAGCCTCGAAGTCCCGGGGGGGGGGGACCATTAATGCCCCAACCTTCCGCCCCTCTCCTAGTGACAACTTGAGCTGCCTGGAACCACTGTCTGTCTCACTTCTTCTTCATTTCTGCAACATTCGAGGCCTTTCCCCTAATTTTCGCTCTGTTGAGCACCACCTCTCCTCCTCTAAACCTCACCTTCTCTTTCTAACTGAGACTCAGTTGTCTGAGGCAACTGACAGCAAACCCTTTTCTGTATCCTCCTACTTTCTCTATGCTCATTTCAAAGCCAAAGGTGGCTGTTGTGTATATATACGCAACGACCTATCTTGCTTTCGTCTTCCTGAACTTGATTCTTCTGAATTCTCTACACTCTGGCTTCGACTTTCCTGTCATTCTCTGACTGAACATATCTGTGCTGTTTACTTATCCTCTAATTCTACTGACTATCAAAAATTCTTCGAGTATCTTACTTCTGCGATGGAACACATTCTATCCATATCTCCTTTCTCTGAAATATCCATTTTAGGAGATTTCAGTGTTCATCACCATCTTTGACTCTCCTCTCCTTTCACTGATCCACCTGGTGAACAAGCCTACATCTTTTCTATCCTTAACCCGCAGCGTCCCGTTGACGTGAATTAATGTCCACACGTCATGTCACTCTCAATCCCATCGACGTAAATAAACGCGAATCAATTGCATGGTCCCTAATTTGCACAATTTTCAATTTTCGCGAGTGATTTTTGGTACATATACACCGGAAACCTTCCTCTACAAGATGCCAGGCAAGGACAATGCCTTACCCAGCATGACCTCCCCCCCCCTGCATGCCATTGTCTCAGCAATTCACCTGTTACCAGTGACCTGGCCAGTAAATCCATGTCATGCCATGGTACGAAATTCAGGGCCAGAGTGATTCCTCAATCAATGACAATGTGGAGGACAAACTTTACATAGCATTAGAGGAAGAAACAGTCAGAAATGATGATCACGTGATGTAGCAAAAAAGGTCAGGTATGGTGATGAGTTAGAGAGTGAAACAATGCTTATAATGCCTATATTACTATTTGAAAACCAATATACTCTCGTACTACATATAAATTTGTACCAAGTAAATAAATAAATACCGTTTATGAGTGGTGTGAAATAGTTACCTTCCCATAGAACTCGTTTTCTTTGGTGCCAGCCTGTTAGAAAACCCAGTAAGATAAGGAGGTACTGCTACCTGGATCGAGTATTTTAAACCTCAGATGAGCGATTTCTCTATGAATTTTCGATGTTTCTCACCAAAAGCGGAGGTTTGAGCCAAAAAAAATTTTTTCAAAAAATGGTCGGGATTGGGGGGATTCAGTGGTGGAAAAGTGGTCGGGATGGGGCAGGTTAATGACCTAGAGCAGCTTGTACAGCACCCTACCCATATCCCAGACCATCTTGGAGAGAGCTCCAACATACTTGACCTCTTCCTTACAACTAATCCTTCTGCTTACACTGTTAATCTTTTCTCTCCGTTGGGCTCCTCCGAACACAACCTTATCACCTTAACCTGTCCTATCACTCCGGTACGGCCTGTGGCATTTTGGAGCCATATGACTGGGAGGCCCTCAGGCAGTACTTCTTTGATTTTCCCTGGAATGATTATTGCCTCCATGGCCGGGAGCCATCTGAGTGTGCCTTGAGCATTACGGAGGTTATTCTCTCGGGCATGGAAGCATACATTCCTTTCTCGTATCCTTTGTCTAATGCAAGAAAGCCTTTGTTTAATCACGCTAGTTTTAATGCTGTCTGCAACAAGGAGAGGGCCTACAAAAGGTACCGGAGCCAACCCACGCCTGAATCACATCATTTTTTATGTTTCTGCCTGGAATCGTGCTAAGTCTGTTCTTCGCTCTGCTAAAAATAATTTCATTCGTACTAAATGCTCTCAACTCTCCAACTCGAATTCTTCCTGCTCCTTCTGGCACCTTGCCTAAACCTTTCTAACAACTTTACCTCATCATCCTTCCCTCCTCATTTCTACTCTGATGGTTCTGTAGCTATTTCTTCTACTGATAAACAGATCTCTTCGCACAGACTTTCTCCTCCAATTCCACCTTAGATGATTCCAGTGCTGTTCCTCCATCACTTCCCTCCTCTGACTTCCTCATGGCTGACATTAAAATTTCTTCAGCTGATGTATTTTCTCCCATCACTGGCCTCAATAATAACAAGGCATATGGGCCTGATGGAGTCCCTCCTGTTGTTCTCAACAACTGTGCTTCTGTGCTTACACTCTGCCTAGGCAAACTCTTTCGCCTTTGACTGTCAACTTGTACCTTTCCTTCTTACTGGAAGTTTGCTCTCATTCAGCCAGTCCCAAAGAAGGGTGACCACTCCCAACCCTCCAACTATCGTCCAATTGCTTTAACGTCCTTTAACCCGTCACATCCCGAGCCTTTCCGCACCTATGACATCCCCCAGTCCCGAGCCTTTTTGGAAAAAAAATTTTTCTTCTAAAACTTCCGCTTAGGTCGAGAAACGATGGAAAATCATGAAGAAAGTGGTCCCTGCGGTCTATAAGTGGTCTGTACAGGTGCGGTTTCCCCCCGCAGGTATCGTATTCTGTAATGGGCTGGATATGCGTTTACGTTTTCTATGGTAAGGAATAATGGGAGAAACAACACACAACACCTCTACATTTATTGAATTTGAACTAATAAACAATAACAGTAACAATATAATGGATTTCAGACACATATATAGGAAAAATAAGCATTGTACCATCGCGCGAGCATAGTGAGTTAGGTCCGAGTCGTAACATGCTATATGCTAAGTTTCTGGTATGAGTCAACCTATCATTTTTTCTACTTGTATACTTCTGTTTCAATGACAATTTACCAATTACAACTGTTTGTAAGTGTTTTCAGATGTTTTCATTCATTATGATGACATGCAGCATAAGTTTAGCGCACATCAGCTTAGTAAGCGCACTCGCTATGACTCGTATTTCAACATACCAAATTGTTTTATCACTTTCCAATTATTTTCCCATTTACATAGAACCTTTCCTCCACCACTGTAAAGGTTTTCAATTATTTTCATTCATTACGAGGGCATTTAGCGATATGCTAGCGCCTATTCACGTAGCAACCACGATCTCAAACATTCGTGTTTCATCATCTACTTTATTTATTCAATCCAATTATATTTTCCCACTTACATTACACACGTCTACACCCCTAGAATGCACTGTACATACTTACTGCCATTATTTATTCAAGTGAGCATGAGAATATCGCCTGAAAATACCCTCGCAAGGAATGTTTCGTCATACATAATACTCACACACTTATATACTAATTCACTCACACACTTATATACTAATTATTCACTTTATCACTTGCTGACTCTTATTTTGACTAATACGTGCCTTATTCATTCGACTAAGCGTCAGGAAATCTTATCTTTATAGACACGCTATGAATATTTAACTTAGAATATATATCATCATATACAATAATTTGAACTTATATTATACCCGTAAGAATGTCACATAATAATAAATATATAATAACGGGCCGTATTTATTGCACTGAGCGACAGAATATCGCATCAAACAACCCTCTCTATGTAAGTTTCAACTTAGGGCAGATTTATATACTTACACCCAATGTTTTCACTTATGTTCTACCCGTAAGCACTTTATACTAATATTTGGAGATCCACATGACTGATATTTTCACAGAGCGTCTGTCTGTCGCATTTACCTCATAATTTCAGCGTCCTTTCGCATTCACACCATGCTAAAATTGCAGCAACGTGTGATATTCACTAAAACATGGGTGAATACACAGACCCACGTCACACTGCACACACTCATAGCGGGTGTCCTTCCTCTGTGTCGTGAGTCTCACCTGGGAATTACTGCACACGTGACACCTGCGCTGGGGCCTAGGTCTGTTGGGCTGGGGAGGGATAGGAGTGGGGAAATGGCGGCCGGATGTTCTCTGGGGAGTCTGGGTAATAGGAGCAGTGCGGGGACGCTGTTGGGGCCTTTCAACAGCATACTTAGCAAAGATTTCTCGTGTGAGCTCCCTCACAAACCCTTCAAATGTTTCCTGAACTCCTGTGGTCATGGCGTGAAGGTGGTGGCAATTCAGAGCAGTGATATCTAGTAAGTGAAAGAACAGTTTCTTATACCACTTCATCGTGGTCCTGGCACACTCTACCGTCGATATCAAGGAGTCAGACTGGTCCACAAGGCGCATGTTTATATTGTAACCCATTACACACTCAGGTTTCCAAACACGACGCCTGCTCTTCCTATGGTAATCAACAGAATCAGTACGGTGCATCAAGGGGCGGTGAACCGTGGACAAGAGGCTTACTTCTCTGTTGTGGTTCCGCATTGTTGCAAGGATGTTGTTGGCTCCTTGCAAGTTTCCGCCCTACCTTGACCATGTGACGCCGGTTCACCTTTACGGTTCCACAGACTCCCGTTTCATGAGTGTGAAGATAACGAGCGAGAAGAGGGCTAGTGTACCAGTTGTCGAGGTAGAGAACGTGACCACGATGAAGGTAGTCTTGTATCATCGTCTTTACCACTGCTCCCGAAAGTCCTATACTTCGATCTTCTATTATGTCTGTCTGTGCACCGGTGTACAAGACTATGTCTTGCACGTATCCAGTCCTACAGTCACACATAACAAAGATCTTGAACCCAAAACGGTGCCTTTTGCTGGGTATATACTGTCTGAATGAAATATTGCCTCTCCACAACACGAGACTCTCGTCTATGACGAGATCTCTATAGGGATAGAATGAGGATCGAAAGGTTTGCCTGAGTTGATCAAAGACCAACCGAATTCGCCTCATTTTGTCAGTGTTGTTTGCATTTGCAGGGTCATGAGCATCATAAAAATGGAGGCGACTTAGAATTTGTTGAAACCGATTACGGCTCATCACTTGACCAAATATGGGGGTAAACATAATAGGGTCCCTAGTCCAGTAAGCAGGAATTCTATTTTTTCTTATTATACTCATCAAAAGGGCAAGGGCAAAAAATAAGAACATTTCTGGAATGGAGACAGGGTAATCATAGATCATAGAATGCCTACTCCTTGTTCCCAATCTTTCACTTTCTAGGCGCTGGGCGCTTGCAAACAGGTTTGTTTGAAAAATGATCTGATCTACGAATGCCTCACTGAAAAACAGGTGGAAAAAATCCAACCTGGTTGAATTACAGTGAATACCTGGTTCAATGCAGCCAGATCGCCCTTGCTCAGTGAAGGGGTGAATGAGGGGAGAAAAATCACTCCCATCCTCCCAATCCCACGACACAAATCCCTCGTCCCCATCACCGCCTTCGTCTGAGTGGGGAGGAGATCCTGGCTGGGGAGGTTGGGGAGAAGGAGTATGGAGGGCTTCCCCACTGTCACTCCTCTTCCCTCTGCCTTTACCCTTTCCCTTTCCCTTACCCTTACGGCCTTGAGGAACATTAGGGGGCTGTGGGGATGAAATTGTTGAATATTGGGGAGCAGAAGACGTGCTGGGGAGTGGTTCCTCACCACCTTCCCCCTCCATTACCACACCACGTGCTCTCTCACGCAACCTTGCTCGACCACGTGTTAGGGGATATTGGGGAGCATAAGACGTGCTTTGGAGTGGTTCCTCCCCACCTTCCCCCTCCCTCACAACCCCACGTGATAATGAACGCACCCGCACTGGCCCACGTGATCCACTCTGCCGCCTCACACTACGTAGGGAGAGCAATGACTCACTCACGTCACTCTCACTTTCCCTAATCCCAGAACTTTCCATTTCACTCCCCACTCCCTCCACTTGACTTCCTAGCTCCCCAAACAGAATGCTAGGCCCATACCTGCTCATACGACGTGGTGTGCGCTCTGGGCCACGATGTGTAATCACCTCCCGTCCATACCACGTGTGGCAGCACGTCCCACGGCTCCGTCCTCGTCCTCGTCCTCGACCTCGAATTCTGCTTCCAAAGCACGCTGGAGATAGGGATATGATATACCACGTGCCTTCTTTGCCTCCTGCCCCTCTATAGCAGCACGGTAAGTCACGTACTGCCGCTTCCTGGGTGACGGAACTTCCTCGTCACTGCTGGTGGTTTCTTCCTCCTCTGGCTGCACATAATCCTTGTCCATCTCCTCGTCATCCAGTGGGGAATCACTGTCGCCGGTAAAGGTGTCCAGGGCGACTTGAATCTCGCTCTCTGAGAGACCTCTCTTAGCCATGTCTGAGCAGGAGCATGGCTACCAGGTGAGTGAACGAGTGGCGGGCTAGCGCGGGTCGCGCGGGGTCGCCGAGTGTCCCCGCCTGGTGGCAGGTAGGGGAAGGTCAGGTGAGGGTACGTACCGCAAATCAAGCGCGAAATTTGAAAATTGTCGAAATTATGCACATTGCAATTGCACGACGTACTGGTACGTCGCCGGGACTGGCAAATGCAAATCGTTGCAACGTACCCATACGTCGTCGGGATGGGGCGGGTTAATTTAAAAGTTTTTGAGTCAATTCTCAATAGAAAAATTTTAAGGCATCTTACCTATCGCAACTTTCTGATCGTCAGTACGGGTTCCGTCAGGGACACTCCACTGGCGATCTTCTCACCTACCTTTCAGACTCCTGGTCATCCGCCTTTCGGGACTTTGGCGAAAGCTTTGCCATTGCACATGACATCTCAAAGGCTTTCGATCGAGTCTGGCATAAATCTTTAATTTCCAAACTGCCCTCTTAAGATTTCTATCCTTCTATCTGTGCCTTCATTGCTAGCTTCCTTTCTGGTCGTTCTATAGCCACTGTTGTAGACGGCCATCGTTCTTCTCCTAGATCTATCAACAGTGGTGTTCCTCAGGGCTCTGTCCTATCTCCAACTCTCTTCCTTTTATTCATCAATGACCTTCTAAGCTGTACATCTAACCCTATCCACTCATACTCTGATGACTCCACCCTTCACCTTTCCATTCGGTTCCCCCAACGCCCATCTCAGCAGTTACTTCAACAAACAAGGGATGAGGCTATGGCACACCTAATGTCTGACTTGGCTCGTATCTCTGACTGGGATAAAAATAATCTGGTTGTTTTTAATGCATCTAAGACTCAGTTCTTACACCTATCAACCCGACAAAATCTTCCACATGTATACCCACTAATGTTTAATAATATTCAGCTTAATCCTGCATCATCCTTGAACATGCTTGGGGTTTCATTTACTCGGGACTTATCTTGGAAAGATCATATTACATCTCTTGTAAAATCTGCTTCCAAGAGATTAGATGTGCTAAGCCGACTCCATTCTTTTTTTACCGCTGCAAAATTGTTGACTCTATACTGCCCCTGTCTGGAGTACAACTCTCATATGTGGAGAGGCTCCCCACATACAGCTCTTCTCAATAGGGTGGAGTCAAAGGCTTATCGTCTCATTAACTCTCCTCCTCTTACTGACTCCCTTCAACCTCTGTCTCGTCGCCGCACTGTTGCATCTTTATATCTTTTCTATCGCTACTTTAATGGTCACTGCTCCTCTGAACTGTCTGCATACATTTCTCCACCTCTACGATGGACCCGTAGCACCTGTCTAGCAGCAAACTCTCATCCCTTTTCTGTCCAACTCTCTAATGCAAGAGTTAACCGTTACTCCCAGTCCTTCATTTACGCAACAGGTCAACTCTGGAACTGTCTCCCTCTGTCTGTATTTCCTGCTGCCTATGATCTCCAGTCTTTCAAACGCAGTATGTCCAGGCATCTCGAAATGATCGGTTCTTGAATTTGGCTCTCTATTGTATTTTGTTTTTCTCTTGGAGGGAACTGTTATTGCGGGCTCATGGCCTTTGGTTCCTTCTTCCTCGCATTAAAAATAAAACATTAAGTAACTGTATTTTCCAATGGCTAAGTATCCCAGTATTGCGAAAAATTGCACTTAGAGACAAGCAGTCTTGCGTGTGTTTGTCCACGGTATATTATTATTCTGAGACGGTTTATCGTGTACATATTCATTGCCTCAAAGTCGACATTCAGGTTTAAAACGTCTTCTTTCCTGTTTCCCAGTGATTCATTGGCTTTCATATTTTCCCTTGCTTTTGTTGTGTGGCATCGTGACTGAGTAAAATGCGAAGCACCTACAGTAAGTAACCTCACTGGGATCGCTTAAGTTTGTTTGGTATAACTTAAGTATTCTGTCCCGAGCTAAGTTTAATTCGTGATAAATCATGTTTTATAAGTGAACTTCGCACTAATAAGTATTTTCGTAGACACGGGTTCCAGGACCTTGATGGGAATATTTTCGTAGACACGGGTTCCAGGACCTTGATGGGAACTTTCCACACGGAGGAATTCCTTACCCATCCTTTCAGGAATTGGTTGTTGGCTTCTGAGCTGTTGTATCCCTTAATTTCCTCTCCTGTGTAACAGAACTGCTAGTACATGAGGTGCCGGCCAAGTCCGATAAATCTGACAAGTTCATGTCCACGAATCCAGTTTTTCTTCCTTGAACAATTTGAATAGCAAATTTTAAGGATTCAGCACACACAAAATACATATTTCTTTGTAAGACTTCTCATTATCAGGGCCTAAGAAATCTGAGCAGCTGACGCTGACAAGGAGTATCAGATAAAGTAGGAATACATGGTAAAAAGACAAGACCAGGTTAGAATAAAAGAGGTATCCCAGATGGCTGTACCTAGCTGAATTAAATTGTTTGGCAACAGGATGGAGAAACTTGTTCTTTGTTTTCCTTTTCTTATTCTGTATGTTTAACCACACTTTTATTGGAACTGCCAAGTAAGAGTCAAATAGCCTACTGCAGTTATCCTCTTATGCTTTTATCATGAGAATAACCTACAAAAAACATGATATTGTAGCGGAGAAATTATCGCCTTTACTTTCAAACGTTTAATTTATGCTAAATATCATCAGGCGGGAACAGAGTTAAAATAAAAGAAGAATCATTGACCTGAATGGGATAGAGGTTTCTGAACTGCGTGATTGCTTGGATTCACAGATTCCGAAGGCTTGAATGATGGGTAAAAGGAAATGTGTGAGAGACGAGGGGGAGGAGAAGGAGGAGGTAGTGGGGGTATGGGGGACGAGAAGGGGAAGATGAAGGAGGAAAGTGGTGTAATAAAGGAGGAAGGGAAGAGGAAGTGATTGAAGAGGGGAAGATGAAGGAGAAAAGTGGTGTCAGAAAGCGGGTGTTGATGGGAGAGAGCTGGAGGGACAGGGGAAGAAAGTTTATGAGGCGGGGGGTATGATGGAAGAGAAAGGCAT
Source organism: Coenobita brevimanus (assembly GCF_032717465.1). Lineage (NCBI taxonomy): Eukaryota > Metazoa > Arthropoda > Malacostraca > Decapoda > Coenobitidae > Coenobita > Coenobita brevimanus. Next base: position 15,908,108 of record NC_136955.1, on the reverse strand, counting down.
AAGGAGGAAAGAGGAAGGGTAGATGGAAAACGGAAGGAATGTAAGGGAGGAGGAGAGGGAAGTGATGAGGGGGGAGGAGAGACCAGGATGGGTATGTGAAGAGGAAGTGTGGGTAGTGGGCATAGATCTTAACCTCTTTTGGTAATGGGGTAATGGGAGAGGAGGAGGATAAGAAGGAGAGGGAAGAAAAGGAAACAAGAGGGGGTGGAAGAGGGAATGTGGGAGGAGAGGGGATGAGGAAGGAGGATATGGGATATGAGAATGAGAGGGAGAATATGAGAGAGGGAATATCAGACTAGGCCAAGAATTCACAAACTATCTAAAGACAGATTCACCATCATACTTAAGACCTGTTTTGCTGGAAGAATGAGAGACATAAGGATAATCTACAGCCATCCTTCTTTGATTTCCTTTCCTTAATAAATCTTACTACTGAAAATTTATCTTAAGTCTGAGATTCCGATTCAAGACAATACATAGCAGGGAAAACAATGAAACCACCAGGTATCAACAGTACGGCAAGGTGACCAGGTAAAACAATCAAGTGAGCAGGTTAGAATAAGACAATCATCTTATTAAGTAGGTAAGAAAATGAGGTGAACAGGTAAGACAAACAGATGCACAAGTAAGACAGCAGGTCATCAGGTGTGAAGAATGATAGGTCAGCAGGGAATATCAGCGTAGCAATGAGGAAAGGTCAGGTTTATAGAGAGGAGTAATGAGACGACGGATATTATTAATGTAACAAGTATGTATATTAAGTTGGCAGAATATTAGATCAGCAAAGATTATCAGGTCAGGAGCGAATATCAGGAGGGCAGGTAAAATTATAATCTCATCAAGATATATTATTTTGAAGGCAGGTAGGGATATTGGATCACGAGGCGAGTTAATCAGGTGAACATGTTAATGAGCACTTAAGGCAGTAGGTGTGAATATTAGGGCAAATGAATAAAGGGGATTTTATTCATTAACGTACGATCATTTCCCTCTCATAGTTACACTTTTCAAAAGGGAAACGGACGCGCGCGCGCGTGCGTGCGTGCGTGCGTGCGTGCGTGTGTGTGTGTGTGTGTGTGTGTGTGTGTGTGTGTGTGTGTGTGTGTGTGTGTGTGTGTGTGTGTGTGTGTGTCCTTAGTTTCTTCTCGTTCCTCTCACCAACGCTCGTTACCACAGCCTCATGCCATTACTTCTGGACTGGTTAACCTGAAAATTACTACGCATGTGTTTGGGTCTTTCCTCTCGAGAAACTCTTTTCAATTTTTCATTTAATGCCTTGAAAGTGACGAGGAGCGCAAACTCACCAAACACCAAAAACAATCTTCCCATTGCAGGTACATGTTGTAGTTTGCTTCGAAAGCGGTTAGTGTTCGGAATTACGACGATTTGAAAGGACTCCATAGCATATATGTTCTAGGATGTATTCGTTTTACATGTGTTACATATACAAGTACAAGTAAGTATTAATATATGAGAAGTAAAATGACACGAATATCCTCGCAAGTGTTGCCTTACTAGACTCCATTTGTTTTTGCAGTCTCCTTCTGACAAAAACGAATGTTGCTTAAGTTTGTCAGTTGACAGTAATTTTGTTTGTAAATCATCTTCCTGTCCATTAAAATTCCTTTATCCTTCCTTGGTAACTAAGTCGTAGTAACATCAGGTAGGAGCTCCTAAGATGTTATACTCAATTTGTATTCATCTGGCAGAACAAATCTACTCCCACAGCTTGAATGCCAAGCCATAGTTGCTTGAAATTAGCTGAGTTTTTATTACGAGGTGGAAATGAGTCTCCTTAGTTATGAGTCATAACATCCCTTCTGTCACACTACCTTGTCTATTAAATGGATTGAAAGGGGAAATAGATCTTCCTCTGGTTAGGAATATGTGCTGTATTTAGTAAATCTAGTTTCAAGTCAGTAACCAGGACAGTCAGATCAGTAAGCAGGATAACTAGACGAGCAGGTGGCTTAGCAAGTTAAGCAGACGCAGAGGATACTAGGCCAACAGAGAACAATAATTAAGCAGAGAGAAGCAGGTGTGAGAGATAAATATTAGACTGACAAATGTTACGGAACAGAGAAAGATAATGTACACTTTAAGTGAGAATACTAAAAATCACTACTGTCCCGTAAAGTTACAGGTTCAAAACAAAAGAGTTAGGTAAAATTACAAGATAAAGTTTAATGCTCAAACTAACAACAAAACATTCAGGACTCATAAGGATAATGTTATGGCAAAGAAACAGGTTAAATATATGGTTAACTGCAATAGCCTCTATTAACACGAAATTAGCAAGAGTAAATTTACCTAAGTCAGCCCTGATAAAATGTAAATACACTGGGTAATGCTCAGTTAATGCAAGATAAATTATTACAGATACAAACTATTATGAACAATGGCTAACAATAAGAACCTTACATGAATTACAAAAACCTCACTAGGCCTACAAATTAACAACTTACGCTATACAGTACAAGAACAAAATGCAATGGTAACATTTATACTCAAATTACACAGCTGCTAGATGGTTGGAGACTTCCTGAGCACTCACAATAATAACAACTGTACAGGGGAGGACAGAGATGTGAACAAAATGAGGAGTAGATCTAAGTGGCAATTAATGTAGAGACTGAGCTCATTATATAGGGGCCGGCAGAGCTTGATACAACTTGTAAGAAGGACGCGCAAATGAAGCCATGGGGACAAAGAGTTGACAATCCCGCTCTGAACAACAGAAAGAACGACTTACTCTACTATAAGGGAGGAGGGGGGGAGTGAGGCAGAACACGCTCGTGATCAAACAGGCAGCACACTGTACGTTAGAATTACACAAAGGATGATGAAATCATAGGCTATGTAACACCTCCCCACAAAGAAAAAAGAAATTTACAAAGGAAATTTCTTATTACTCTAAAATAATCTGTCTAAAGTCTAGATAAGCAATCTGCAATAACATTTTCTTTCCCCTTGACATGTTGTATGTCTAATGAATACTCCTGAAAAAGTAGACTCCATCTTGTCAATCTCTGATTTTTATCTTTAAACTTACTAAGGAATTTCAGTGGGTTATGATCGGTATAAATGACTATGGGGTCAAAACCAGAACACAAATAAAATGAAAAATGCTGTAAACCCAAAATCAAGGCCAAAAGCTCTTTCTCAATAGTTGAGTAGTTCTTTTGAGGTGGAGTGAACTTCTTACTGTAATAAGATACAGGGTGTTCAATACCCTGATCATCCTCTTGCAGCAAAACAGCCCCAGCTCCTGTATCACTTGCATCAACAGCCATCTTAAAAGGCTTAGCAAAATTTGGAGTAGCGAGCACTGGCTGACTTAAAAGGATAGCTCTAAGTTTGTTGAAAGAGGATTCACAGTTATCGGTCCAGACAAATTTAACTCCCTTTTTCAGTAGGTCTGTAAGTGGTGATACAAGAATTGAAAAGTTAAGAACAAATCTCCTGTAATAACCTACCATTCCCAAAAATCTCTGCAGCTCTTTCCCACTTTTAGGTCTGGGAAGATCACTTATAACCTGAACCTTAGCTGCTGGTGGTGCAACATGTCCATCACCAATCACGTACTCAAGGCACTGAACTCTAGCTTGACCAAACTCACACTTTGATAAATTAGCCACAAGACCAGCCTGAACCAAACGCTCAAGAAATCCACTGACATGGCATAGGTGATCTTTCCAGTTGTCACTGAAGATTAATACATCATCAATATAAACAACATACCCTGCCAAACCCTCTGCTACAACATTCATGAGCTTCTGAAATGTGGCTGGTGCATTCTTCATACCATATGGCACCACAGAATATGCAAAAGTCTTTCCTAGTGTTACAAAACATGAGATCTCCCTAGCTCGTTCAGTCATAGGTACTTGCCAGTATCCCTTCAACAAACCAAACCCACCCATGCACCTAGCCTTTCCGATCTTGTCTATGCAATCTTCCACACGAGGGAGAGGGTAAGAGTCTGTTTTGGTTATCTGATTAACACGTCTGTAGTCGATGCAAAGCCGCTGTGACCCACCTGGCTGAGGGACCAGAGTGACAGGAGAACTCCACTCGCTCTGACAGGGCTCAATCATCTTGTGGTCCAACAGGTAGCCAAGCTCCTTCTGGATGAGAGGAACTTTCACTGGGTTCACACGGTAAGGAGGCAGTTTAATTGGCTTTGCGTCTCCAACATCGACATCATGCATCAACACAGTGGTTCTTCCTGGAGTGGCACGGAACACTTGCGGGTACTCCTGCAGTAATGCCGAAAACTCCTGCCTTTCCTCGGGAGGTAGATGAGAAAGCTTAGTCTGGAGATCATTCATGATATCAGGATTCTTCCCCAATCTATCACTCAGGCTCATACTGCATGGGAGAGCTTCACTTGCAGACTCGGATGGAACAGCTACAGTGCAGGCTGGATTATTTTCGTCCCGCCTGTGATATAACTTTAGCATGTTGATGTGACATAGTTGCTTGTTCTTTCTACGATCTGGTGTGGCGATGACATAGTTGACATCACTGAGTTTCTTCTCCACGAAATAAGGACCACTAAACTTGGCTTGAAGAGGTTGCCCATGAACCGGTAGCAGAATCAAAACCTGATCTCCTGGCTGAAAGTGGCGTAACCTGGACTTCTTATCATACCAAGTCTTCATCTTCTCCTGAGCAGCTCCTAAATTCTCTCTCGCCAGCTGTAAAGCAGTGGACAGCCGTTCTTTGAACTTCATCACATACTCCAGCAGGTTGACGTCATCTTCCTCCGACAGCCAGCATTCCTTGAGTAATTTAAGGGGTCCTCTTACTTCATGGCCAAACAGTAGTTCAAAACGTGAGAAGCCCAGTGATTCATTTGGAGATTCTCTTGCGGCAAACACAACGAATGGAAGACCTTTATCCCAGTCTTTCTGATGTTCCAAACAGTATTTCTTGAGCATCGATTTGAGTGTTTGATGATATCTCTCCAACGCTCCTTGGGTCTGGGGATGGTAAGCTGAAGACGTGATCTGGGTGATGCCCAACTCTTTCAGAGACTGCTTGAAAACATTTGACATGAAATTACTTCCCCGGTCTGACTGTACCTCCTTGGGCAGACCAAACTTTGTGAAGAACCCTAGCATTTCCTTAACCACGTTCTTTGCTGAGATATTTCTAAGTGGAATGGCTTCAGGATAATGAGTAGCCATATCAATCAGGGTCAACACATAAGAAAATCCTGAAGAAGTCTTAGGAAGAGGGCCCACAATATCCACCAACACATGGGTGAAAGGCGCCTCAAAAGGAGGAATGGGAACTAGAGGTGCAACCTTTTCGGTCTGATTACACTTCCCCACAACTTGACAGGTGTGACAAGACTTACAATACCAGGAAACATCCCTGAAGATACCTGGCCAGTAGAAGTGTTTCAAAATGCGTGCCACAGTCTTCCTCACTCCAAGGTGTCCTGCCAAACTGGAATCATGAGCCACTCTAATGATATCCTGCCTACAAACACGAGGGATGACAACTTGATGTACAACCTCCCACTCACAGTCGGCTGATGCTGTTGGGGGTCTCCACTTCCTCATAAGTACTCCTGACTTTATATAATAACAAGTAGAAGCACCAGCTGACTCTTCCTCACTGCAAGCAGAGTTAGCTAGACCTTTCAACTCAGGGTCAGCAACCTGCAACTCAACCAACTCTTGACGAGACAAATTATCAACACTACGGGGTACTGCCTCATCTGGTGAGTGGTCCAAATTAGCAAGAAAAGTGTCAGCTAGGATAACATCATCATCATCATTATCCTCTAAATCACCAGTAACTTTAGACTTAGCCCTAGTGACAGCACATGCAGGGAACACATCAGGGACATCACAATTCTGGGACGCAGCCACTGGCTCACTAGACAACTGAGGAGCTGGACATACTTGACTTCCACCAATATCATTTCCAAGTAAGAAAGTTACACCTGACATTGGGAGTGTCTCAACCAACCCAACCATAACAGAACCATTAACAAATCAGACTCTAAATTCACTCTGCACAGAGGGACAGAGAAGTAATTATTCCCTACACCTTGTAAGATTACAGTTTCATCAGAGGAATTAACATTAGAGCCTAGAACACTGGTCAGCATAAGGGATTGGCAGGCACCTGTATCACGATATATTTTAACTGATTTCCTGTCTTTACTGTCCAGAGGACTGACAAAACCATCAGACAGGAAATTAGCACATGAACTCTTGAGAGTGTCACCACGTTACTGCTTAAAAGAGGAGCTCCATCATGAGAATTTAAGTTACCCCTCAAAGCAGGTTCAGTTAACTCAGTTAAAGAATTCTAGGAACTCTCAAGAGTGGACACTAGACCAATTGACTGAATATTTAAAGACTCCTTTTTGTTCACATCACGCTGTCTCCTGAAACATTTCTCCGTAGTATGACCAAGCTTACTACAATAAGTACATTTACGTTTCTGAAATCTAGAGGTGAAGCTGGTATTTACTTCCTGAGAAACATCATCTTTATTCTCTTTCCTGTTACCTGTACTCTGAGTAGAGGCAACGTACTTATTCTCAGCTTTCCTTTTTTCTCTAGAATATCTCTTGTGAGTGAGAACATATTCATCAGCTAAAACTGCAGCATCAGACAAATTATCTATCCTTTTCTCATCAAGATATAGGCTTACATCTTTACTAATACACCTTTTGAAGTCCTCCAGCAAAATCATCTGCTTAAATTTACCAAAATCAGAATCCACATTCTTAGAATTTAACCACTGCTCTAACAGATCTTCTTTGATTTTTGCATACTGAACATGGGATTGCTTACCTTGCTTATAAGTTGTCCTAAATTTTACTCTATAAGCTTCAGGACTCTCTTCTTCTTCATTTCTGCAACATTCGCGGCCTTTCATCTAACTTTCGCTCTGTTGAGCACCACCTCTCCTCCTCTAAACCTCACCTTCTTTTTCTAACGGAGACTCAGCTGTCTGAGGCAACTGACAGCAAACCCTTTTCTGTATTCTCCTACTTTCTCTATACTCATTTCAAAGCCAAAGGTGGCTGTTGTGTATACATACGCAGCGACTTATCTTGCTCTCGTGTTCCTGAACTTGATTCTTCTGAATTCTCCACTCTCTGGCTTCGGCTTTCCTGTCATTCTCTGACTAAATATATCTGTGCTGTTTACTTATCCCCTAATTCTACTGACTATCAAAAATTCTTCGACTATCTCACTTCTACGATGGAACACATTCTGTCCATTTCTCCTTTCTCTGAAATCTCCATTCTCGGAGATTTCAATGTTCACCACCACCTTTGGCTCTCCTCTCCTTTCACGGATCCACCTGGTGAACAAGCCTACATCTTTTCTGTCCTTAATGACCTGGAGCAGCTTGTACAGCACCCTACCCGTATCCCTGACCGCCTTGGAGAGAGCTCCAACATACTTGACCTCTTCCTCACAACCAATCCTTCTGCTTACTCTGTTAATCTTTTCTCTCCGTTGGGCTCCTCCGATCACAACCTTATTACCTTAACCTGTCCTATCGCTCCAGTATGGCCTGCGGACCCTCCAGGGAAACGTCGTCTCTGGCATTTTGGAGCTGCGGACTGGGAGGCCCTCAGGCAGTACTTCTTTGATTTTCCCTGGAATGATTATTGCTTCCATGGCCGTGAGACATCTGAGTGTGCCTTGCGCATTACGGAGGTTATTCTCTCGGGCATGGAAGCATACATTCCTTTCTCATATCCTTTGACTAACGCAAGAAAGCCTTGGTTTAATCACGCTTGTTCTAATGCTGTCCGCAACAAGGAGAGGGCCTACAAAAGGTACCGGAGCCAACCCACCCCTGAATCACATAATCTTTACGTTTCTGCCCGGAATCGTGCTAAGTCTGTTCTTCGCTCTACTAAAAATAATTTCATCCATACTAAATGCTCTCAACTCTCCAACTCGAATTCTTCTCGCTCCTTCTGGCACCTTGCCAAAAATCTTTCTAACAACTTTACCTCATCATCCTTCCCTCCTCTTTTCTACTCTGATGGTTCTGTAGCTATTTCTTCTACTGATAAAGCAGATCTCTTCGCACAGACTTTCTCCTCCAATTCCACCTTAGACGATTCCGGTGCTGTTCCTCCATCACTTCACCCCTCTGACTTCCTCATGGCTGACATTAAAATTTCTTCAGTTGATGTATTTTCTGCCATTACTGGCCTCAGTACTAACAAGGCATATGGGCCTGATGGAGTCCCTCCTGTTGTTCTCAAAAACTGTGCTTCTGTGCTTACACCCTGCCTAGGCAAACTATTTCGCCTTTGTCTGTCAACTTGTACCTTTCCTTCTTGCTGGAAGTTTGCTCTCATTCAGCCAGTCCCAAAGAAGGGTGACCACTCCCAACCCTCCAACTATCGTCCAATTGCTTTAACGTCCTGTATTTCAAAAGTTTTCGAGTCAATTCTTAATAAAAAAATTTTAAGGCATCTTTCCTATCACAACCTTCTTTCCGATCGTCAGTATGGGTTCCGTCAGGGACGCTCCACTGGCGATCTTCTCACCTACCTTTCAGACTCCTGGTCATCCTCCTTTCGGGACTTTGGCGAAAGCTTTGCCATTGCACTTGACATCTCAAAGGCTTTCGATCGAGTCTGGCATAAATCTTTAATTTCCAAACTGCCCTCCTACGGTTTCTATCCTTCTATCTGTGCCTTCATCGCTAGCTTCCTTTCTGGTCGTTCTATAGCCGCTGTCGTAGACGGCCATCGTTCTTCTCCTAGATCTATCAACAGTGGTGTTCCTCAGGGCTCTGTCCTATCACCAACTCTCTTCCTTTTATTCATCAATGATCTTCTAAGCTGTACATCTAACCCTATCCACTCATACGCTGATGACTCCACCCTTCATCTTTCCATTCGGTTCCCGCAACGCCCATCTCAACAGTTACTTCAAGAAACAAGGGATGAGGCTATGGCACACCTAATGTCTGACTTGGCTCATATCTCTGACTGGGGTAAAAATAATATGGTTGTCTTTAATGCATCTAAGACTCGGTTCTTACACCTATCAACCCGACAAAATCTTCCACAGGTATACCCACTAATGTTTAATAATATTCAGATTAATCCTGCATCATCCTTGAACATGCTTGGGGTTTCATTTACTCGGGACTTATCTTGGAAGGATCATATTACATCTCTTGTAAAATCTGCTTCCAAGAGATTGGGTGTGCTAAGCCGACTCCGCTCTTTCTTTACCCCTGCACAATTGTTGACTCTATACAGAGGTTTTATCCGCCCCTGTGTGGAGTACAACTCTCATGTGTGGGGAGTGCTCCCACATACAGCTCTTCTCAATAGGGTGGAGTCAAAGGCTTTTCGTCTCATTAACTCTCCTCCTCTTACTGACTCCCTTCAACCTCTGTCTCTTCGCCGCACTGTTGCATCTTTATCTCTTTTCTATCGCTACTTTAATGGTCACTGCTCCTCTGAACTGTCTGCTTGCATTCCTCCACCTCTACGACGGGCGCGTAGCACCCGTCTGGCAGCAAACTCTCATCCCTTTTCTGTCCAACTCTCTAATGCAAGAGTTAACCGTTACTCCCAGTCTTTCATTTATGCAACAGGTCAGCTCTGGAACTGTCTCCCTCTGTCTGTATTTCCTCCTGCCTATGATCTCCAGTCTTTCAAACGTAGTGTGTCCAGGCATCTCAAAATGATCGGATCTTGAATTTGGCTCTCTATTGTATTTTGTTTTTCTCTTGGAGGGAACTGTTACTGCGGGCTCATGGCCTTTGGTTCCTTCTTCCTCGCATAAAAAAAAAAAAAAAAAAAAAAAAAAAAAAAAGCTCATAGGCCTTAAGAATCAAGCTCTTAACTACATCATATTTATCACATTGATCCTGAGGCATAGATGCATAAGTTACTTGAGCTTTACCGGTGAGAACAGTTTGAAGGAGTACTGGCCAATACTTTTTGGGCCAATTAAAACCTGTAGCTACCCTCTCAAACAACTGAAAATACTTTGTTAAATCAGATTCATTAAAAGGAGGGACAAGTTTAACATTTTTAGCCACATCAAAATCATCAGAGCTAGATGATCCAGTTCCACCTTGTTTCATGCGATACTCATGGTCTGCCTGAATCCTAGCAATTTCAACTTGTGCCTCAGCCTCCTTAGCACGAGCCTGAAACTCAGCCTCCTTGGCCTGAGACTCAGCCTCCTTAGCACGTGCTTGAAACTCAGCTTCCTTCACACGAGCCTCCTGCAGGGCTAGCTGTAACTTAGCTAATTCAATCTGCGTTTGCTCATTTGGAGGAGTTACATTAAACAAGCTTTTATTAATCATGCCAACAATTTGATCTTTAGAATGATGAGAGCGAACAGCAATTCCCAATTGTTGAGCAACAAGCTTAAGTTCATTCTTTGTTCTGTTTTGTACATCACACACTGTTTGCACATTTGACAAAAAATCTTTGGCTTCATCAAGCGTAGTAATAGTAAACATTATGAATAAATCACAGTCACAAAATATCAAGCAATATCCTTATGATAATATCCTGAATATCCTGATAAGACGTCGCCAAATTTATGTTACGGAACAGAGAAAGATAATGTACACTTTAAGTGAGAACACTAAAAATCACTACTGTCCCGTAAAGTTCCAGGTTCAAAACAAAAGAGTTAGGTAAAATTACAAGTTAAAGTTTAATGCTCAAACTAACAACAAAACATTCAGGACTCATAAGGATAATGTAATGGCAAAGAAACAGGTTAAATATATGGTTAACTGCAATAGCCTCTATTAACACGAAATTAGCAAGAGTAAATTTACCTAAGTCAGCCCTGATAAAATGACAATACACTGGGTAATGCTCAGTTAATGCAAGATAAATTATTACAGATACAAACTATTATGAACAATGGCTAACAATAAGAACCTTACATGAATTACAAAAACCTCACTAGGCCTACAAATTAACAACTTACGCTATACAGTACAAGAACAAAATGCAATGGTAACATTTATACTCAAATTACACAGCTGCTAGATGGTTGGAGACTTCCTGAGCACTCACAATAATAACAACTGTACAGGGGAGGACAGAGATGTGAACAAAATGAGGAGTAGATCTAAGTGGCAATTAATGTAGAGACTGAGCTCATTATATAGGGGCCGGCAGAGCTTGATACAACTTGTAAGAAGGACGCGCAAATGAAGCCATGGGGACAAAGAGTTGACAATCCCGCTCTGAACAACAGAAAGAACGACTTACTCTACTATAAGGGAGGAGGGGGGGAGTGAGGCAGAACACGCTCGTGATCAAACAGGCAGCACACTGTACGTTAGAATTACACAAAGGATGATGAAATCATAGGCTATGTAACACAAAGAATAGAAGAAAACAAGGTAGGAAACTTGGCGAAAAGGTATACATGCAGGTAATTAGGTACTATAATTGAATCGGCAGGTAGGAATATTGCATTAGGTGAATATTTGGGATAAACGCATAATCTGGTAAAGCAATCAGATGAGCACAGGAGACCATCAGACCAGCAGGTAAAACAATCAGGTCAACAGGTAGGACAGGTGGTGTGGATCAGAGCCCTCACTTCATTTCACTTCCCCTCACCTCTACTCAACTCACCTCACCTCCTCACCTCACCTCTTCACCTCCTCATCTCACCTCACCTCCCTGGCCCGTGGCACTTGTAATACTCCCACATTAACATTGATCCTCGCAGTGGGGGCTTCTAACACACACACACACACACACACACACACACACACACACACACACACACGGTTACAACAAGCTTAATCATTAACTAGTTAAGACGAAAACAAAAGAGTACAAATTAGATCTTTAACCTAGAATTCCTAAGAAAGTAAAAATCGAAATATCAGAGCATTCAATACATATGTTTGGAGACAACGAGGAATGAGATACTGACTAGGAGAATGCATGTGATTCAGGTGAAGGGGAAGCGGCAAAGGGAAACTGAAACTGGGATGAAGGGATCGGGATATGAAAGAAAGGGTTCTGTGTTGGAGAAAGAGCAGCCTTATGTAGGAGATATGGGTAACATAGAGGTGATTCGTTTGTGGTCGCCCCTCCTGGATTAAGGTATCTGATTATACCGGTATTAAAGCTGCCACTCATTAAAGGTGCACTAGGAAACGGGAAATTGGCAGCTGTTTCAATGTCGGCAGCAGACACGGATTAGGGGGGAAAAAGATCATGTCTAACTATATGGCTAGAATTTTATGATAAGATTTCTCACGTCCACAGTAGCTATTACCCATTAGACCTAGCACACTTAGGCTTCCAGACAACCTAGTTAAAGTACTTCACGGTAAATTATTGTACAGAATTAAAACTCTAGGAATCAGAGATAATTTTAACAGAAATTTGTTCGGGGGGTACATACTAGGAGACAAAGAGTCGTGGTAAACTGCACATCCAGTTGGGTCATAGTAACGTCACAGAGATTAGTTCTAGGGTAAATTCTGTGTACAGTTTACTTAAGTTTTATTGATGTAGGATTCAGTAACTACATATTGAAATTTGCGGATAACATGAAGACGGGTACTTGTATTCTGGCGGATCATAATAGGCTAAATCTGCAATCACAGTTAAACGAAATTTGGAATGGTCATCTTCGTGACAAATGCCATCCTGTGTAGTAAAGTGCTAACTGTTGCAAATCGGAATTCTTTCTACTTATTAAGTTTCTTTTCACCCTATCAGGAGCGTAGGATTTCATCACTAGGCTACTCAGACCCGTCATTGAAGGAAAGAGTGACCTGCCTCGCTCTTCCCTGAATGGCATTATGTAAAAAATAAACTCCAACCCTCCCTTAGATGGAAACCCTCACGATCCCCATCCAGTTCGATCACCAACCAGTAAGCCATCACACGTTCATTTAGTTATATGGTTGCCACCCAAACTAATAAATGGTTTCCCAGATTGCAGGAGACCGTTCGGCTTGTCACTCACTACAGTTACCTCAAAGTTGCACTAAATTGAATGAATGGATGGTTACGCACCTCACCTACCACATTGCACAGCCTATTCCAGATGAGTCGTCACAAAACTGTTTTATATAAGGGAATGATGATGTCTTTACTCTTGACATCTTGAATCTGATGTTTTCGTTTATAATAATAACAAGTATTATTATTATTATTATTATTATTATTATTATTATTATTATTATTATATTCCTGGAGCATTCTCCTCACCTTGGGTTAGACTGTTATAATCTGAGATGTTATAAATTATCTACCCTTCATTAACTTTCGGTGCTGTGGCATTCGACAAAACTAGATAGAATCATCTAGAAACAGCAGAAATAAAATAAAAATATTTCAACAACCTCTGTTTATATATCTATAGCCAGACGCCATCATCCCGTATGGGGTGGCTGTTTGTACCTGACGGGCAGGGGCACTAACCCTCCGCCAGCCCACTTGTTGACCGGTAGGGAATTGAAGGGATAATGTGCAACTTTGGTTTATGAATTTTAAAAATCAATGTCCGCTTTTGGTAACTTTATTTCACTTTAATTCATAAGAAGCAGCCACTCGTAGGTGTTTGCAGCATCTTCAGCGCAGACATTTTTGTCCTGGCATTTTATATCGTGCAATGAGAGCTTCCTTCTCGCGATTATTGAAAAAGATAACTGGAACGGATGTGAGGGGTGTAAGGCTGAGAGGATGACCGCGAATAGGATGGATGGACAGTGTGAAGCGAGCGTTAGATGCGAGAGGGATGACTGTAGTGCAAGGAAGAGTGGCTGCACGTGATAGGGATGAGTGGAGAGAAATAATTGTAAATGTATAAATGGTGACGCGGCCCCGAGGGGATATCCCCCTGCATTTAGTCTGATCAGCTGATCAGGTCAGGTGCGGGTACGGGATGGGTCCATTATGATGTGGCAGGGGTAAACCAGCCCTGCTGTCGGGCTCTGTTGCGGCTATCACTGATTGCACTGCGCAGTTGATCCTTGTTCGGTGTGGCGCAGTGAGGATCTGTCTCTTTTCCCCTTGAGGCTTAGATACGAGGAAATTTTGTGTGTGTGTGTGTGTGTGTGTGTGTGTGTGTGTGTGTGTGTGTGTGTGTGTGTGTGTGTGTGTGTGTGTGTGTGTGTGAACTGGGGGTGTGTCGTCCTGTCTCGGCTACCCTCCTATTTGAGGGGAAAGCAGCCTAGATATATAGATAGATAGCTTTCATTTTGTTTACCTTCATCCCATTGATATTTTTTCTGCATTATTCATGCTTCGTTCAGACGACTTTCTTTAACTAAAAGCAGTGTCGCAGTAACGAAGAGGTTAATGAGGTATACATATAAACACTCAGGACCAAACAGTCGCTTCTGTGGCGAGGAAAATCGTCTGATGGTATCAAAAATAAAATGAAAAAGTCCTCGGACTGATGAGATTAAGGGAAGATACATCATCATTCTGCTGCACAAAGGCCTTGTGGGGCCACACCAGGGATATGCAGTACACTTTATATGACTTACCTACACAAGGACATAACAAAATTAGCATCGGTGCAGTACAGTGCATCACACCTCATGATGAAAGTGCTGACTCACGTAAACGACACTGCTTGTCTTTTTCAAAGTACAGTATTGGTTACCTTGATTTTTTTTTTTTTTATCTTCCGCACCAGGTAGAACTATACTTCCAGATACATCCTTGAACGCACCAACATATAAATAAAAAGACGTGCATCAGTTGTTGTAGTTACACAACTCCTGTCTGTCTGGCCGAGAGGGTCGGTTGACCACAGGATGGCAACTGCTTCTGCGGGGCCGTCCTACAAGTACAGTGCAGTGCATACACCATGTAGGAATCCGGCGCCTCCTTATGGCAGATAACGCCTTACTAGGGTTGGATCAGGATCCTACCCACGGCGAAGTGCAGGGAAATACTGGGAGGTTTGGCTCCCTAGTGGGTGCCGCAGCTGCTCCACCCAGGGGTCACAGCGCCACCACGCATGGGCTTTCCTTAAGTTCTCATGCATCAGTTATGAACGGACACTGTCTGCTACGTGAACACGCTAAAACACAGTTGGAATGTACCCCGTTTCATGTAACCCTCAGAATTCTTCTGTTTGAAATAACTGTTACAGAAAAATTATAATAGCAATCGCTGACGACACCAACAAATACATGCCAGACTAGACACGCATCACTTACTATTACATTCTTTCTCGTATTTAAACACCATAATATAATGTTGATAGACAAGATTCGCAGGCGAGCAAGTTAGATTAAATAATAGACAAATATATAATTATAACAGTAATTACTAGTAATGCTGCTAAAATAAACTTAGCCATACAAGCCTGCATTAATTGCTCTCAGGTGCTATCTGGTACATGAACACTGTAAAATGCTGGCGTCATGCAAAACTAGCCATTGTGCTGGTTGCATTAAGTAATACCGAAAAAATATATACTTACCCATTAGCATGTGCATGAAATGGAAAAACAAGATGGGCAAAGCCTAATTATTGTAGTATCATTCTTTCTTTTTTTTTTTTTTTCAATATGAAGACGGATGGCTTCATAAACGTAGCAATTTGTGTTTTCACTTAATTTTCCTCCCAGAAGATCACTCATGCATGGTTGTCCTTCTAGGCTGCCGCTTCCGCCCAGAGAGGGGCCCGAACCTGGAAGTAGCATCCCAGGAGGCTGCCCTATCAATGGGTGTATAATGGCGGGGCAGTTACAGTGCTAAGGCGCGCTTGGAGGGTGTCCCTGCAGCTGTCTTGGCAGGGTGACCCGAGGCCATTGCCACAGCCGCTGGTTAAGTCTGGTGGGCTAGGGGTCCCAGATCTCTTTCCTGGGCCTGGGACTGTGCAGTGGGTGGGGCCTATGGCATGTCTCTCCCATTCTTATTTTACTGATTATGATCAAGTTAAAGAATGTAATTCAAAGCAAGCCTGAGGACATTAAATCACCAAGAGGGATCAGAGTGGCTTCGTGGAATGTGGCAAGTTTGAGGGGCAGAGCAAGGGAAGTGGTTGAGGTAATGAGTAGGAGGTGGGTGGATGTGGGATGTGTGCAAGAAGTCCGGTAAAGGGTGGATCAGCCAGAAAGATTACTGGGAGAGATTGTTGCTATAAGTTGTTTTGGCAGGGTAGGATAGATAGATATGGGGGTGTGGGTGGGTTGGTTGGGAAGAAATGGAATATGTCATGAATGTTATGAGAGTAAGTGATAGGATAAAAGTCGCGAAAATTTTGTTCGGTGGGTTGGTGTTTGGAGCTGTATCGGCATATGCTCCACGGGCAGGCTTGGACGCAGTAGAGAAGGATAGATTTTGGGATGACTTAATACGTGTAGTAAGTGATATGGGGATGATGAGATTGTAGTATTAGGGGGGAATTTAAATGGTCATGTAGGTGATGCAGCTCAAGGATATGAGGGAATACATGGGGGATGTGCATATGGTACAAGAAATGAGGAAGGGGAATGGATACTTGAGTCTGGGGAGGCAATGAAAATGATTGTGTGCAACACACATTTTAGGAAATGAGAGAGTAGGTTGATTACGTACGAGTCTGGGGGAAATAGCAGTCAGATAGACTGTTCCCTGGTCAGGAGGGCTGATAGGTGGTTAGTGAAGAATGTTAAAGTTATAGGGAGAGAGGAGTGTGTGCAGCAACACAGGTTATTGATATGTGACATGGTGATTTAGGAGCGGGTGATGCAAAAGAGAACCTCTCCACCTAGAAGGAAAATATGGAAGTTGAAAAACCAATTAGTAAGGGATGCCTCTTTATAGCAAGATGAATAGAATGGTGGCTGAACAAGTAGACGTGGACGGAAGTACTAATGAACGGTACAGAGTCCACAAGACCAACCTTTTGGGAGTTACTGATTCAGTGTGTGGATGGACAAGAGGCCCACCAAGACATAAAGTGACTTGCTGGTGGGGTGAGGGTGTAGAAGCTGCAGCTTAGGAGAAATGGCTTTTCCAAGATTAGAAGGAGGGTGGTAGCAAGGAGGAATACTTGGCTGTCAAGCGTAGAGCTAGAAAAGAGGTTTACAGGGCGAAGTCTGAGTCACAGAGACTTTTACTTGATAACCTAAATAGTGTGGAGGGGAAGATTATGCTTTTCATGGTGGCAGATCAGATGAAGAGGGAGAATGGGGATATCATAGAGGTGCAGTGTGTAAAGAATGATGAACGAAGGGTTGTGGTGAACAGTAAGGATATTAAAGATGTATGGAAAGAGCATTACAGCCGGTTGTTGAAAGAGGAGTTTGACTGGGACAGAGAAAGTTTGGAGCAAGTTGGTCCAGTGTTTGGCCCTTGGCCTTTGATCGGCTCTGCTACTGTGAGCGGGGCAATAGGCAGGATGCAGATGGGGAAGGCAGCAGGTGTTTCTGGGTTGATTGCTGAAATGTTGAAAAGTTGAGAAGATATAGGTGTGAGGTTAGTCACTGACCTGATAAATACGATTATATATGGGTGTGTTGTCCCAGATGATTGGCTGAAGGGTGTAATTGTGAATGTGTACAAGGGTAAGAGTGATGCCCTGGAAAGAGGAGATTATAGAGGCATAAAGCTTTTAGACCAGATAATGGAGGTAATGGAGAGAGTTCTAGAAAGTATGATTAGAGAAAGAATGAATATTGATGAGATGCAGTTTGGGTTATGCTAGGCAAAGGGACCACTGATGCCATATTTATTGTTCGACAGCTTCAGGAGAAAATATATAGGAAAGAATAGGGAACTGTATTTTGTTTTAGTTGATTTGGAGAAGTCCTTTGACAGAGTCTCTAGAGAGGTGGTGAGGTGGGCAATGAGAAAGCCTGGGATCGAGGAGTAACTGGTTAGGGTCGTTATGGCGATGTATGTGAGTACGCACACCCAGGTAACGATGAATGGCGATTTGAGTGGTGAGTTTTCCGTGAATGTTGGTGTGCATACGAGGTCAGTTTTGAGCCCCTTGTTGTTTATCACGGTACTTGAAGCCCTCTCACGTGACTTCAGAAATGGACTCCGGTGGGAGATGTAAGCTGACGATTTGGTGTTGGTTGCAGAGAGTGAAAGGGAGGCGAAGGAAAGATTTAGGAAGCGGAGAGATGGTATGGGGCACAAGGGCTTAGGAGTAAATGCAGATAAAACAAAAGTGATGGTATCTAGGGCTGAGGGCGGTACTGTCAAAGAAGAGGGAGAATGGCCGTGTGCGATTTGTCACAAGGCCGCCTTGGGAAGTAATCCGTCTTGAGCAGTGTTCGTGATAAGTGGGTGCATAACAGATGTAGTGGTATTAGAGGTAGATTGCTATATAATGTTGATTTCATGTATGCTGTGTGTGTGGGAAGAGCATGTGGATATTGCCAAGCGTGAAAGGATTGAATTTGCTGGTGCGTCTCTTGAGTGTATGGATGATTTTTGTTATTTGGGAGACATGTTATATGCTGGAAGTGGGGCTAGAGCGAAGATTGGTTGTAAGAAGTTTAGGAAGCTGTTGCCTCTCCTGACACTGAGAGGGCTCTCCCTCCGTGCTAAGGGATCTTTGTATTTGGCATGTGTTAGGAGTGCAATGCTGTATGGTAGTGAGACCTGAACAGTAAAGGAAGAGGATATTCGCAGGCTCAAACTTACAGAAATGGCAATGATTAGGTGGATGTGCAGTGCGTCCTTGAGTGCTAGGCCTGGAAGGGCTAAGTTTACGATGGAAGAGTTGAGAGGTATGATGGGACTGGAGTGTATTGGTGTTGTGATGAGGACAGGTAGATTGAGATGGTCTGGGCATGTGGAGAGGATGGGGGATGATAACTGTGTGCAGAAACTGAGAAGTGTTAATGTTGGGGGTAGGGTAGTGAGAGGGAGGCCGAAAAAAAACCTGGGACGAGGTTATCGAGTGTTACTTCAGGGTTAAGGGACTAAACAGGGAAGCTGCCAGAGATCAAGCAAAACGGAGAGCAGCCATTTGGTTACCAAGGCCGACGCATACAAGCATGTTGGAGCCTTCAAAAACGAAATTGAAAAAAGAAAACGAAACTTACAGCTGGACGGTGTAAAGGGTGCCGTAGTCTTCTGCTTTCCACTTCTTTTCTCACCCTATTGTATTTTTCTCCAGTTATGAAATTTGATACGAAAACATTTTATTAAATTCATGGTGCAGTGTGGTCACTAAGGAAGGGCCATATATTTTGTGTGGGTTGTGAACCTATTTAACTCTCTCTCTCTCTCTCTCTCTCTCTCTCATCTTTACCTCTTGTACTGGCGTGTTTTTCGTTGGTCTCTGCTGTTTGCCATCATTCGCATTGCTTTAGTGATGTGCTTTTCTTGTGTGTGTGTGTTTTTTCTTTAATATATGTGGACAACTTCCTTTCCTTTATTTTTGGCGTGTTGTTTTCTTTCGTCTCTGTCTTTTTTTGTATTAAAATACCGTGTTTTCACTGATTTACAGGCATACCATTTTTTTTTTTTTTAACCAACTGGCGAAAGCACAAGGAGATTGTTTGTTTGATCTGGTTAGCTTATTTATTTTCTTTGCCTCTGTTGGTGAACAAGATTATTGAAAAATACTATTGAATGGAACTGCACCAAATTCTGTATAATGACTGAGGACCATCAAAGGAATACGTGATTATTCCTGGGCAAACAATGCCATGGGACTTATGTCAGTGATTGAATAAACTAAGAAATAACTGTTTTGATCTGATTCCGACTAAACTTGATCGAAGAACTTGGAAGAAGAAGAGGCAAAGAAGTTGGATATTGAGAACAGTCGGACAAAGGAAAAGATCACGGAAGAACCTAAAAAAAAAAAAAAAAAAATCTGATTCTAACTGCGGCAGTTTTGATGCGACTTGGATGAAACTTCGAGGAACGTTTTAAGGTAAACCGAGGATAAAACTGTTTTACTGGACTTTCAGAACAAAAATGCGTCAGTGGTCAAAGTCGTAACATAAAGTAAAATTACATACTTTTCAGTTTTTACCATAGTGGATGAGTTAAGGAATATGTACGGATGAAATATTTCGCTTTTATGATCAATCAGTAGGAGGTCAAAGGAACCTGGGAGGGTCAAAATTTCTGCGTAGTGACTCAGTGAGCGCCTATCGTGTCTGAGATGCCTGTTCATCAGTTTCGAATCATGCAGAGGAATCTCGCCATAAGCAGTATTTCAGAGACGGGGAAACTGTTTCAAATTATCTCCTCTAAACTATAATTTTACATCATGTTTTCATTTCTTTACCCTCGAATTACAGGTGTCCATTGATTGTATGGACGGACATTTAGACTAATTGTACAGCGAGGGTGTTGCAGTATTTGAGTACTTATTCTTGCACTGGAGTTATTTTCTTTAATCTCCATGCTCTTTCATCCTCCTCCGACACATCCACGTATACACAGGCCATTTCTGTGACCTTCCTCTGTAGTTTCCTTTCGTCTGTGTTCTGTCATGCTTCCCTGTGCTTTTTTTATGGAATCTTTCTTGGGTTTCTGTGGACAAAGCCCTTCTCCGTCCTCCTCCTAATTTTTCTTATTTTTCTGAGCCCCACAAATCGGATCACACAGTTCTGGACTTTCTGCCCTCGGTATTGTCTTTTGCTTTAGAAATTATTTAGGGTCTCTCTCTCTCTCTTTCTCTCTCTCTCTCTCTCTCTCTCTCTCTCTCTCTCTCTCTCTCTCTCTCTCTCTCTCTCTCTCTCTCTCTCTCTCTCTCTCTCTCTCTCTCACACACACACACACACACACACACACACACAACACATTATCTTTTTTTGCGAAAATTATATAACACCTTCGTTACCTTAACACACTGACTACATCAACTTTTCCTGCTAATTCGACTGGTGTTGGCATAAATTAATTACTGAAGCGTGTCCATAGGTATAGATTATCCACATAATACAAATTCACTGGGTTTGCATATCCTCTATTATTATAACTATTTCCATTGGGTGATTTAAGTTATTCTTGCTGTTACGAGAACATTAAATTAACCTTTTGAGCACCCCAGTAATGATAGGGATAATGACTTGTTAATGTGACCCTTCTTGTTGAAAAGTAAAGTTGGAACAGGATAATAAGTTAAACTAATGTATGAAGATGTAGGGGTGGCGCAGAGAGAGAGAGAGAGAGAGAGAGAGACAGACAGACAGACAGACACACACACACACACACACACACACACACACACACACACACACACACACACACACACACACACACAGAGAGAGAGAGAGAGAGAGAAGGGGGGGGTTAAACACATATACCATATCCTTACATTATTGTAATTACATAATTTACTGTATTGCATGGTGGAGCGATAATTGTCATAAAATTCTGGCAGTATTTTGCCGGGTTAACTGTTACATTATAATGGCACTTACTGGAGTGAAATGATACATGTAAGGGTGGAGTTACATGTCCTTTTACTGTCTCGGTCTAGTTGCCATGTTTTATTTTTTAGCACTGTGTCGTCCTTACAGTTTCATGCATTCTACAAAATGTATTTATAATGCATGGTTTCAAGACAGTGTGGGAGAGTGGGAGTATGGATGGAGTATTTGCTAGGGGGCAGGTAAGAATGAGAGGGCAAAAGAGGATGTATGTACTGCTGTGCGCAAGAGGTGGAAAGAGAATAATAAGAAAGTATGGGTCAGTTGGCTTAGGAATTGTGTGGGTAAGATTGAAAGTGGGAATACAAACGTGGGCGATTGTGTGTGTGTATGCGCCAACGCAAGATCGTACAGGCAGAGTGAAAGAAGAGTACTGGGCAAATGTGGAAGCGTGCATGGAAAGTTTGTGAGGAATGAGTGAGTGTTTTTGATTCGAGATATGAATGGAAAAGTAGGGACTTTGAAGGTGGATGGAGTTGTTGGCGAGTGGGGTGTGCCTGCAGTAGTGGATGAGAATGGCAGTACTTTAGTGGACATTTGTGTGGGGAGGGGGTTGGTGATAGCCAATACCCTCTTTGGGAACAAAATGATCCATAGGTATACGTGGCGAGTGATGAGAAGGGTTGCTGGTGAAGTGAATGAACTGAAGGACAGTGATTGATTATGTGTGTGTGGATGACAGAATGAGAAGGTATATACTGGATGGAAAAGCATACAGAGGTTGGGGGAGTGGACTTTCTGACCACAGATTGATGGTTGTAAAAGTCAAGATTCAAGTGCAGTGGAGGAATAGGAGGAGGGAAGGACAGGAGGAAATAGTCCATAGAAGGAGGGTAGAAAAGTTGAACGAGGACGGAAAAAAAGGCAGAATATAAGAGAAAAGTGGAGGAGCGATTGGGTAAACATGATTTGTAGCAGATGGGGGAGATGGAAGGTGTATGCCAGATATTCATAGAAGAAATATGTGCAGCACGAGAGGTGATGTATGGGGTGAAGAGAAGACGAAAGGGGGTGAAAGGAACAGCAGAGTGGAATGAAGAGGTGAGGCAAGCTGTGGAGCAAAAGAAAGCATACAGTGAGTTAATGGGAGGCAGAGGCATCATGGAAGTTCAGAGAAGGAAGAGAGAATTATATGTAGAGAGGAAAGGAGAGGTGAAAAGATTAGTAAGAGACACCAAGAAGAGATTGGATTAGGAATAAAGAAGGAATTTGAGTGTAAAGTGGAGGGAATATAAGAATATGTTCTGGAAGGAGGTTGAGAGATTTATACAGGGTGACGAAGAAGTTAGTATGCTGTACCCCCTCCACAATATGTCTACCCCCGATGTATATATGTCCCCCCCCAATGCATACATGCCCCCACTAAATTTGCTAGGTCAGCATGCTTTCCCACGCCTGAAGACGCCGTTATTGCATCAGTTCTTAGCAGACAGCCGACACGGGCAGACTGTTTTACTGTGAGCTATAAACTCCTTATCTAGCTGTTTGTACACGGAGTTTCTATCACCAAAGTATTGCAAGTTACATTTGGTAGCAGCGGTGTTTCGAACCATCACATTCTGACCACCTCCTTGGATTTTTTTTGTGATACAACAAGATAAACGACGCCTCGTATCTGCCAGCCTCGCCCCTCCTCCGTGCCTCTATACCTTGGCTGTGCTTTTCGAGTGTACCATTTTTCTCACCAGTGCTCACCTCTCAAACACCCGCACCCATAAGCCTTGTTCCTCACCGCACGTGTCGCCGTCGCCGACCTACGCACCTGTTGCACCTGTTCCCAGCACCTGTTCCGGACTCATCATAGCTCCTGCCCCCACGGTGCCACTTCTCACTGTCTGCCCGCTGTCTGCCCACCACCATTCTCTGCATTTGCAATTCACCAGCTCTACACCTGCCTTGCGCCGACATCTGCCTCACCACCCACCACCGGCCTCCGCCGTCGCCCGCATCTGGTCTGCATTACGGAGCCTCCTAAGACCGCCACTCCCTGCCGGTGATTCATCGCGGCGTCTCTTCTCCTCTCCGCCCAGCTGTCTCTCCACCCCCGCCCCGCCCCGTCGCCCCGCCCCGTCGGCCAGCCCGCCCCGTCGCCCCGCCCCGCCCCAGCCCAGCTACGCCCAGCCGCCCTGCACGTCATACATCTCGACACTCCCGTTTCTACTGTGTAACTATAGTATATCTTTCCTTTCTATAGAGATTATCCTCGATTTTCTCTACAGATTGGTTATTGTAAATATTCCATCTCATTTCCATTACCCCGTTTTCATCTTCACCTACGTTATTTATTATCCATCTCATCCTTCGCATTTTATTTAAACCATTCCTCCCCGCACCTTCATTCATTTTCACACCTAGTGTATTCCATTCTCCCATTGTTATTTATACATTTCCACCTACGTATCCATCTTCATCCTTTCATCTTCCATTGCCGCATTAAATGTCATACTTTCCACGTCAACCGCTTACCACCAGCCCTCTCGACCCGGAAACATCACCTGCTCATACCCCGTCTGCCGACTCTAACACAATCACTCATTTACGAAGTGGCAAAGAGTACCACCGCCCTGTATCTGAGACTCCCGTTTCACTTCCCGCAGAATCACTTACTACCCGTCCTACCCTCGTAAATCCAGATACCTCCTCCTCTACTCCTGCCTCTACACTCCCTTCTTCTTCCTCTACTCTTCCCCTGTCGTTCCCTCTCCTGCCTCCCCTTCATACCGTCTTGCTCAGCCCTTAACTGCCACTACCTTCTCTCTCTCCCACACCTCTCCTGCCGCCACTTCTACACTTCCAGCCATGGCCAACCCTCCACAGTCTATCTATCTCGACGATGCCAATCGTCCCAAATTTACCGGCCAGACCCAACTTGGTCTGTCTATGATTTCCTCAGAGAAGTTGAAATAGAAATAAATAATACACAAATTACGAGGAATCGCTCAAAGTAGCTTACCTCCTCGGTCGCTTGCATCACAGTAAATCAGACATCGGATCCATGATCCGTGCAGGACATTTCGATAGCATTCGTACCTTTGCTGATTTTCATGGAACTCATCAGCCTTTGTTGCCAGCATTCAAATATACCGCGTCTCTCATGGGATTCATTAATCTCCTAAACCAACTAGATGAGGACTTGCGCGTCCCAAGCGCATATGCCAAGCTCCGCTGCTGCCGCCATGAAAGCAACTAGTAGCGAGATGCTCCAATTACTGGTAGGCACGAAATGGTTAGAAGACAAGAACGGCGTTCCGATGCTTCACTCACCAACTTTGCTGACTTAATTGGTTACCTCAGATTCCTTCACTGGCTTACTCCCTAAACAGCCAGAGCTAGCCTTGGAAATCGGTTTCAATCCAGGAGATAAAATTATTCAGGTCACTAAAGCCATTCATGAAAGAACAGGTTCGAACTACACGCATCAGGGCACCACCCAACCCTTGGCCTCCTCAGTCTGTCACATCTCCACTACCCCAGACCAATCTCGCCTGTCCACCACACGCTGCAGACCTGCCACACATCGCTCTCTACCCGGTCGTGATCATTCTAGCGCCCGACGGAACAGACAATCTTCGATTCTTTGCTGGTACTGTGGTCATCCTGGACATCGAGCATCCAGTTGCGACCGTACATACAGACGTCCTCACTCCCAAACCAGACAGCATACGCCTTCCGCTCACGTCGTCCACACTGCAAATACCACAAATCAAGCACGACTCACACCACTGAGGAATGTCGTTACCTCAACCGCCCACAGTCGGGAAGCGCCGCGCCCGATCGGACCAATATCACGTAGAACCAGAAACCCAACTCCCCATCCGCCATGTAGGTCCATAACATCCTCGGGTTTAGTCATTCTCGGAAGCAGTCATGACATACCAACGTCATTCTTCTTGGACACAGGATCTATAGTAAATCTCATCTCCGAAAATTCCTTACAAATTATTCATCGCCATCACAGCCACGTCAGTTTCCTAGAACCACCAGACATTCGCCTATGTGGTGTTAACGGCTCAGAGTTTAAGGTTAAGGGAAGAGTCACCCTTGAAGTAAACTCCACAGAGCTTTGCCCCCTATCCTCATTGAATTTCATGTCACTAATGACTTACAGTATCCCGCAGATGCCCTTATTGGTTTCTCTACCATGGCACAACATTCCATTGCATTATTACCTGCTTGTGGTAGTATAGACATTTCTGGATTCCCGGTTTACACTATGGAATGTCCCCGTCCTGTTCTTACGATCAAATCAGTCCTTCAATTACCTCTGTCCCTATCACTACCAAAAAGTCCAACCCAGCCCAAATCACCGCTCTCATCATCTGAGAATACAGAGATCATTCCTTTACTGACTGCGAGCAAGGACATAAATTCCTCAATGTCTCCTGATGCATCATCTCAGCCCTCGAACATGGCTCTTACATCCTCTCTCGACAACACTATCGCTGACTCAGACATGTCTCAGTTACCTACCTCACACAGTCTGAATGATCTCCAACACGCAGAGACGAAACGTGCAGTAACGAATACGTGCACAATTTTGTTACCGCATGAGTTCACCAAAGTCTGTTTGTGTTGCCGGTGCAAAAGAAGGAGTGGATGTACTAACCCTACCTGAGACATGTTGTGTGAATGGCTTGACTTATGAGTCAGCGTGGTGTACAGTCTTAGAGGACAGTTTATGCTACCTGTACTTGCTCAATGTCACAAATGCTCCACTAAAACTTAAAAGTGGTGTAAAGATTGGAGACTTCCTAGTATACCCAGCAGCCGTAAAGGTGTGCCAGGATTCTTCAATTCCTACTATTCAGACTGATGATACGCCAATCGGTGTATGTACTATTAACTCTATGGGATCAGCGCCGACGCATTCACCCGATATGCTCTCACATCTCACTTGCACAGATTTCACAGAACATACGCCTCAACTCCTCGACCTTCTGACCTCGTACAGAAACGTGGTTGCCTTACCTGGTGAACCGATGGGTAGAACAGACCTTGTCAAACATACGATTGAACTACTCCCAGGAACTCAGCCGATTTACATACCAGTGTATCGATTGCCTCAGCCAGAGAAAGCAAACAGATAAAATGGTACAGAACATGTTAGACCAAGACATTATTGAACCCTCCGTCAGTCCATGGAATAGCCCACTTTTCTTAGTACCAAAGAAGGACGGCAACTTTCGACCAGTAGTCGACTATCGTAAGGTCAATTCTGTCACCGTTCCAGACCGTTTCCCGTTACCTGTCCTCACTGATTTGCTAGAATCCCTTGGTGAAAATAACGTAGTCTTTTCATCTTTAGACCTCCTCAGCGGGTACTGGCAGGTCGAAATGGATGAGTCCTCTCGCCCAGTCACAGCCTTTAGCACCCCTTCCGGACATTTTCAGTTTAAGAGACTCTCTTTTGGTCTGAGAAATTCTCCTTCCGTGTTCATGCGACTTATCCATTCAGTCTTCAGCGGTATGATGGGACACTCTCTTTTTGCTTACCTAGATGATATCATTGTTGTGAGTAAATCCATCCCTGATCATTTTACCAAACTCCAGCAAGTCTTTGAATGCCTCCAGCTCGCAGGCTTGAAAATCAATCTCAGTAAATGTGACTTCCTGCGAAAGAAAATCAAATTCCTAGGCCATGTCATAGATGCACAAGGCATTCATACTAATGAGGATAAAACTAAGGCGATCATTAACTTCCCAGAACCTACCACTACCGACGCTGTACGAAGTTTCCTGGGCCTCAGCGGCTATTATCGTCGCTTTATCCGGGATTACGCGAAGATCGCCGCTCCTCTGACCCACTTACTCAAGCAGAATGTGCCCTTTGTTTAGACTAACGACCAGTCACAGGCTTTCCAAAAGCTAAAGACAGCTCTTGTAAATGCCCCTGTTCTAGCGTTCCCTGATTATACCACACCCTTCCTTCTCTGCACAGACGCCTCAGGCACTGGACTTGGTGCCGTTTTGATGCAACTCGATGAAGCATCAAGGAAGCGCGTAATAGCGTATGCTAGTCGCACCCTTACAACTGCTGAACGTAACTACAGTGTCACAGATCTCGAAGCACTAGCGGTAATCTGGTCCTTGAAACATTTCAGAGATATAGTCTATGGTTATCCAGTGCATATCCAAACAGACCACCTTCCACTATGTGATTTGTTCAAGAATCGCAACCTAACAGGTAGGTTAGCTAGATGGTCTGTCATCATCCAGGACTTTAATCCCACTTTTCAATATGTACCAGGCAAGTTGAATGTAGTCGCAGACGCACTCTCACGTCACGTAGCAGCAGCTATAACATCACTGCAGCCTGAAGTAACTGAAAATACTACACTAACGTCAGAAGTTGTTCGAAACTTTCAATGCCAAGACCCCATGTGGTCCAAAGTCATTTATTTCCTAGAATCTGGCGATGCCTCGACCTTACCTACTCTGCCAGTATCACTAGATGAGTTCATGCTGGATGATGATCTCTTGTACAGGAAAACACTGCTAACAGGCAAAGATATGCCCAATCGCGAAGTACGCCAACTTGTTGTCCCCAC
This sequence comes from Coenobita brevimanus, assembly GCF_032717465.1. NCBI lineage: Eukaryota > Metazoa > Arthropoda > Malacostraca > Decapoda > Coenobitidae > Coenobita > Coenobita brevimanus. The sequence continues at coordinate 15,880,183 of NC_136955.1, read as the reverse complement.
TGCCCTGATACCAAAGGTTCTTCATATTGTTCATAATACTCCTCAAGCTTCCCATCCAGGTAAAGACCGATGCTTGCGCCAAGCACGTCTCAAATACTATTGGCCAACCATGCGCCGTGATATCAATGCCCACTGTGACTCTTGCCTCTCCTGCCACCGCCACAAAGGATCAACAGGCTTACCAGCACCTCTCTTACAACACCCAATCCCATCACGACCATGGGAAACTGTCTCAATCGATCTCTTTAAACTACCTCTCACAGAATCTGGCGCTGAGTACTTGTTCGTAGCGGTCGACCACTTCTCCCGCTACTGTGTCCTCGTCCCCCTCTCTGACAAGACCACGAAGAGCGTTGCCCGTGCCTTTGTAGATCACGTAATTTGCCCATTCAGTACCCCTCATACCATTCTTACTGACAACGGTACAGAATTCAACAATAGCCTTCTAGATGAGATCTGTCGCCACTTTCATATCAGTAAGTGCAATGTCGTGCCTAACCATCCAGCTTCCAATGGCCTTGTAGAACGCCACAACCGAAAAATCTTAGAGTCCCTCAGACATCTAGGCTCCCATAGTTCGTCCTGGGATGACTGGATTCCCCAAGTGGCATCCTCCATCAATAGTTCCATCAATGCATCCATTGCTGAATCTCCCTTCTTCGTCCTCTTTGGCTTTGACAAGGACTTCCCATACTCTTTCTTATCCTCAAAGCCAGAACCCATCTACAACATGGATGATTATGTTAAACTAAAATTGGCCAACTTCCAGACAATCCACCAGTATGTCCAATCCACTTTGGCTTCCTCTCAGGAGGACATGCTGCAGCGCCAACATAAGTCCGCCTCTCCTATCACTATCAATGTAGGCGATCTTGTCTTTGCTCATTCCCATACGCTTTCCTCCAAGTTGGATGACAAATTTACAGGGCCCCACCGAGTCCTCACTCAACAAGGCAACAAATTTCACCTCCAGGACCTGTCCACTAGGGACACCAGATGGGTCCACGTCGATGACTTAAAGCGCGCACCCCGTGGCCTCGTGTTGGAAGAGTCACTTACACAACCTCCTGCCCCCTCTTCCCCTCCTCCCGTCCCTCAGTCTACCTTGTCTCCACCTATCCCTCAGTCTCCTTCATCTCCATCTCCACCTGCTCATTCATCAACCAATCAATATCGGTCCAAACTGCGCTCTGCCCATCAACCTCTTCACGACCTCCCCCATTAACTCTACCCTGATTTTCTAGGTAACGATGTTAGCGATCTCCCTGCTGGCAGTGCTGACCCTCCTGGGGTCTGGGTCAGGTCAGGACGATGGTGGAGTACGTCCCGGGGCCTTGGTCGGCTCAGGAGGCGAGGTCTCCTTGCGCTACGATCTTGCGCCCCTGGCCGACGTAGCCATTGCCCTACCTGCCTACGCGCACCAGCTCCACGGAATCAGGAACCATCTCACGGCCCTCATGGGGACACACAACCCGAATGAGTATCTCTATAACCCTTTCCTCCCACTCTCCTGGCAGTTGCAATGCATAAGTAACAGATTTACTGAGCTCATTGACACATTTTCTTCTTCTACCTCAAACTCAACATGGCTAATCTCCAACTGGCTGTTGACTCTCTCCTGTCTCAGGTCTCTACCTTGGCTCGTATCCTGGTCGATGCTATCAATGGACGTGTCACTGCCGACTTAGTACCTGTCTCAGCTCTCCGTTCTGTCCTGGAATGGGCTTACTCCACCTTCGGTCTCTCCCCAGTCCTCCCTTACTCCTCCCTTGAATATTATTATCTTGTTCTCGAAGCCACTCTTCTCACTACATACGTCGTCGTCCATATTCCTCTCCGTTCTGCCATAACCTTTAACCTTTTCCACCTCATTCCCTTCCCTTTCCGCCTCAACAACTCCTTCTTACAGGTATCTGTTCCTTCAGCGTATTTCCTCCTCTCCCATGATCATCTTTCCGTTGCCTTCCTTTCTTCCACAGACCTCCAGCAATGTTCCTCCCTTACTCCGACCTCTCGTCTCTGTGCTGCCCACCTTTTCGCTATCTTCCCTAGCAGTGCCACACCGTGTGAGTCTGCTCTAGTTCGTAACCATTCCATCTACTCGGCCTGTTCTTTTGTCCCAGCTCCTGCCCTCCCGGTCCACCATGCTCACCTCAACCATGTCCAGTACTTCTTCTTTGCTGTTCCCATCTCTGTCACAATCATGTGTCCTGGTTCTTCCGTTCACTCCGTCCCCGCTAGTGGTCTCTACAAAGCACCTGACTATTGTACCGTTAAATCAGAGTCCGTCATCACTTACGCCACTCGCTATCACCAAGCTGTTCGTAAACAATCCTATGACATCTTTCAACCAATCGACATGCCTTCAACCCTACCCTCTGCCAACATTACCATCACCTCCCCTCACTTGCGCATGCTCACCTTCCTCAATGACAGTGATTTCATTATGGATCAATTTTCTCTGGCCTTCAGCCGTTCATGGGTTCATCCAACAGTTGTGTTTCCCCCTGTGGTTATCGCTTTCATAGGTTTTCTACTCATCATCTGTGCAGTGCATTGTTGTGTCAGAAAATGGAACGTCGACTCCAGGAAATCAGAGTCGCTACAGGCATAGTACGCCCTACACACGACGTAGAAACTCCCCGTACTTAGTGCCCTCGCATTCCGTGACTACCATTGCCATCTAACAATTACCCAAACTGTGAACAGCACTCTGCCTACTAGAAAATGATGGTATTTCTTTCATGCATTACTCAGTGACAGTGTATCCTACAGAAAATCCACAAAAAAAAAAAAATGAAGGAAGAACAACACTAGAACTCTCATATCTACTCCTTGTTTATCATGTATCAAACTATTATTGTGTAATTCCCATTATGTTTATATATACCTTCGACCCTTACTGGATTTGTACCTATTATTCCTTGTATATCTTATATGTATATATCCTAATTCCCTCCCCTCCACATGGCCATGTCTCCCCTACTGCCCCTGTATCATACTTATCCCTTGTACAAACCTCCCTCGTCCTGCCTTCCTACTATAATCAAACACCTTTTCACTCCCGGTGTCAGGAGACACCGTCTCAGCTACCCGGGGGAGTAGTGTACCCCCTCCACAATATGTCTACCCCCGATGTATATATGTCCCCCCCCAATGCATACATGCCCCCACTAAATTTGCTAGGTCAGCATGCTTTCCCACGCCTGAAGACGGCGTTATTGCATCAGTTCTTAGCAGACAGCCGACATGGGCAGTCTGTTTTACTGTGAGCTAGTAATAAACTCCTTATCTAGCTGTTTGTACACGGAGTTTCTATCACCAAAGTATTGCAAGTTACAATGCGAGTGAAAGACAAAACAGTAGATTGATAGTGGAGAAGGGAGAAAAAGAGAGCATATGGAGAGAACACTTTAAGGAACTGGCTGAGAGAAGGAGGGTCATGAGGAAGGAAGAGATCGGTAGGATGGAAGTAGTGCAAGCAATGAAGAAAACCAAAATGGGGAAAGCTCCAGGAATTAATAGTGTGGTGAAATGATGAAGCGTGGAGGTTTGATAGTAGTAGAATGGATATGGAAGATGTGCAGATTGGCCTTGGAAGAAGGTAGAGTCCCGGAGGATTGGAAGTCATATATAATTATTCTCCTGCAGAAAGGAAATTGGGAAAAAGAAGTGTGTGGTAATCATCGGGCCATTTGTCTTTTTATTGTAATAGGGAAAGTATATGAAAGGATACTTATTAAAAGGGTTAGGGAAATTACAATGGAATCTGTTGGTGAAGAACAGGAAGGTTTTAGAAAAAGAAGAGGTAGTGTAGATCAGATATTCATCCTTAGGTTTTTAGTGGAAAAGTTTCTGGAGAAAGGAAAGAAGTTGTATATGGCCTTCATGGATTTGGAGAAAGCAGATGACAGAGCGGATAGACAAGGAATGTGGAAAATACTAAGAACATATGGAGTAAAAGGGACGTTGCTGAATGCTGTGAAGAGTACGCATGAGGTTGCAGAGGCTGCGGTGCGTGTAGAGAGTGAAATGAGTGAATTTTTCTTTCTGAATGATAGACTGAAACAGAGATGAGTCATGTCTCCATGGCTGTTCATTCTGTATGTGGATGGAGTTATAAAGGAGATACAAGGTAGAGCACTGGATGTTGAAGCAGCCCTAAGGAAAGAGTTCAGCGTCTGGAAACTTCCAGCTTGATGTTTGCAGATGATGCTGTATTGTTAAGTGAACATGAAGGGGATCTGTAAGACGTGGTGAGTGAGTTTGGGGGAATGTGTAAGAAACGGAATCTAAAGGTGGATGTAGGGAAGAATAAAGTTATGGTCTGCGTGAGAAATGAAGTCACTGAAAGTTTAGTATGGCTGGATGATGAGGAAATGGAAAATGTGTGTGCATTTAAGTATTTAGGTAGTGTGATGAATAAGGATGGAAGTGTGCTTGAAAGGGTACAACAAGGAAGAAAGGGTGCTGGTTCTTTGAAAGCAGTGATAAAGAATATGAAAGTGAGCATGGAGGTAAAAAAGTAGCTGCATGATAGTCATACGAACTATAACTAGAAGCTTGGACCTTGTTGGAAGTACGCAAGTCAAGAGTAAGAGTAGTGGAAATGAGTTATTTGAGAGGAGCTTGTGGTGTCAAATGGAGAGACAGACTGACAAATGAGGAATGAAGGAGCATTGTGTTGTGAATGTGGATGTGAAAGAAAGCTTTAGGAGAAATAGATTGAGTCGGTTTGCCCAAGTGGAGAGGATGGAGAGCGAGAGACTGACGAGAAGAGAGTATGTGAGTGAGGTGGAGGGGAGCGAGGAAGGGGGAGGCCAAGGGTGAGATACAAGGATGGAGTGGAGAGGTATATAAGAAAGAGGGGTGTGACCTGGGGAGAATGCATTGAAATGGCGGGGGACAGGGCGACGTGAAGGCGATTTCCTTGTGGCAACCCCTTACGGGATTAATGAGTCTGGCAATAGATAGAGTTCAACATTACAAGTTGTGCAGATGTTGTTACAAAGCACCTACCTCTACAAAGTGAGCTGCTGCATGTTTATATTTACACCCAAACTGGTGAAGCGAAAGCGGGGTAATGATTATTTCGACAAGCATATGGAGTATAGGGCATTTTACCCCTGGACAATTTTACCCCAGGACGTTTTCCCCTCTGGACATTTTCACCCTTGACTTATTTCCCCTGGAGCATAGAAATGCCATTGTTACTAAGTTACTTTAGTACCGACTCGCTCTTACTGTACAGTAGGTAGCCCAGTGCCCAGCACCACATCCCGGCCTACGCTGCCGTGCCACAGGACTCGGTCTGTCCCTTTTGTAACCCTCGTGTTTTGAAAATGGTTCTCTGCGGCCGCCTTAACGTCACCAAATGACCCCCTGAGGCATCTTCGTTTAGGATTCTGTTGAGAGTTCTTCAAGGCCATTTTCTGGTTTTTACATGGCCTTTTGATATATTTTTCTGACCCTTTCTAGTCTGGTAAAAAGGCATCCAGCAACTCTCCTGCAATCCAGAGCCTGTTAAGTGGCTTTGGATTATCCTTTTTCTTTCATGAGTTTGTAGGTAAACTGAACTATTCTTTTGCCAGACCCTCGATTTTTCATATTAGCATTTTCCTGACGGTCAAACAGCTTAGCTGTTCCAATTTAGCACAAAATAGCAAAGCAATAAAAAAGTTCAAGACACTAGGCAAGTCTGCAAGAGTAATTCTGGCAGTAAAAGGATTAACCACTTCACCCAACGTACGTCATTATCACTGCTGATATTAGACGATTTTAGTCATCGTAGAAGATTATCCTAGTAGTGAAACGGTTAATGAGGCCTGTGTTTACCTCCCTCTGTTCGAAAAATCCTCCCTGATATAAAAAAAAAAATCGTTTGTTGAACAAGAACAGCTCGTCGCCTTTAAACCAATGACGGATTTATGTTATTCGTGTTACAAACAGACGATTTCATTTAGTATCGGAGACACTTATTTTTTTATTGTAGGGATTATATATAGCTTTCATTAGCCCTTTACTGCTTAAGGTGAAGAAAATACCCTGACAGTAAATGCAACAGAATTAAGAAAATGCATCATCTGTCTGAAAAGGTTAAGAGAATTTTTGAGACTCTGGCTGGAAAATTGTAGGAGCGTTAGATAAAGTTTTGATGGAAAGTGAGAAGAGTTAGGTGGAGTTTAAGCATCCTGAGGCGACGTAACAATGTTGTCAAAGCCAATTGGAATAATGCTCCAGAGGTCGAGAATAATTATGCGGGGAAGAGGCGGGAAATTATTTAGGACGTGTGCTGAGAGGGACGCCTTCTTATGATGGCACCGATCTGATCGTAGTGTAGCTTCCCAATTATACAAACGTCCCTTAACCCTCTCCCTTCAGAGGACTGCAGGAGAAGAATAATCCTGACCTGCAGTCCAACGTATTCATGTGGGGCTGCGACTACTAGAAGTACTTCTAAACTGAGGACGTGGTGCTGGAGAAAGACACCTTCACGCTGTGACACTGATATGGCCGGACGGATCCACTACCCGGCTATACAAACGTCTTTCATCTCACACACTCTCCCCCAAAGGATTCTGGAAGATTTCAGGAGAGGGACAACTTTGGCCTGCAGTCCACAGGGTATACACGTTTCAGATGAACCAGGGGCTACAACTAGTATAAAACCTTTAACTTGGTCCAGATTTTGTCCTGCAGCTCACGTAGTTCAGTGGCAGCGTGAGAGAATGCTGTGGTTCTGCATCCTTTTCACGGCACATCTTCTTGCTTAGGACCATGTTCGTGTTACATATCAACATATTTTGTATTAGAGAGATAATTTCAAGCGAAAGTATAATAAAATAAGGATAGTAAACTGATGGAGTAATTGATTTCATATCCTTGCTGGTACCAAAATTTCTCATCAGGTTAGGAGTGTCTCTGGCACCCTGTGGCGGACTGGATGGCATAATATTTTAGTTTTTTTTTTTTTTATCCTCTGGACTATTTTCTTTAAGTTAGGAATGATGTCTAACAGTGAAAGAGGTTAATGAATACTAAATCTAACCCCTCTAGTTCGAAAAATCACCCCAAACCCGATTAATACTGTCTGGTGAAAGCATGAGTTGAAGTACAAAACACGTCATCTGGCTGAAGGGATTAATGAAGGCGATATATAACGCACTCCAAGTCTCTCCCAGGCTGAATGTTTGACGGCAGTAAGATGGAAACGTGAACCTCGCACGTTAATGTGGAGTGTAAACATTCTGAGAGACCATAAAGCTTTGCCAAAATCAGATTCAATAGTACATTTAATGGCAAGAACAAACATGCATGGTAGAAACTGGCAATTATAAAAAAAAAAATGACAATGGGAGAATAATGAGAGAGAAACCCGGAAGGACATTAATTAAGTACAGTTCTGCTGTGTCCATGTTTATATATAGTCAGACGCCTTAATCCAGAACGACTTGACCACAAACAGATCGCCTCCATATCACCCAGTCCCCGGCTGTCAGGCGGTCCTCTCTCCAATTCACACACCCTTCATTCATACAGTATAACTCCCCACCCCATCCCTTCATCTTCAACAAAATCGACCTTATATCACCTTCTTCTCTGCCATGATTTTACCCTCTCTCGAACTCACACTTTCCTCACTGATACACCTCTCCAACCCCCATTCCGCCATCTCTTCCTCAGTCTTTCCTTCCCTCTTTCAGCCTCCACCTCAGTCGCATACACACAAATAATGTCCCTTCACTGATTAGTTTAGGAATTATGATATTCTTACGTAATACTCTGAGAAGTATGTTGGGTCCGAAGTGCTCATCACAAGGATCCGAAATTTGCTATTCTTGTCACGTTATATGTCTTAATGAATCGATTTTTATGTCCAAAGCTGTACCTACGTAGTAGCAGTAGTAGTAGTAGTAGCAATAATAGGAGTAGTAGTAGTAGTAGTACGCGACCTCACTGCGAAAATGCAACAAGAAACATACCATGATGTTATCATAGAGCCAGCTCTGCTCCCAGTCTAGACGGTGAGCATTTCAACCACAGAGCAGCAAACACATTAAATGATGCAAGAGTGGATGTCAGTGCTCGAGAAGTTTGGACAAACGGGCACAGGGCTTTCTTCGACATCAGGATATTTGATCCTTTGGCGGCATGCCACCGCGAACTGTCTCTCGAGGCTGCGCACAAGAGGAATGAACACGAAAAAAAAAAAAAAAAAAAAAAACTACGGTCGATTCACTCCGCCTGCGTTTGCAGCATCAGGTGGGATGGATCCAGAGGCAGTGATATTCTGCTCGATACTGGCAGAGGTTCTTTCTGAGAAGAGGCGTCAACCACAGAGTTCTGATATGGCCTGGATGAGATGACTCATTCTCCCTCGTGAGGTCTGCATTCCTGTGTCTCAGGGGCACAAGATCATCAGCCCTCAGGCCTGTCTCTTTGGCAGGTATGGATTACAAAGCTACTGTGGTCGAGAGTTGCATAGACCAGCGACTCTTATAGATTAATGTCTTTATTAGCACTGTAATGTTAATAAAAAAAAAAAGTAATGAAAGTAATAGCAGATGTTGAGAAATACAATGTATCATTGGTGTGTTATGGGCCAATGAACTGTATTATGAAGGTTGATTTTGATCTTCACAATATAATTCCCAAATGGATGGAGGTGAAAGTAGTAGTAGTAGTAGTAGTAGTAGTAGTAGTAGTAGTAGTAGTAGTAGTAGTAGTAATAGTAGTAGTAGTAGTTGTTGTTGTTGTTGTTGTTGTTGTAGTAATGGCTGTAGTAATGGTAGTAGTAGTATTTGCAGCCCCAGACACATCTGATACGTGAACCTAGTGGACTGAAATCTAAAGTTGCCAATTCCTGCAGTCCACCATCCTCTTTTTGAGATACAGGGGTGTTGAGGGACGTTTGTATAATGAGGCAGTAGAGCAGCCTAGGTACATCAGTGACACCACGTGAAGGCATCCCTCTAGCACCAGCCGTACCTACGAAATATTAAATGAACTAAGTGGTTGATATAGTTTGGCTTGCACTCCCTGTCTGGGCTAGAGTAATTATTCACGTGATTAGGATGTTAAAAAACAAATACTAGGAACTATTTTAAAGGATTGGTTGCAATTAGTTAAACATCTTAACAAATTTGTGATATGTATTTGTCAACATAGCTCCCGTAGTACCACGTAGAATATCAAGGCGGAGGTGGATTTGATTACGAGTGTTATGAAGCATGTTTAACGAGATGGAAGCCAGTGCCTCTTCAGTCCTGTGTCTTGACTCTGTAATGTTGTTAACCTTCTCTGCATATACTCTATCTTCTTCATAGCCCCATAAAAAGAAATCCATTGGCGTGATATCCGGGGAACAAAGAGGCCATGGAATAGGCCCATCTCCCCAGGTCCAACGAGAAGGGAACTTTTCATTGAAGTCCCTACGCACAGTTAGTCTTCAGTAAAAAAAAAAAAAAAAAAAAAAAAGTAAAAAATTACGTGAGTTACTTGATTAATAATATCAGACTTTGTTTTTATGACATCTTTCCCAGAAAAAATTTTATTAAGTGTCGTAATCAGGCGAACATTTTATGACCACCCTGTAGAACAAATTTTATGTAACCCTCCAGTGCAATGATTCTCTCTCTCTCTCTCTCTCTCTCTCTCTCTCTCTCTCTCTCTCTCTCTCTCTCTCTCTCAGATTAAGCTTGCTGGTAACCGACAATTTTACTGATGTTTGGGGAGTTTTCTCTGAGTGAAGGAATAAACCCTCTTACAGTCTGGACAACTCTGGTACCTTAATCTGGTTAACGGCGGACGATTTTATCCAGCTGAGAGTGAGTCTTAGAGCCTGGCAGTACTAAATGAATCTTTTATGGCGAGAAAAGAAGGAAAGACAGACCCTAACAGACACAAAAAATACCCAGAAACTATTGATGTCTCCAAAACACTTGCTAACATATTTTAGTTTTGCAAGCTTCGGACGAGTCCATTCTAATCACAATCGAGCCCGGTAGTGTAAATATTTATAAAGGTAATATCTAGCCGCTACAGAACCTCCCAAATCTAAAAATACATGCCTGGTGAAAGGGAGAGTTAAAAAAAAGAAAGAAAGAAAGAAAACGCCTTTGTATTCGACGGGCTCAAAGAATCCATAATGGTAGTATTTTAAGCGCATAATGGATGGTACAGTGAGAGTCTTCCATTACACGCCAGGAAGAGAATAACTTTACGTACTAGAGGCAAGAATTATTGAAAGATACGACTGACTTTGCCCTGAATGTATGGTGTATTGTAGGGAACGGCTGGGAGGAGAAGTGCAGTCAGCCATTGGAAAAAAGCATACGCCTATAGAGTTTGGAAGATTTTACTGGTAATTCTGCCGTGAACAACACCGACAGTTGAACTAATAAAGAGCATCCTGAGTTATTTTCCTTCATTTATGTTAAAAGTAATGTTCTGAACACGTTATGCGTTTTGTTTTATATATATCGCCCGACTTTAGCAAGGCGAAGCGAGGTCGTTTTTGTTGGTGTGTGTGAGTATATATGTGTGTGTGTGTGTGTGTGTGTGTGTGTGTGTGTGTGTGTGTGTGTGTGTGTGTTGCCAAAATATCTCGAGAAGTTGTGGACAATCTTCACCCAAACTACGGGAAATAGCAACCATGTAAATGTGCCGAAGCCAACTACTTTTGGTGAGGATTTAATCAAAGACGACCTAATGCCAGCCACCATATATTTTTATAATATGGATTGGGATTCTGTGAAACGCGGTGACTGAATTCCGGAGAGTTATGAGAAATTCAATCTGCAGCCTTTAGCAAGGAGAGGAGATTGAGTGAGTGAGTGAGTGAGTGAGTGTGTGTGTGTTGGCAGAATATCTCGTCTTCAAATTTGGTTTGTACCAGTAGGTAGCCTGTACCTTAACCAACAACATATTAGGGTGGGCGATTTGCACTCAGCTCCCGAATGCTTTTGTTTCATTCTTTCTATGTTTCTTCCCTTGGCCGACTGTAAATCAAAGTGGGAGAGAGGAGATGATGCAGATCACGAGCGAGATGGAGAACAAGCATTGGAATTATTGAGAATTAAGTGGCTACAGTATTTGTAAACAGGACCATCATAACCTGTGACTTTTATTCTCCCCTACAAGGAGAGTATGTTTTCACCCGTGTTTGTTTGTTTATTTGTCTGTTAGCAGGATTACTCAAAAACTAAAAGAGAGATTTGGACCATATTAGATGGGTAGATAGCCCATGTCCCAGGGAACAATTGATTATCTTTTGGGGCTGATCCGGATCGCATTACAGATTCTGGATCCGGAAAACACTTTCTGGGAAACCCTAATCAGTGGTGAGAAAACCTAACCCATTATGAAGAGTGGTTTTGAAATTACGTTGCCCTTGTCGGGGAGATGCGCTCCATTGAGTGCCCCTCTAGTTCTTTATATAATTACTTTGTCCCTACGATAGCTGTTGTATACATACATTGTAGACAGACGGACAGAAAATAAATGTAATATGTATGATGCTGTAGTTGTAGTGTGGTGCAGTGCTTCTGCTGCCAGTGTATTATAATGATCTGGCTACTGGCTTCAAGGTGCTGTCTAGCACTGACAGCTTCCTGCTGGAAAGGTGCAGCTTAAAGAAGAGTGAGAAGACTGTTTTATGTGTACAAATCAGATAATTTGTTCACTCAGCGTAACGTGATGGCATCGGGTACGCGTGATTCCCCCTTTACCTCTCTCCCAGTTAAATTAGTGAGAAGCAGAAAGCAACTAGACTCCCAGAGATTAGGACGAACCTCTTCTAGTAAAGTAACCTGTCGTCGTTGGAGGTGTTTCATAACCTCAGTTCCTGCCTGTGCATCTATCGTCCTACATGTCCTCCTACATTAACTTGGCAGAGACTCATCCTACAAAAATGGGTAGACGGATGGATGAATAGGTAGGCAGAGAGAGAGAGAGAGAGAGAGAGAGACAACAAGCAGGAAAGTTAATTGAGCAGAAGGGAATTAGAGAGAGGACTGAAACGGAAATGAGGTTTAATGGAACTGGGTAATAGGGTAGGAATGGGTGGAGGGCGAGAGGAGGAGGAGAAGAAGGAAGAGGAGAGAGAAAAACTGGAGAAGGAAGAGGAAGAGGAAAAGGAGGAGGAGGAGGAAGAGGAAGATGGGAGGTAAGAAGGTGAGATAATGGAAATAACGATAATTAATAAAGTCCAAATACACCCAAAAAATTATCTTATGCTAACCTATAATACATGCAAGTGTAAGCACAGATTCCATCCATCATGCATTTCTATGTTGCTCTATCAATAGCTAGGTACGTCAGCTTAGACTTTTAAGGGAAGGGAACCAATCACGCTTCCTTGAGTAGCATTAAACGTGTCTCAGTACTGACTACCACCCAGCCTGACGTTTTAGCTATCGTGGAGTCTTAGTAAATCAACCCTGAACTTAGGCATATCCAAGGCTATGATTTATTATACAGATTTTGCACTGGGAAACACTGAGGTGGAGTAGTGGTATTATAACACACCAAACTCAGTCCTTTTCTCTTAGATGTTGGCACCTCAGATGGAATGGAGACGTTGTGGGTACGTGTTGCTTCGACATACAACGCACTTCATAGTGCTTCAGATATTTACCGTGTACTTTAACATCCTTCCCTTTCCCTCAACAAGCACCAATTTCTACAGTATCACACTCACAACGCGGATAGTTTAAGAGAACGTTACCCAAGCCTAATTTTCAGTATGTGAAGTCGTTAATGAAATGCAAGACCACCAATCTCCAGAACAAGCGTCATCTCTCACGGGTTGTCGATCTCCCTACATTAAAAAAAAAAAAAAATGGATTTAATATTGACCGACCTGTGCCGCCATTACTCACTACCACAGGTAATGGCCCCGTTAGGACGCAGTAATCACTCTTCAGTCCTGTGGTCTCCATTGCATACAGCGTCTCCCAAACAAATTTCCATCTGAAGTACCACCCAAAGTACTACCTCAGTTTAACATTTTAGCTACTGGATCTTCACCTATCATTAGGTTGTACAAGTAGTTCTTATCCCTGAAGATGTTTCCACGAAATTAGAAAACTACCAGTCACCACTCACAGCTGTTCATCACCACTCCCTTAAGGGGAAAACTTTACAAAACACCCAGTAGATTTACGCTATATGGCAGAGTTAAAAGATGAATACAACACAGTAACCTAGCCGTCCATTCTAATAATGCCTTTTTTCAACTGCATAAGGAATAAAGTAATGGGAGAAATCAAACTATCAAAAAAATTATCATCCTAACCAACTGAAACTTTTTAAGGAAACAATTGCCAGTAACTAAGATGTCGTGTTGCCTTGAACAATTACACAGCCTCACTTTCCTGTGTCTGTCATCTCTCCAGTTAAGAGGAAGCTGAGGAGACCAACAAGGATTTTGCTTCCATCTGCCAGTAACTCCCCAGGCAAGACCCAGCCAATTTCTCTGCCTATTTGCCGTCCCCAACAACTATTCCGACAGATCGGGAACACACATACTGTACTACCACAAACTAAGAGCCAAGATAACAATTCTCTTTACGTCTGTAGCAGAAATGTCATAATGAACTATATTCGTTTCACACTAACTCGGCCTAGGACTGTCATCTCTTCACCTTGAATGCTAAGATGTAACACCAAATGAACACTTATATATGATGCTAGCCAAAAAGAGCTGCTATAGAATTGGTATAGAAACATGGCACTGAATTTTTCTGTTACTGAACTTTTGAAATAAGCTGCAAAAGGACGGAAATCTGGGGCAATTTATAGTGAAAGCACTATAGAAACATATAGACGTTTCGGAATTTTGTATCGTGACTTCAACGTTATATATATATATATATATATATATATATATATATATATATATATATATATATATATATATATATATATATATATATATATATATATATATATATATATATATATATATTCTTACACGTTCCTATCCGTAATTTAGAGATTGCCTCACAGATCCATTTTCTCCACTAAATATATGGCATTTAGGGCACCAACCCCATTTAAGAGTCTGAAGTGCAATGGAGTATGTGTCATTTCCACATCAACTCAGCCATGTATATCCTTTATTGCTAAAACCGCGTGACGATTCGTATATTATTTATATCTAATTCTCGACACTAAATAAGCAATACATTATTTTACTAACTTCCTTAATATATTAGTAGTAAAGAATTAACCTTCCTGATAAAATACACGCATTACTTTATTAACATCCTTGGTATTTTTAAATTAAACTATTACTTTTCCAGAAAATAATACATACATTGTTCTTTTAAATCCTAAGTATATTAACATGAAGTATTATCCTTCCTGATAACATGTTGCGCTTCTCCGTGACTAACAGATGCTCTCACATAAACACATTTTATTTAACGTTTTAATGTTTCACGGCCTTTTATTATAATGAGTATCTATCACATCCAGAATAAGTCAACCGATATTTACCCTATAACTAAAACCGTCTTTGATCCCATGAATTATTGTTATCCTCATAAAACCCCAAAATTTCTAAATAAATTTTCCCCATTAGGTAAAGCAGAGTTAAAAAGTTTCTGATAGAGGCATGAAATATTAGTCCTTGTAGAGACAGAGAATGTGTTGCACTGAAAACGACGAATCCATTAATGAGTAATTAGTACAAACAAAAATAAGTCAAAAATAAATTGCTTCCTCATTCGTCCTCCCACACATTACAGAAACACTACCAATTAAACGTTCTCCATTATCTACGCAAAAAGGCCTCATTGCAACCGGTGAATATCTGGCATTTCCGTATCAAAAATAAACTGCATTGCTTCTCAAGATAAATTAAGTGCCATCTTGATTAATAAAATGAAGAGGAATCTAATATGAAGCATCTCTAAATTAAGTAAAAGTCTGAAACTCTCTTGATACAGAGGAGAATTAACAATTTATTACTCTCCCAGCCTCCAAGATTAATTAACAGTACAGTACATACCCCTTCAAGCTAAAATCATGTGACAACCCATAAATCACAGTAAACTTCAAACAAAATACTCACCTAAAAGAACATTCATAAGCTTCTGTCACTTTTAAAATATATTCCTCTTACACGTGCCCTTCCATAAATTAAAGATAACCTCACAGACCCAGCCGCCAATTAAACGGTTCTCCCACCAACGAGAATATAATGGGCGGGGAGGTCAACGTCTGGGCTCACAATGCATCAGGAGGGATGGCACGCTCTTTGCCCTCGCGTCTAAGGGGATCGCTTATTTTATCTCCCTCTCTCATTAATTTCACTGAGGTTCCAGCTTCGGGTGAGGGGGTAATGGTCTCTTATTCTCGTCAGCTTAGGAGTCTGTCTAGCATGTTTTCTTGGAGATGTGCTTTGCGTTCTACACCTTCCTTTTCTTTTATGTTTTGTATATTTTTTCAGTCTGAAGCTATTGCGTTGCACATCTTGATTTTCTTTAAAAATATATTGTTTATCCTTTTAGCCTCAAGCCAAGGAGATGGCTTTTCACTTTCTTACCTTCCTTCTTTCTTTCCTTTATGTGTCCGACTCTGACCATAGGCTTAACAGGTTATTCCCTGAGGTCGGGCAGTCCTCCGACGTATAGTAATAAACCACAGTTGCTGCGACACCCGAGCGAAAAAGAGGTGATGAACGTATGCCACTCTGGTCGGGAGGTGACTGTGATAGTTCCGGCGGCCCACAAACTGTTGGACGAGCTATTTGACAGCCGTTGCCAGGGTTTCAGATTGCCAGCAAACATACTTCTGGCTATGAATAACAGAGGTTAGCCATATTTATATTCATATTTATGTAGGAATGTTAGGGATCACACCTCATCTCTTTTCTCACACACTTACCCACACTCCCTTTATCTCTCATTTTCTCAAACAAGCATATCTCTCTCACTTGATCACACAGTATCCTCTCTCTCATTTTTTCACATCCAAGCATAGTCTCAATGCGCTTCTTCACACCCTCTCTCTCACTCTTTCTCACACACTCATTTTTCTATTCTCTCAAATGCTATTTCTCTTTCCTCATAATATACCCTCTCTCTCTCTCTCTCTCTCTCTCTCTCTCTCTCTCTCTCTCTCTCTCTCTCTCTCTCTCTCTCTCTCTCTCTCTCTCTCTCTCTCTCTCTCTCTCCATATAGATAGATAGATAGATAGATATAGATATAGATATAGATATATATCTCGCACACATTTTTTCCCACAGGGAAAACCTTCAGTATTACTTCCTTCAACCCTAACCCCTACTGTCTCCCTCCCACTCTTTACCTCTCCTCTCCCTCATTCCTTCCTCTCCCTCCCTCCCTCTCTCCTCTCTACCTTCCTTCCCCCCTCTCTTTCTCTTCTTTTCTTCTCCCCTTACTTTCTTATCTCTCTCTCTCTTCCCTCCTCTCTTCTCTCGTCTCTTCTATCCTTCACTTTCTTTTTCCCCTCTTTTTATCTTTCCCTTTCGTGTCCCAACCCCCTCTCTTGCGTCTTATATATATATATATATATATATATATATATATATATATATATATATATATATATACTGTACATATATAAAGAACAGGGAAAAAAGTAACAAGGAAGAGAGAAGAGAAGAGAAACGAAAAGAAGAGGAAGAGAGAAAGCGAAGAAAGGAAGGAAGGAGAAATGTGGAGTGAAGGGAGATGGGGATGACATGGAGGAGGAGGGAGGAAGTTGAATAGGAAGGAAGGGAGAAAGGAGAGATTGATGGGAGAGAGGGATGATCTGTGGTCAGGGGAGTTTTGCAATATGACCTCTTATCCTCCCCCTCCCTCCCTCCATCCCTCCTCCTCCCTCCATCTCCATCTCCCCTTCCCCTTCCTTTCCTCTTTCCTTCCCTCCCCTCCCACGCTCCTCTTTCCCACTCTCCTGACCATCACTCCCTTCCATCCCCATCACTTCCTTCCCACGCTCACCTCCTCCTCCCTCCCTACTTCCCCCTTTCCCCATCACTTCCTTCCCTTAGCTCACCTCCTCCCTCCCTCCGTTCCCCCTTCCCCATCACTCCCGTCCCAATCCCCCTTCTACTCCCTCTCCCCCTCACTCCCTTTCTTCTCTCCCCCGTCACTCCCTTACCTCCCTCCCCCTTCTCCACTCCCTTTCCCTCCCTTCCCTCCCCCTCATTCCCTCTTTTCCCCTTCCTCCCTCCCCCCCTCCCTCCCTCCCTTCCTCCCTTCCTTCCCTTGATTTCCCTCCCTCCCTCCCTTTCCTTCCCCTTCCCCTTCCTCCCCTCCTCCTCCCTCCTGACTCTCTTCCCTTTCCCCTCACTCCCTTTCCTCCCTTCACATTCTTTCCCTTCCCTCCCCTGTCACTCCCTTCCCCACCTCAGTCCTCTTCCCTTTCCTCGTCACCCTCTTCTCTTCCTCCCCTTCCCTTCCCTAATAATGCCTCTCTCCCTCCCTTTCCTCCCTCTTCACTCCTCCTTCCCCTTCTCCTCAGTAAGTATATGTGTTAGTCCGAGTGGTAACGAGAAATCGTCTCTTGTTGTTGGAATGGCATCAAGTTCGATCGTAAATGGAGCAGGACAGCTACCTGGTGGATGTGGAGTGGATTATGTATTGAGTGGAATATAGTGGAAGCAGACCTTTACTGATGTCCCACTAGAGATCCACCGACAAGTAATATCACCAACACCGCTAATACCACCACACCAGTTCCGAATAGGGCGGCCTTAGCAAGTATTCAGTATGGACGGTGGTATGAAGGCTGAAGTGGTGATATGTGAAGGTGTTGGCCACGTAGGAGGACCGCTGTGCCTCAGACATGTGCAAAAGACTGAAAGTGAGTGACTGTGTGTGTGTGTGTGTGTGTGTGTGTGTGTGTGTGTGTGTGTGTGTGTGTGTGTGTGTGTGTGTGTGTGTGTGTGAGAGAGAGAGAGAGAGAGAGAGTAAGTGAAAGGACTGGACTGGGTGAGAGAGAGAGAGATGACTGGATGGAAGAGTGAGAGTGAGTGAGATCGTGTGGGTGAAACCGAGTGAGTGAGTGAAACTGATTGAGTGACAGTGAGTGAGTCGGTGAGTGAGTGAGTGCGTGAGACCAGCAAGCAAGAGACTGGGTGAGTGAGTAACTGAGTGAATGAGTGGGAATGAATAATGTAAATGACTGAGAAAGAGTGACACTGAGTGAGTGGGTGAGTGAGTGAGAGAAATGGCGTGCAAAAGGCAGTATTCTAACAAGCGTATTGTCTCCCTGTCATCTCTTTCTCCAGACACCTTAATAAATGGTGATTCCATATCCTTCAGTAATACATGTTAATGATCCCTAACATTCCTACATAAATATTGATATAAATATGGCTAACCTCTGCTATTCATATCCAGAAGTATTTATGCTGGTAATCTGAAGCCCTGGCAGAGACAACCTATCAAATGTCTCGTCCAACAGTTTGTGGGTCCCCGGAACTATTACAGTCACCTCGCGACCAGAGGGGCAAATGTTCATCACCTCTTGTGCGCCCGGGTGTCGCAGCAGCTGTGGTTTCTGTACGTCACCTCTACACATCACCGCTTCAGCGCTAACGGCCACTGTCCTTGCCGAATATATGCTAGGGCTGTCACATGCAGGAGTGGTGTATTGATGTTAGCGAGGGTATTTTCACGACATGTCGGCGTATGGCAACACCAACATAAATAGAAAGCAACACTGTCCAGTTATTCAAACGTCCAACTGTTTCTTCCCTGTCCCACGAAATAGAGAATGATGAACTGCAGGAAATAGGCAACCTTAACATGGAGTCCGTCGGGTTCACATCCAGATGAGCCTGGGGTTGGAACTCCTGCTATTGCTATTCTGGTTAATGCCACTCATATTGCCAGTGGGAAACCTCCTAAGGTCGGCCATGCAAGAGTTAAGAGTACCAGTATTAACACCTACACTATTATAAACTTGCGCTCAGGTGCATGCAATCTTCTGACGTTTACTGGAACATGATACTAGAGTTACCCGACCATGAAAGGCTTAAGATAGAAATAGATTGTAAAAATATCATTGAGGAGATAGCAACGTCGATGAGAGACTGGCAGTGAAGTGGAATGATTAGGTGGAGCTGGCTGCATCGTGACCACTTGGAAGGACCACCCAGAAAGCAGACTACTGGTGGTCTAGTCGTCCAACACGCCAGGCCAGGTGAAAGTCATGTGTTGTCCCCTGCATTGATTCAGAATCCTCAGTGCTGGATATTAATCTCCTTCAATCCGAGGACTTTATATATTCAGTTACTCTACCGTCATATGGATAGGCTATAATTTCATCTGCAAAAGTGCGTTCCTCCTCATGCCAAAAGAGTAAGGTAAGACTTCAATAAACCTCTCTCATTTGTAAAAAAAAGTCTCTCCTAATCTTATTATAATTCGCATGATGGTACAAATAATAATAAACAAAAATGCTGTTCTCTTGCTATGGCGCTTCACTCTTTCACTTAGAAACACAAACTTCCATTTTTATTTCTGGACAAATTCGACAAACCATACCCATTAAACTCATCAAAACCTACCACTACAAAAAGCATTTTAAATCTGAACCATCTAACATTTTGTTCGTAATTAAAGACGATTAGTGTTTTATTCCAGCCAATATCACACAACTAATTCCATCCCAGGGAAACTCAGCCGCAGTGCAAGGGATACATATAGTGTGATAATTGCCCCCTAGGGGATGCAGGCCTGCTTCCCACCAACCCCTAATGTTTCACTCTGCCCACATTAGCCTAGCCTGGGGTTCCTTTACATTTCGCGTGAGGTAATAAGGTCTGAACTGAATATTACCTATAGTGTCTCATATTCTGAATGCCTTTGAGGGATTTCGCAAAGTATCCTCTTTCGTGATTCATTCTGCACACCACATTTCAGTACCATCTTGCAAGAACTTCATGCAAGGGAATATTGTGGTGTGGAATACAAACTAAGAGGCTAAGGAGCAAGTATCACTATGCCTCTATGCCACTCAGATTTCCATCCTTAAAACGATCCTTCCGACCTCATTCTAAGGGGCTGCTTACCGAGATTTCCTAGTTCATAAGCACAGTCCGTTCCTAGAGGTCTAAGCTACTCCTCTTACAGGCAACAGAATCTTTTACACGCCGCCGTTTGAACACTTATAGCACAACGGATCCACACTTCGAAAACCTGCCAGGCATATTGACTTATTTAGGACTAGTTGTGGTGCTATTAATGGAGTTGTTTTTAAGACACATTAGTGGATTCTGTGGGACCATCATTGGTCCAATTCGTAGGTAGATGGTAGGTCATTCTTCTGTGGAAAACATCGTCTAGCGGTAGTGATGCAACACAAATAATAGATTTGACAATAAATGTCGTGCGTAGAAGTATAAGTGAAAATTATTATCAATCATAAGACGATGATAGTTCATTCATAAGCTCAGTAGAACAAAATTCACCAAGCTGTTTACTGCTGGACCCCAGAAAACTCGACTTAATGAAAAAGCCAGCTATCCTTAGCAACACCCAGAAGCTTCTGCCCAAAGTTCGATTACGCATGGCAAATTTCCAGCTTTGGTAACGGGAGTTGAGTCATAGGATCCGATAATTTGGGCGTGTGGTGCCAAGGTCAAAGGTCACTCAGTAAGTCAGTAAACCCAGTAGATATTGGCATTTCTAGTTCGATTCCTTGAGGGTCTAGCGCCCATCTGGCAGCAATAAGAGTAATAATTAAGATTGATATCCAATCGTGTGCTAGTTAGCTATGCTGTGACGAAATCAAGTCTCTAAACTGTCCCCTGAACTCCAGCCTGGGGATAAATCTCTACCGCCTTTCCCGCCATCAGCCTACTTCTCTGTTGACATTTTCTTGCTATATGTCGTTTTCTCTCTCAAGCTGTTAAGAGGAGTTTTAACACACTTGTTTTACTCATTTCTTTTTTCTTGCTTGCACATGTCTCGCTCATTTTTTCTTGCTTATGCAAGCTATGCAAAGTATTGTTGGTAATTAGACCCCCAGGCTCTTGGTGACTCACTTCCACCTTTAAGAAAAAAATCATCTTGCATTAGCTGAAAAAAAAAAAAAAAAATGCAAATTTGCCAACTCTTGCGAGAGAAAAATGGGCCATAATTAATCATAGCAAACAGCACTTAGAGGAGTAGTACATGGAAGACACAACAACTGGACTAATGGCTGAATATTTCCACTTTACCCTGTGACCTTGACCTTCGACAGATTTTCCTCAATCAAACAGTTTCAGTTCGGTTTCTAACCCTTTACGCTTTCACCAACTTTGGTTCAGATGAGATCAAAACTGAGTTGACTTTGCTCTAGTGATCTTGTGCATTTGATCTTTTCATATGACCTCGTCCTTTCACCAAGTGTTCAAAAAACTGAATCTCCTTTTCTTATTTTAACCTGAATCTTCCCACAAAGTTTACTGCAGTTCGAATAAAAATTGTTTAAATCTAATATTGCATCATATTGACCTTTGACCTATTATATGGCAAAGAATAGGTCATCCTTTTGAGTTATCTTCAACTCATCCATCAAGTATGAACCATCCACATCCGTCCACCATCCAATCCTATGTCGCCCCGTGAGGAGCAGTAGGAGCCTGGGGCTAGGCAAGTTAGTCCTCTCAAATTTAAGGTG
>NC_136955.1:15772429-15858432 GCF_032717465.1 Coenobita brevimanus | reverse complement strand
GAAGCGGTGCCAAGGCACAGGAAACCCGTTCCCGGCAGTCATTTTAATGCTGACGCAGAAACACGACAGGATATCTAGTCAAAGATGTCTCATATTAACTATGGAGTAAATCTAGTGAAAATTGACGATTTTTTGCCCATCTGAAATTTTAGGCCCGACCCACCTGACATTGACCCCCCTGCCGCTAACTTGGGAGTAATCCCCCTCATGTAATGAGACATGCTATAGGATGCAGATTTGAAAGATGAACATTTAGGTTTGGGTTTCATGTCGATATAACGAATTTGAAAGAAGTTATGCGAAAAAACGATTTTTACCTGTACCTTTTTTTTTTCTTTTTACATTTTTGGGGCCTACAGCCTAGGCCTTGGCCCAATTTGACCCAAAATTTAATCAGGGTATCAGAAGGTCATAGTCCATCATCCCGGTAATTTTAGTTAAACTCATACCTGTAGTTTTTACGTAAACTTAACAGACAGACAAACACACAAACAAAGAAACTGAGTGAAAACAATACCCGTTCCCGAACCCCTCCGGGGCGGGAACGGGTAATAATTGATATGTAATGAAAATATCCGTTGAGTACTGAAAAGCAATTATATTAACATGAAGGCTGGGTAGGTTCTTTTGCAATGTGAGACCATAATAGACCATGTGTTCCAGTTTGTGTACCATATTGCTTGCCGGTAATCTGTAAGTATTGTGCAGTCATTTTTAACTCCTCCATTCTAATGATGGACTTTGTGTTTTGTCGTTGCTATCCCAGACGATTTTATTCCGTTTACGAGAGTTTTCGAACTGCTGAGGTGAGATGTAACTTTCACCAACTCCTTCGCTACAAGACGCCTCCCCTGAACTTGATAGAATTAACTGGTGCTGATAAGAATAAATCAGTATAATCCATCTATCGTCCTATTTTTATTCTGCAATGTCAAGAGCTTAAGGACCCACGGTTAGGCTACTCAAGCTCAACATTTAAGGAGACGGTGACCAGCCCCACTCGCCCCTAAATGGCATTATGTGTGCAATAAACCCCAATCAAAACTCGAATGTCAACGCTTGCAGGTCCCATCCAGCTGGAGTGCTTTAACCCACTACACAAACAAACGTCGTTAAATTACATAGTTACCACCAAACGTAGTAAATGCTTTCTTGCGTCACGGTAAGTGCTCTAAGTAAAATTCATCTAAATCAAGGAGTTGGGGACTGTGTAAGTAAAGAAGAGTTCAGTGCATCTCAGAGCAATCTTTCGCAATGTACATCGCAATATAGCCTATGCTTCATCCAGCCAGCCATATCCTCAGTAAAGTTCTTTCAACTTAATTTGGGTCAGATATTCGTCCTTTTGCAATGTATTCCTTGTAGCTCAGCGGTGGAATAAGAAAATGCTCCAGCTGTAAATCCTTTACAAAATACTTCTTCGTGACTAGGATCATACTCCAGAGCTAATATTTTGTCACAACTCAACACTGAAGTTGGGGGGGGGAGGGGAATGGCCATTTTAGGTCAAGTAAGAGTAATGGACTATAGTTCTTTTGCTTCACGATCAGAACATCATCTATTATCAGTCATTTAATCTGTGTAATGGAGACCGCTAATATCTAGGACCCGTTAAATGAAACGGCACTTAAAATTAATGATACACACGATACACAGTATGTATCAAAGCTCAATTCCCTTAAGTAGGTGTGTGACAGAATTTGGCGGTGAGGAGGTTGAGGGAGAAGAGGACATGCGGGGTGTGATGGCGATGTGTCCTGGGAGCTGTTGGATATGAAGTGGGGAATGAAAGCGAAGTCACTGGAAGGAAGGGAGAGAGAGAAAGAGGTCAAGGAGGAACGAGGGAGAGTAATAGGAAAGGGAGAGGGTAGAGGGAAAGAGGAAGATGGGGTAGACGTGGAGGGAACGAAGGGACAGGGTGAGTGAGGAGAGAACAGCAGGGGATGGGGAGGGGAGAAGAGAGAGAGAGAGAGAGAGAGGGTGGAGAATCGAATGAATACAGCTGTAGCAAATGAATGTGAAGGACAAAGGAAATACCTAATTAAGCAACAAAAAGGCAGTCGGGGTGGAACTAATGACGAGTGAACCCTCTAATACATGATTCAACTCTGTTATTTTGTTCCAGCTACAGCCAAACTACTTTATAGAGAAGAGGAGGTTTTACCGGAGCCTGTGTGTTAATTCAGGCACTGTAAAAACTCCCTTGGTCTGGAGAACACTATATCCTTCAGCTGAAACCACATGGCTTCACTTACCTAGGTGAGTATGGGAGGTTGAGTGTTGAGACTGGTAACATTAACACATTTATAGTTCAATAACTCCAAATATATTTATCTAAAGGTGAGTCATGGCAGAACGAATGTTAATAGAATGAGGGTGGGATGAAGCTATAGGTGGATGTGTTTAAGGGTGTGGGTACCGGAACCAGCATATCGGAACCGGCAGGATCTGGAAGTGAACTTGTGGAATAGAAAAATATTCTTGACACTCAAACATGCAAGTACTATGCAATAATTTTAGGCCTATTTTTTGTTAAAATTTCCAAGGTATTTTTTAACTAACCCTTAGCCATTCTGTTTTTGTACTTGTAATTTTATCACACTTTAATGGAACGCATTTATTTGTGTGCTATAAGATGAGATGATATTGCATCCAACTTATGGTTTCGCAGATGTGAACTATATAATTATCACCAAATATGTAGGTAAAGAAACTATAAACCCACCTGTCATAAACACTGTAGTATCTAGTAAAACCTAAACACTTAATCTCAGTGACATAGCAAATGACACTGAAAATACGCCAATAATCCAATACTTGAAAGGGACCAGGACCCCATGAAATACTGGAAGGAGTTTAGAATAGTTTATCTTATAATTTCCAAAGCTGAAAGAAAGTATTTGTTCTGTCCTGCTTCTTCAGTCTTCTCTGAAAAGCCGTTTCCTGAATCTGGCAATGTATACGAGAAGAAACGTACACAATTGCTACCTCAGAATGGAGAACAACTTCTTTTCCTCCACCACAATCTTTCACCCATCCCCCTCGCAGATGCTGGCAAGTAAAGACAAAACCAATGAATAAATCAATATAATCAGTTTTATCATGTTGAAAGAGAAGTAAAAAATGTTTTAGTGATGATCAGTTATATGCCATACTGACCATATTATAATTTTTATGGTAACTTTTTTATTTAGATAACTAAGGTATATCATTAAACAATAAAAACTTTTATGCATTTTGATGAAGGTGACGGGTAGGGAAAAAATATTTTAAAAAATGGCTAAGAAAAAAAAATGCTGTAGAATAGGAAAAAATTGGTCCAGTAACTTATAAATTAAAAGTTCCGGTTCCTGCCGGTTATTTTTTTAAAGTTCCGGCAGGAACCGGAACTTTTAAAAATTGAAGTTTCGGACAGAAGCAGCCAGCCGAGACCAAATCCGGTGCATCTCTAGTTATAGGTGGATGTGTATAAGGTGTGGTGTGGAGTTATAAGTGGATGTGTTTAAGGGTGTGGGTAGGGTGAAGTTACAGGTGGATGTGTAAAAGGGTTTGGGTAGCGCGCGGTTATAGGAGGTTGTGCATAAGGATGTGGGTAGGGTGGAGTTATAGGTGGATGTGTGTAAGAGTGTAGATAGGGTGAAATTATGGACAAGGTAACTCTATCATGTTCGGGACAATCATCTTATTTAACTTCAGGTAAAGCCACAAAATACAAAGCAGTTGAGAGAAGGCCATACGAGAATCAGAAGATTAATAAATACTGGTACCACTATCTCTCTCATACTCGGGAACTAAATCTGTTAATTAAAGCCAGACGATTTCCCTGAGGTGGGAGAGAGTCACAGGAACTTGAAGCTGATAAAAACTGGATCGAGGAGTTACAAACGAATGAACCGTATCACTACAAAGGCGTATTTTTAAACTATATTTCTACTACTACCAGATTGTTTTATTCAGCTCAGGAGAGGCCTTTCGAACTAGAGAGGGTAAATAAACCTTTCTAACCTGATTGCTAATGGACATCTCCTTTAACCTATTGAATCTAACCAGAGATTATATATTTATTTTTAACTAGTACCAGACAATTATATTCAACCTGGAGGTTATATTTCTAACTGAAGGAGTTAGATATAGCCTCCATAACCCCTTCACTACAAGATGTCTCACAGTAGCTGGATAATTTCGTCTGTTGATGGCAAGAATAAGAGAAATTATACATCACCAGAGTCGACGGGATAAGCTGGACAACCGTCTGGAAGTTACCTGAAAAAGTAAGACGAAACATAATTTACTATGATTGAAGATGAGAATTATTTAGCTCCACCTGAGTATTTTCGATTTTATTATTTCTGCCATCGAAGACTTCTAAATAATTTGAATTTATTTATTTATTTATTACCTCAGCCAAGCAGGTTATGTTTTATCCCGCCTGTGTTTGTTTGTCTGTCTGTCTGTTAGCAGGATTACTCAAAAACTTAGGAACGGCTTTTGATGAAATTTTGTAGAAGGGTGGGCCATGGGCCAGGGAAGAAATGATTAAATTTTGGGGTGGATCCGGATCAGGATCCGGAGTATCCCGCACAATATCTCCAAAAGTTCTCAATGTTTTTCAATGAACTTTTGTGGAAAGGTGGGCCATGGACCAAGAAATAAATTTGGGGACGGATCCGGATTCTATATCCACTGATCCGGATGCGGGATTAATCAAAAAGTTATGAACGGATCAATGATGAAATTCTGGCCATGGGCCAAGGAAGATATTATTAAATTTTGGGATGTATCCAGATCGAATGGAGGACATTTCGGCCACTGACGTTTGGGCCATGGACCACCAACCTACTACGTTTTGAAGTGTGAAGTGTTGTGAACCTTACCTAACCTTACCTAACCTTGCGTAACCTTACCTATACCCTACCTTCAGTGGCCAAACGTCCTAGGTTGGTGGCCCATGGCTCAAACGTCCGTAGTCCAATCGTCCGTGGCCGAAACATCCGAGCAGGATCCAGATCGGGATCCGGAGTATCCCACACAATATCTCCAAAAGTTCTGAGAGAATTTAAATGATATTTTGTGGAAAGGTGGGCCATGCACCAAGAAAGAATTTATTAAATTTTGGTGCGGATCCGGATCCGGATCCGTATCCTTTTTTATGTCAATGGCACTGGTGGAGGTATCAGCTTTCTGAGTGCTTTCTAATTTATGTATTTATTTTCTCAATTGAGAAAGTAGGTATAGTCTTCATCAACCCCTTCGCAGTAAGACATCTCCATGAAGCTGAATAAAATCGTTTAAGGATGGCCTGGTAAAATGGAAAAAAAGGTATCACTGAGGAGGTTAAACGGGAGTGTGAGAAGTTATGGGTGGACGATTGGCAAGATATGATATAGTGGGTGAATTAGCGCTGTGCAATGGGTGACTACAAGTGTGTGTGTGTGTGTGTGTGTGTGTGTGTGTGTGTGTGTGTGTGTGTGTGTGTGTGTGTGTGTGTGTGAGAGAGAGAGAGAGAGAGAGAGAGAGACGTCCATTCTCTTGTCCGCCTTCAGACGTATACCAGACAATAACTCTGGATGTTCAGACCTTTTCACCATTTAAATTATAATTTGTATATATTTTTCCACATCTACGTACAGAAAAAAGATACATGATTAAGCGTGTAGTTTTTCATTCAGGGACACGAGAGAGAGAGAAAGAGAGAGAGAGAGAGAGAGAAAGAGAGGAAAAAAAAAAATATGCAAATGAATGTATTTTCTCACAAATTTAATGTACGAATGACGAGTGAAACTGTCTATGCATAATTTGTAGACGCCCTCATGGTTTTAAAGCTGTCGATGGCCCCCTTTACGTCACTTGCAGGTAAAGGCAAAGTCTTGTAGTAGTTTTCTGACAATATATTAAACACAGTCTTGAATCAATCCAGCAGTACCGGACAACTCCATGTCCTTCCCCAGACCCGTTTGGACAGCTACTGATCACCTGTTTCCCACCGGCTAGAGAGAGAGAAGCGGTGCGACTCGTAAGTCGTGACTCATACCTCGTAGACATAACACTGAGCGAGCGTTGACGCTCTACTTGGATCCTACTTACAACTACTTACATACTATATTTACATATTATATAATATCTACAAAAAGGTTACAAACAATGGTTGTCATAAATCAAATTTTTATTGCATCTAAAGCCAAACGATTTAATTCACCTAAATTGAGGCATGCATGTGTATTTTGAAAAAGCTAAGTTGTAATTCTAAAAATGATGAATAAAAGTGTGCTCCACGCACCCTTTCCATTTAAACTTGACCCAGACATTCGATCAAACATGCAGCATACTGTGCGTTAAAATTACACAAAGGATGATGAAATCATAGGCTATGTAACAATATATATATATATATATATATATATATATATATATATATATATATATATACATATATATATATATATATATATATATATATATATATATATATTTGTTCATGAGTTTATGAAATTGCATTAATGAATTGCCTTGCGGGCCCGATCAAACGGTCTTGCGGGCCATATACGGCCTGGAGGTCTGACGTTCCCCACCCCTGACGTGGCTCATGTCAGGGTAAGATAATACGATAGCTATCAATCCTTCCCTTAGCACTTCATCTTGACTAGCACCATATTCTAGTGTTAATATACCATCGCAACTCAGCATTCAAGATGGTACTGCTATGACTCAGTTCTCACGATGGAGAGATGGCAATTTTAGGCCGTTAGAGTAGCAGGGGTATAGTACGAAGGCGGTCTATCGAATCATCCATCACTGCTCCATCAGGGGCGTAGGGACCCTTGGCTAGGTTAGTTAGTAAGAATTATGCATCGGTAAATACTAATCAACCCTCGGAAACAAAGTTCTATACCCCACATCCATTTAGAGCGTCATTTGGAGTTTCTGAGCTCCCTTGATTCACTTCCCATTTCATAGCTTATTCGCGGCCCATTAAAGCTCACAGTATATTTTAACATTGTTTTCTGTGCGTCCTAAAGATGATGATGAAGAAGAAGATGAAGAAGAAGAAGAAGAAGAAGAAGAAGAAGGAGGAAGAGGAGGAGGAGGAGGAGGAGGAGGAGGAGGAGGAGGAGAAGGAGGAGGAGGAGGAGGAGGAGGAGGAGAAGAAGAAGAAGAAGAAGAAGAAGAAGAAGAAGGAGAAGAAGAAGAAATCCTGAATTCAATCCATCATTATGAGAATATAAATCCTCTCAACTCTCCCCTTTTAAAATCCTGATAGATCTCATGTTTACAATTAATACTCACGTCTCTAGAAAATTATACAATTAAATCTTTACGAAATAATATTTTCTTCTCTTAAGCAAGACACATATATGAAATGAGGTCATTAAAATTCAGACTGTTTGCTGTTTATATGTGTTCAGGAGAATTAACATGTTTTTATTGTATAAGTACTGTTTCATACGGTCGCTACGGAGCAAAGCGAGATTACAGCAAAATATAGTCACAGGAGACGTAAACTGCTAACCGGAACTACAATAAATAAATGTATGTGATCCCCCAAGTGCGTAAACTATTTAATAATTATCCCCATTTGCTCCAAAGATGCTTCATAAGGACTTTTGCCAGAAAGGTGCGTAGCGTACCGCACTTCGCCTATCAGCTCACAGTCGAGGTTCTCAGTGCATCGCTGGCAATGGGAGGTTAACCACCATTGTGATGATATGTCGTGCTGGTTTATTCTTGAAATCTCCAGAAGAAATGATTGAACTTGGTGTGGATTTTTACCAGTAAAGGTGATAATTAGTGCCATACCTAACCCCTTCAGTTCGTAAAATCTCTTCAAAGCTGAATATGATAACCCGGTGGTAGGAGAAGGATGCTTAAAAGAATGCCTCATCAGATTCAAGTGGTTGGTATGGCAAGGGCAGATTTTAACAGAGACGAATACATAATAAGAGTGAAGGATATCGTTAGCCAAAGCGCTGTATGTTTATAAGAGTAAGCTAATACAAAATGTATAAATATTTAGTCTTAAGGAAAACATTGTGTTGGATCGGCCCATATTGTAATGATAAGGGTGACATACATTTCACCACAGAGATGACAGAGCCTGAACAACACTTTTAAGAGGCCTATAGTATTATGAAATGATAATTCAATGTAGACTCATAAGCCTTCTGTTCGCCCACGTCACAGGTCTCACCCTTCGTGGAAAGTCTGTATACACTCAACAGCATCATTTAAAATTCACTCCACTAATCTCGGACGCCAAAGCATATTATCCAGTAATAATTAACGAAGTTAACTGCAAGCGTTTACAAATGCTTTTTACAGAAGTGGAAAGTTTTGAGAGCATAGCAAAAATTCACACATACATTTCGAAGTCACTAAGCAAACACATGAGAGCCGGGTTTAGCATTACACCTGTGCATTGCTACCCACAGATGAGGAAGTGAACAGACCACCAGGATGAAGGCACTGTGTGGAAATGATTATGTGTGTAAACCGTAATGCATTTAGGCAGTGTGCAAAGGATGAATGTGGGCACGTAGGCATTATAACCAAGGTTAGCCTTTCTCGGAACTCCTCACAATGGCTGAGCTAAGCAGGTTAACGTCTTTCCCCGAAGAACCTGTTATACCTGTTAGCCTTTATTATCCAGACGATTTTTATTAACTTAGGATATACGTTCCACCTGGAGAGGTTGACTACAGCCTTCACTAACCCTCTCACCGCCAGGGATAATATGCTGAATGAAATCGTTGGGTGTTGACAGTGAACTGCAAAAATACGTCATCATGAAGTACTTGGCTATCATTTAGGCTTTGTAATTAACTCTCAGATGAGCGAAATCGTCTGGAATTAGTTGAAACAAGACTTACCCGACTATCAGAGGCTTAAAAAGTCCAGAATTAACACTTAGGCTTCTGTGCTCTACTTATAGCTCAGTAAAATTACCTTGAGTTAGCTGGAATAAGAACCCAAGAGTTGCCCCGACCATGACAAGGCTAATGGTACCAGTTTTAACACGCGGGCTGCTATAGCCCATAAGGAAGCTCCCTAACACCTTTTCTAAGCAACTTACTTTGCCTCTTACACCTTACCCTCCATCTCCGTATTAAGTAAATCATCCAAATATCGTCATACTTTGCATAGAAAACGCGCAAAAAGATATACTCAGCCACGGCCAAAAATTAATCGCTGAGGGAAACGTGCTAGTGACCCTCATTAATAGACGAGAATAAGGATCTATGTCTCACTGTTAGCAGAATAAAATTGTTTGGCATAAGCTGGAAAAAAATAATAGAGCTGTCCCCAGCGTGAGAGTTTTAAGGGGTGTCTTAAAAATAAAGGGTATATATAAAGGGAATACAGGGAACCAGGTGTGTGGGTAGCGACTAGAATGGCATATATAAAGGGAATTTCGAGAACCAATCAGGTGTATGGATGGTGAAACACGTGGCTCATATAAAGGGAATACCTGGGACAGTGACTTAAAAATAGTCGGCATATATAAAGGGAATATCGAGAACCAGGTGTGTGGGTAGTGACTAAAATGACATATATAAAGGGAATTTCGAGAACCAGGTGGAGAGGGACTTAAAAATAAATGGCATCTAAAAGGGGAATACCGAGAACCAGGTGTGTTGATAGTGACTTTTAAACAGCATATATAAAGGGAATACCGAGAACCACGTGTGCAAAGAGTAACTTGAAAACGTATGGCATATATAAAGGAAATAAAGGGAATCAGGTGTATGGATAGTGAAATAAATGGCTTATATAAAGGGAATACCAAGGACAGTGACTTAAAAAAAATCTGCATAAATAACGGGAATATCGGGAACCAAGTGTGTGGGTAGTGACTTGTAAATAGCGTATATAACGGGAATATCGAGAACGAGGATTGTGGGTAGTGACTTTTAACTGACGTATATATAAGGAAAGTCGAGAACCAGGTGTATTGATGATGCACAGGTGAGAGGCTGGGATGAACGGTAGTGTGCTGTATTCTGGCTCCCTGTCATCTCTTCCTTAGCGATTTATTTGGTTTATTATACCTTACTGTCCTATTCCGTGTTATATAAATCCTTCAAACACCGCCATACTCTGCATAAATAACACACAAAAGGATATTAACTACCATATCCAAAAATAAATCGCTAAGGAAGAGGCGATAGGGAGTCTCCTTACTCAACGAGGATATGGGACTTTGTTGACCTATATATAGTTTTGTGGAGGGAACAGGAATTAAAAAAAGAAAAAGAAAAAACAAGGTATGATGTTAAAAAGCAAGTTGTTTTTTTTATCTCAAAATTGTGTGTATACCATGGATGAAAAAAGCAAAAAATTCGTCATCGTGTTGAAGGGGTTGATGAAGCCTATTTGTAGCTCCTTCTCTTTGGGGGGGATGGGTTACTCGACAGCAGAATTAAATCATTTGGCACTTGCAAAAAAAAAAAAAAAGTAAGTTGCAGTCGTGTTAAAGGTGTTGTTGGAGATTTTTTAACTTAGTCACTGTGGGAGGATAAAAAGTAGGGGAGGGGAGAGTGCGGGAGGGTAGAGTGGGGGAGGGTAGAGAGTGGGGAAGGGTAGAGTGGGGGAGGGTAGACAGTGGAGGAGGGTAGAGAGTTGGGGAGGGAAGAGGGTGGGGGAGGGTAGAGAGGGGGGAGAACAAAGAGTGGGGGAGAGTAGAGAGTGGCTGAGAGTAGAGAGTGGGGGAGAGAAGAGAGTGGGGGAGGGTGGAGTGGGAGAGGGTAGGTAGTGGGGGAGGTTAGAGTGGGAGAGGGTAGAGAAGGGAAAGGGTAGAGTGGGGAGGGTTGTCTCCTGAGTTGAATAAACAGTATGATAAAGACAAAATAAACCAAAAGCGCCACTGTCGTATTCAAAGTTGATGGACAGTAATTGTGGCGAATAAGTGAGAGTGGCGTGACGTGGAAGGTTTGCTCAGAGAATTGATCTGCTGTCTAATTGGACGTGCATTTCAGCCCACGCAGTAAGTAAGGATTGTTCGTTGATGGCTCTTGCTTAAACAGAATTTCCTGGTCACCCACGAGACCCACGGACTTGCCATAAAACGTCACTGCTCACACCATTCAAAAACTTGGGGACTGTTTACAAAATGATAAATGGGTTTATAAACTTACGGAAGAAAGGTCTCCCTATTTTAATCTGGACTATGATAGCCAACAAGCGAATCCCTAAACTTAGCTGCTCTCCTTCACAATCCGCACATCTCTTTCTCCCAGTGGAATGAAAATGAGTAAGGGGTTAGAAAATAATGGAGAGCTTTAAATACGAGCAATGGGTTAGATAAAGAAGGGAAATCTATTAAAAGCTAGACTACATAACATTATCCCGTCCTCCCTCTCTTCACCCCTCTTTCTCTGTGATCAGAAAATGGGAAATGATTTACAAAATGAGGTGTAACTTAAAAAGGTTAGAAAATGAAATACGGATGATAATTATAGCAATACCCTAGCTTCGTAATAACCTCTTTCCTTTCACTTTCCTCTCAGTAGATAGACAATTAGAAATGATTCAGAAAAAGGGTGATTAAGGAAATGAAGACGGGGGTTATAATGAGGGAAATCTAACCTCAAAATCCCTTCCATCTCATCCCCTTCCCACCCTTATTCCCTTCATCCTTCCTCCCAGTGGACAGAAAGCGAGCTATGATGTAGGAAAAGAGGACTTGTTTACATAATAGAGTGGATTAAGTACTGGGGGCCTCCTATCGCTCTTCCCATCTTCCTTCCTCTCCCAGTTCCTCCACCTCTGTTCCCCAGTTTCTTCCTCTCCTTGTTCCTCCACCTCTCTTTCCCACTTTCTTCATCTCCTTGTTCCTCCACCTCTCTTTCCCACTTCCTTCCTCTCTCTGTTCCTCCACCTCTCTTTCCCACTTTCTTCCTCTCCCTGTTCCTCCACCTCTCTTTCCCACTTTCTTCCTCTCCCTGTTCCTCCACCTCTCTTTCCCACTTCCTTCCTCTCCCTGTTCCTCCACCTCTCTTTCCCACTTTCGTTTTCTCTCTGTTCCTCCACCTCTCTTTCCCACTACCGTCCTCTCCCTGTTCCTCCACCTCTCTTTCCCACTTCCTTCCTTAGATCTTGCAGTCATAGTCTACTCTGTAACAAGCAGCCTCGAAAGAACCATAAAGTCTGTTGGTGGTTGCTCTCCTTTGTATTCCTTTGTATTCCCTCCCTTCTTCTCCCTGTTCCTCCACCTCTCATTCCCACTTCCATCTTCTCCCTGATCCTCCCCACTTCCTTCCTCTCCCAGTTCCTCCACCTCTCTTTCCCACTTGCCTCTTCTCCCTGCCCCTCCACCTCACCTTCCCACTTCCCATGGTGGATGGAAACTGTGAAATTGCGCAGAAAATGACAGCTGGGCATATAATGTGGGGAAGTTTAGAAAATGATAATGATTATGGTGATGATGATGATGATGGTAATCTAGCTTCCCCATACCCTCCCCGCCTTCTCTATTTCCCTCATAGATAGAAAATGAGAGATGGTTTAGAAAGCAAGTGGATGGCTTCGATAATGATGGTAATGATGATGACGGTAACTTGTCTTCGAATACCCCTACCTACCTTGCTCATGTTTCCAGCGGAGGGGAAATGAGGGGTGACTTAGAAAATAAAGGATGTTTTTGAAAATGATGGTGAGGGATGATATTTACAGCAGACTTTGGTTCAGTATCCCCTCTTTGCTTTGCCAATGCTCGTAGGGAAACAAAAAAAAAAAAGAGTGTTGGTTTTGAAAATAGGAAACGGTTTCGAAAATAGGGGTTAGTTTAGAAAATGAAGGATGAGTTGGAAAATAAGGAACGATTTAGAATATATGGGATAGCTTTGAAAATGAGGGATGGTTTGGAAAATAAAAGGATGGTACAGGAAATGCAAAATAAGGAACGATTTAGAAAACAACATATGGTTTAGAAAATAACACATGGTTTGAAAATAGCATGTGGTTTGGAAAATAACATATGGTTTAAAAAATAACAGGGTTTAGAAAATAACATGTGGTTTAGAAAATAACATATAGTTTAGAAAATAACATATGGTTTACAAAATTACATAGTTTAGAAAATAACAGGGTTTAGAAAATAACATTATTTTGAAAATAACATGAGTTAAATCACATGGCTTACACCATAACATATGGTGTGTAAAATAACAATTGGTGTAGAGAAAACGTATGGTTTATGAAATAACAGGGTTTAGACAATAATATGGTTTAGAAAATAACATATGGTTTAGAAAGTAACATGGTTTAGAAAACAACATGGCTTAAAAAATAACATGGTTTAGAAAACATACGGTTTAGAAAATAACATGGTTTAGAAAATAACATATGGCTTAGAAAATAACTTGTGTAGAAGATAACATATGATTTAGAAAATAACATGGCTTAGAAAATAACATGGTTTGGAAAATAACATATGGTTTGGAAAATAGCATATGGTGTAGAAAATAACATATGGTTTGGAAAATAACATACGATGTAGAAAATAAAGGCTGGTCTATAGAATAATGTAAAATAAAGACTGGGTTGGAAGATGCAGAAAGCCCAGAAAATGAGAAACTGTCTGAAAATGTGGGAAAATTTCGAACATACAGGTAGGTTTTAAAAAGTGAGAGAGGACTTAGAAAATAAAAAATGGTTTAGAGAATAAAGGATGAGAAAAAAAATAAGGGATGGATTAGAAAATACAGAATGGTTTAGCAAACAAGGGATGGTTTAGATAATGAAAAGAGGGTGGGGTCTATTTTAATCAGGAAGTGCAGGCCGCGATAGTTCCCGGTCCTGTTCAGAGGACATGTAATGTACCCCTTTGATCTCAGGGAGCCAGATTTTCCCCTCTATCCCGCAAATGGGTGTGACAGCGGGGAGTCTGTGCGGACGGGCGATGAGGTGAGGGGATACGGAGAGGGGAAGAGGGATGGGAGGGTAGTGGGGAAAGGGTCAGGGTGGAAGCGTGGGGTGGGGGAGGGAATGTCGTGGTATTTGGTGTTTTGGGTTGGGTTGGGTTGTAAAGGGGATGTGTGTGTGTGTGTGTGTGTGTGTGTGTGTGTGTGTGTGTGTGTGTGTGTGTGTGTGTGTGTGTGTGTGTGTGTGTGTGTGTGTGTGTGTGTGTGTGTGTGTGTGTGTGTGTGTGTGTGTGTGTGTGCATTCACGAAATAACTTAAAAAAAAAGTTTTTAAATTTTATTCTAACTTGTTAACAGGGTTGAGGGTCAGCCAGTGAGTAATGCTATTGCTTTTAGATTAATAGCACAAAGATCTAGGTCACAAGGCTAAGTCAAAAGCTGGCCTAGCATTATCAACTGTCATAGTTTTTAATCCATTTCAAATCAATCTTGGGAGAAGGGTTAAGTGCAGAGCAATAATTTAATCACTTTAAAGAACATTCAGTCAGAGGCCAAGGCCACAGGGCAAGGTCACAGTTCGACCCATATGTGTGTTTGTCAATAAAATAACGAAAAACTCTGATCTAATTTTAAGCAAACTTGGTGGAAGGGTCGAGGGTCAGCCAAGGAAGAAACTTACTGTGTTTCCAAACAACGGTTTAAAGGTCAGAGTAACAACGCAAGGTCATCTTCAACAGTTTTTATTCAGCTAATACTACATTTTGTGAGAGGTTGATTATAATGCACGAATTAAAAAAAAAAAAAAAAAAAAAAAATGAAAATTAACCAAAGGATCAAAGGCACAGGGAAGGATCAAACGCTGAGGTTATTGAGAAAAGTAAGGTCAAACGTTTTTTTATATGATCTGAACTCTTGTGGAAGGGTAAAGGGTCAGGCAAGAATGAAGGAATTCACTTTTGAGAACAGTCCGTTAAACGTTAAGTTCACAATGCAAAATCAGACTCGACTCGCTTGTCTCTGTGCGAAGAAAATAATCACACTCCCTCTTCTGTCTTTCTTTTCTTCACTTTATCATCCTCCTTCTGCCTATGGGTGACTCTACACTGAGTGACAAGCCAAATGGTTTCCTGTTCACCAGGAAACCATTTACCACGCTGGGTGGTAACCATATAACCAAATTATGGCGCCTGATGGTTTGCTGGGTAATTAAGGCGCTCCATCGGTTTGAGCCTGTGTAGGTTTATATTCAAGGGGTGATTGAGGTATACTGTTCACATAATGCCACTCAGGGATGAGTGAGGGTGGTCACTCTCACCTTAAATTTGAAGACTAACTTGCCTAGCCCCGGGCTCCTACGCTCCTCACGGGACGACATAGGATTGGATGATGGATGGATGGATGGTTCATACTTGATGGATGAGTTGAAGATAACCCAAAAGGATGACCTATTGTTTTTATATATAATAGGTCAAAGGCCAATATGATGCAATATTAGTTTAAACAATTTTTATTCGAACTGCAGTAAACTTTGTGGGAAGATTCAGGTTAAAATAAGAAAAGGAGATTCAGTTTTTTGAACACTTGGTGAAAGGACGAGGTCATATGAAAAGATCAAATGCCAAGATCACTGAGCAAAGTCAACTCAGTTTTGATCTCATCTGAACCAAAGTTGGTGAAAGCGTAAAGGGTTAGGCAAGACTGAAACTGTTTGATTGAGGAAAATTTGTCGAAGGTCAAGGTCACAGGGTAAAGTGGAATATTCAGCCATTAGTCCAGTTGTTGTGCCCATGTGTTACTCCTCTAAGTGCTGTTTTGCTATGATTAATTATGGCCCATTTTTCTCTCGCAGAGTTGGCAAATTTGCATTTTTTTTTTTCAGCTAATGCAAGATGATTTTTTTTTAAAGGTGGAAGTGAGCCACAAGAGCCTGAGGGTCTAATTACCAACAATACTTTCATAGCTTGCATAAGCAAGAAAAAATGAGCGAGACATGTACAAGCAAGAAAAAAAAAATGGTAAGCAAGTGTGTTAAAACTCCTCTTAACAGCCGAGAAAACGAAATATAGCAAGAGAATGTCAACAGAAGTAGGCTGATGGCGGGAAAGGCGTGAGATTTATCCCAGGCTGGGTTAGGGGACAGTTTAGAGACTTGATTTCGTCACAATAGTAACTTGTACACGACGATAAAAATCTTAATTATTACTCTTATTGCTGCCAGATGGGCGCCAGACCCTCCCAAGGAATCGACAGAAATCCCAATATCACTGGGTTACTGACTTACTGAGTGACTGGCTTTGACATACTTCAGCGAGCTCGACCCTTGGCACCACACGCCCAAATGATCGGATCCTATGACTCAACTCCCGTGCAAACTGGAAATTTGCCATGCGTAATCGGCTTGCACAAGCCTGGGTGTTGCTAAGGATCGCTGGTTTTTCATTTAGTCGCGTTTTCTGGGGGTCCGGTAGCAAACAGCTTGGTGATATTTGTTTTGCTGAGCTGGGGAGTGAGCTATCATCGTCTTATTACTGATAATAATTTTCACTTATATTTCTACGACAACAAAAATCTCGGTTATTTTATTGCCACTACTGCCAGACGATGTATTCCTTTCAGGAGTGACCTACCATCCTGCGAGTTAAATGATGTCCCACAGAATCCACTAATGTGTCTTAAAAACAACTCCACTAATAGCAACACATTAGTTCCAAATAGGTCTGTCCGACAGGTTTTCAGTATGAACGTTGTGTATATGTGTTCAAATGGCGGTGTGTGAAAGTTTGTTGGACCATCTGTTGCATGAAAGAGGAGTGCTTAGACCTCAGGGATAGGACTGTATGAAATGAAATCTCTGTAAACCCCCTTAGAATGAGGTCGGAAGGATCGTTTTAAGGACGGAAATCTGAGTGGCATTGAGGCTTCGTGTAACTTCCTCCTTAGCCACTTATTTTGCATTCCACACCACAATATTCTCTTGCATGAAGTTCTTATCGTTTAAATATGGAAAAATTTGCAAGATGGTACTGAAACGTCGTGTACAAAATGAACAGCGAAAGAAGATACGTTACGAAATCCTTCAAAGGCATTTAGAATACGATACCAAGTAATATTTGGTTCCATATTACCTCTTGCCAAGCGTAGGAACCCCAGGCTAGGATAGAGTGGGCAAGAGCATTAGGGGTTAGTGGCAATTATCACACTATATTATCCCTTCCACTGCGACGGGTTTCCGTGGGATGAATTAGTCGTGTGATATTGGCTGGAATAAAACACCAATCTCTTAATTATGAACAAAATGTTGAATGGTTCAGATTTAAAATACTTTGTAGTGGTAGGTTTTGATGAGTTTAATAGTATGGTTTGTTGCTGTCCAGAAATAAAAATGGAAGTTTGTATTTCTAAGAGAAGAATTGAAGCGTCAGAGCCAGAGAACAGCATTTTCGTTTTATTATTTGTACCATCATGCTATTAAAATAAGATTAGGAGAGATTTTTTACGGTGGAGAGGTTTAATGAAGCCTTACTTTACTCGTTTAGGATGAGAGAGCCTTTTGAATATAAATTATAGCCTATCATATGACGGCAGAGTAACTGAATACATAAAGTCCTCGGATTGAAGGAATTAATATCCAGCACTGAGGATTCGAATCAAAGCGGGGACGACATATGACTTTCACCTGGCCTGGCGTGTTGGACAACTAGACCACCAGTAGTCTGCTTTCTGGGTGGTCCTTCTAAGTGGTCACGATGCAGCCAGCTCCACCTAATCATTCCACTTCACTGCTAGTCTCTCATCCACGTTACAATCTCCTCAATGATATTTTTACAATCTATGTCTATCTTAAGCCTGTCATGGTCGGGGTCTTTAGTATCATGTTCCAGTAAACGTCAGAAGATTGCATGCACCTGAGCGTAAGTTTATAATAGTGTATTTGTTAATACTGGTACTCTTACCTCTTTCATGGCCGACCTTAGGAGGTTTCCCACTGGCAAATGAATATGACTGACATTAACCAGAATAGCAATAGCAGGAGTTCCAACCCCAGGCTCATCTGGATGTGAACCCGACGGACTCCATGTTAAGGTTGCCTATTTCCTGCAGTTCATCATTCTTTTTTCGTGGGACAGGGAAGAAACAGTTGGACGTTTGAACAACTGGACAGCGGAGCAGTCCATTTATGTTGGTGCCGCCATACGCCGACATGTTGTGAAAAATACCCTCGCTAACACCAATACACCACTCCTGCATGTGACAGTCCTAGCATATATATATTCAACAAGGACAGTGGACGTTAGCGCTGAAGTGGTGATATGTAGAGGTGAAGTGCAGTCAGAAACCACAATTGCTGCATCACCCGGGCGCACAAGAGTGATAAACATTTGCCCCTCTGGTCGCGAGGTGACTGTG
Organism: Coenobita brevimanus; assembly: GCF_032717465.1. Classification (NCBI taxonomy): domain Eukaryota; kingdom Metazoa; phylum Arthropoda; class Malacostraca; order Decapoda; family Coenobitidae; genus Coenobita; species Coenobita brevimanus. Next base: position 15,840,170 of record NC_136955.1, on the reverse strand, counting down.
ATAGTTCCGGGGACCCACAAACTGTTGGACGAAACATTTGATAGGTTGCCTCTGCAAGGCCTTCAGATTACCAGCATAAATATTTCAGGATAAGAATAGCAGAGGTTAGCCATATTTATATCAATATTTATGTAGAAATGTTAGGGATCATTAGCATGTATTATTGAAAGAAATGGAATCGCCATTCATTAAGGCGTCTGGAGAAAGAGATGACAGGGAGACTATATACTTGTTAGAATACTGCCTTTTGCAAGCCATTTCTCTCACTTACTCACCTACTCACTCAGTTTCACTCTTTCTCAGTCATTTACATATTCATTCCCACTCATTCACTCGTTACTCACTCACCCAGTCTCTTGCTTGGTAGTCTCACTCACTCACTCACCGACCGACTCATTCACTCACTGTCACTCATTTTCACTCACTCACTCACTGTTTTCATCCACACGGTGTCACTCACTCACTTTCACTGTACCACCCAGTCAACGCACTCTTTCACCCAATCTAGTCCTCTCACTCACTCAGTCACACACACACACACACACACACACACACACACACACACACACACTCAGTCTCACAGTCACTCACTTTCAGTCTTTTGCACGTGTCTGAGGAGCGGTAGTCCTCCTACGTGGCCAATACCTTCACATATCACCATTTCGGCGCTCATACTCATACTACTCGCTAAGGCCGTCCCATTCAGAAATGGTGTGGTGGTATTAGTGATGGTGTTGTGATGACTTGTCGGTGGATCTTGTGGCACATCAGTGAAGGTTTGCTTCCACTACACTCCACCCAATAAATAATCCACTCACATCCACTATAGCTGTCCTGCTTTATTTGGGATTGAACTTAATGCCATTCCAACAACAGGCGATTTCTGTTACCACTGGACTAACACATACACTTACTGAGGGGAAGGGGAAGGAGGAGTGAAGAGAAAGGAAGGGAGGGGGAGGCATGAGGGGGAGGGAAGGGAGAGTGTGGGGGGGAGGGAAAAATGAGGAAGGGAGGGTGGGGAGGGAAGGGGAAGGGATTGAGGGAGGGAAGGGAGTGATGGGGAGGGAAGGAAAACATGTGAGGGAAGAAAGGAGTGAGGGGAAAGAAAGCGAATGATGATGAGGAGAGGGAGGAAGGGGAAGGGAGGGAGGGTAAGGAGGGAATGAGGGGATGGGAAGGGAGTGAAGGGAGGGGGAAGGGAGTGAAAGGGGGGAGGAAAGGGAGTGATGGGGAGGGAGGAAAGGGAGTGAGGGGGTAAGGGAGGAAAGGGGATTGGGAAGGGAGTGATGGGGAAGGGGGAAGGGAGGGAGGGAAGGAAGCCAGGGGAGGGAGGGAGGAGGAGAAGGGAGGGGGAGGTGAGGGAGGGATAGAAGTGATGGAGGTGGAAGGGAGTGATGGGGAAGGCAGGGAAGGGAGAGTGGGAGGGGAGGGGTGGGGGAGATAGAGGGAGAGGAAGGGGGAGGGGGAGAGATGGAAGGAGGGGAGGGGATGGAGGGAGGGAAGGGGAGGATTGGAGGTCATAAGGCAAAACTCCCGACCACAAATCTTCCCTCCCTCCCTCAATCTCTCTTTCTCCCTTCCTTCTTCCCTCCTCCCTTCCTCCTTCTCCATCTCCTTCCCTTCGTTTTTCCTTCCTTTCGTGTTTCCTTCCCTCCTCTCTCCGCTTTCTTTCTCCCTCTTCATTTCGTTTCTCTTCTCTCCTGTCGTTCTTGTTACTTTTTTCCCTTTCTTTTTTTTATCTATGTAAGACGCAAGAGGGAGGGGGGCACGAAGGAGAGAGAAAAAAGAGGAGAAAAAGAAAATGAAGGATAGAAGAGACGAATAGAGGGAAGAGAGGAAGAAAGAAGAGAAAGAGGGAAGGAAGGTAGATAGGAGAGAGGGAGGGAAGAAATGAGGGAGAGAGAGGAGGTACAGAGTGGGAGGGAGACAGTAGTTAGGGTTGAAGGAAGAAATATTGAAGGTTATACCTGTAGGAAAAAGAGTGTGTGTGTGTGTGTGTGTGTGTGTGTGTGTGTGTGTGAGAGAGAGAGAGAGAGAGAGAGAGAGAGAGAGAGAGAGAGAGAGAGACAGACAGACAGACAGACAGAGACAGAGACAGAGACAGACAGGGACAGAGACAGACAGACAGACAGACAGAGACAGAGACAGACAGACAGGGACAGAGAGGGTATATTATGAGGTTTGAGAAATAACATTTGAGAGAATGAAAAATGAGTGTGAGAGAGAGAGAGAGAGAGAGAGAGAGAGAGAGAGAGAGAGAGAGAGAGAGAGAGAGAGAGAGTGAGGAGGAGTGAGAAAATGCTTGGATATGAGAAAATGAGAGAGGGTGTGTGAAGAAGTGTGAGAAAATGAGAAACAAAAGGGGGGGAGGTGAGTGAGTGTGGGAAAGAGATAGGGTGTGATCCCTAACATTCCTACATAAATATGGATATAGATATGGTTAACCTCTGATATTCATATCCAGAAGTATTTATGCTGGCAATCCAAAACCCTGGCAGAGGCAACTGCTCGTCCAGCTGTCTGTGGGGCGCCGGAACCATCACAATCACCTCCCGACCACTGGGGCATGTGTTCATCACCTCTTGTTTGCCCGGGCGTTGCTATACGTCCGAGGACTGCCGGATCTCAGGGAATAGCCTGTTAAGCCTATGGTCAGAGTCGGACACATAAAAGAAAGAAAGATGGAAAGAAAGAAAAAGTCATCTCCTTGGCTTGAGGCTAAAAGAATAAACAAAATATATTTAAAGAAAGTTAAGATGTGCAACGCAATAGCTTCAGGCTGAAAAAATATACAAAGTACATAAAAGAAAAGGAAGGTGTAGAACGCAAAGCACATCTCCAAGAAAACGTGCTAGACAGACTCCTAAGCTGACGAGAATAAGAGACCATTACCCCCTCACCCCAAGCTGGAACCTCAGTGAAATTAATGAGAGGGAGATAAAATAAGCGATCCCCTTAGACGCGAGGGCAAAGGGCGTGCCATCCCTCCTGATGCATTGTGAGCCCAGACGTTGACCTCCCCGCCCATTATATTCTCGTTAGTCGGAGAACCGTTTAATTGGCGGCTGGGTCTGTGAGGTTATCTTTAATTTATGGAAGGGCACGTGTAAGACGAATATATTTTAAAAGTGACAGATGCTTATGAATGTTCTCTTAGATGGGTATTTTGTTTGAAGTTTACCGTGATTTATGGATTGGCACATGATTTTAGCTTGAAGGGGTATGAACTGTTATCTTGGAGGCTAGGAGAGTAATATATTTTTAATTCACCTTTACATCAAGAAACTTTCAGACTTTTACTTAATTTACAGGTGCTTCATGTTAAATTCCACTTCACTTTATTAATCAAGATGACACTGAATTTATCTAGAGGGGTAATGCAATCCACAAACAAATTGCCTCCATTCCACCCTATCCCCCGCCATTTCATTGCCCTGCTCCCAGCTCACACCCCCGTTTCTCATATACCTCTCCACTCCAACCCTCCATCTCATCCTTGGCATCCCTCTCCCTCACTCACATACACTCTCCTCGTCAGTCTCTCACTCTCCATCCTTTCCACATGGCCAAACCACCTTAGTGTGTTTCTCCTAACGCTTCCTATCATATCCACATCCACACCACAACGCTTCTTCACTTTCTCATTTGTCAGTCTGTCTCTCCATATGACTCCACATGCTCCTCTCAAATAACTCATTTCCACTGTTCTCACTCTTGAGTTCTGTCCCTCCAACAAAGGTCCAAACTTCACGTTCACACGTCAGAGTTGGTATCACAATGCTGCCATGCAGTAGCCTTTTCACTGCCATGCTCACTTCGCTGTTTCGTATCACTGCTTTCAAGGAACCAGCAACTTTTCTTCCTTGTTGTACCCTTTCAAGCACCGCACCCTCGAAAACTTCCATCCTTACTCATCACACTACCCAAGTACTTAAATGCACTCACATTTTCCACTTCCTCCTCATCCAGCCTCACTGTACATTCACTGACTTCACTTTTCTCGAAGACCATAACTTTACTCTTCCTTACATTCACCTTTAGATTCCGTTTCTTACACACTCTCCCAAACTCATCCACCAAGCTTTGCAGCTCCCCTTCGTCTTCACTTAACAACACAGTATCATCCGCAAACAACAGTACAGGAAGTTTCCAAACACTGACCTCTCTCACTTTGGCCTCTCCAACATCCACTGCCCTACCTTGTATCTCTTTTATTACTTATTTTTGTTTGTAGTTAATATGCCTAAATTAATTGGGCATTTCAGAGCAACACATTCTCTGTCTCTACAAGGACTGATATTTCATGCCTCTATCAGAAACTCTTTAACTCTGCTTTACTTAATGGGGAAAAATTATGTAGAAATTTAGGAGTTTTATGAGGATAACAGTAACTTATGGAATCAAAGACTGTTTCGGTTAGAGGATAAATATCTGTTGAATTATTCTGGAAGTGATAGATACTCATAATATTAATAAAAGGCCGTGGAACATTAAAGCGTTTAATATCATGTGTTTATGTAAGAGCATCTATTAGGCACGGTGAAGCGCAGTATTTTATCAGGAAGGATAATATTTCATGTTAATATACTTAGGATTTAGAAGAACAATGTATGTATTATTTTCTGGAAAAGTAATAACCTAGTTTGAAAATATCAAGGACGTTAAAGAAGTAGTTTGTGTATTTTATCTGGAAGGTTAATTCCTTTCTACTGATATACTAAGGAATTTAGCAAAATATTGTGTTGCTTATGAAGTGTCGAGATATAGATACAAATAATGAATGAATCGTCATGCGGTTTTAGCAATAAAGGATATACATGGCTGAGTTGTTGTGGAAATGACACATACTCCATTGCACTTCAAACTCTTAAATGGGGTTGGTGCCCTAATTGCCATATATTTGATGGAGAAAATGCTAACAGTGGGGAGGGTGGATTTGTGAGGTAATCTGTAATTTACGGAGAGGCACGTGTAAGATTATGTTCTTTTTCTTTTTTTCTTTTTTTTACGTTGAGGTCACGTCACAAAATTTCGAAAATTCTATACAGTATGTTTCTACAGTGCTTTCGCTATAGATTGGCCCGGATTTCCGTCCTTTTGTAGATTATTTCACGTAGTTCAGTGACTGAAAAAATCAGTGTTATGCTTCTATATCCATTCTATAGCACCTCTTCATGACTAGCATCAATTTAATTGTTAATCTGGTGTTACAGCTTAGCATTCAAGGTTAGCAGATGACAGTCCTAGGCCAAATGAGTGTGAAACGAGTATAGTTCATTATGACATTTCGCGACATACGTAAAGAGAATTGTTATCTTGGCTCTTAGTTTGTGGCAGTGTGTGTGTTCCTGATCTGTCGGATTAGTTGTTGGGAAGGCAAATAGGTAGAGATATTGGTTGGGTCTAGCCTGGGGAGTTACTGGGTGATGGAAGCAAAATCCTTGTTGGTCTACCCAGCTGCCTCTTAAATGGAGTGATGACAGACACAGGAAAGTGAGCCTGTGTGATTGTTTAAGACGTTTTGGCTTGAACAATCACACAGGCTCACTTTCTTAGTTACTGACGGTTGTTTCCCTAAAAAAAAAATCAGTTGATTAAGATGATACTGATTTTTATGGACAGTTTGATGTTATACTGATTTTTATGGACAGTTTGATGTCTTTCATTACTTCACTCCTCATGCAGTTAGAAAAGGCATTATTATTAGAATGGACAGCTAGGTTACTGTGTTGTAATAATCTTTTAACTCTGCCATATAGGGTAAATCTACTGGGTGTTTTGTAATTTTTTTCCCCTTAAAGGAGTGGTGATGAGCAGCTGTGAGTGGTGACTGGTAGCTTTCTCATTTCGTGGAAACATCTTCAGGGGTGAGAACTACTTGTACAACCTAATGATAGGTGAAGATCCAATGGCTAAAATGTTAAACTGAGGTCGTACTTTGGGTGATACTTCAGATGGAACTTTGAGGGACGATGTATGCAATGGAGACCACAGGACTGATGAGTTATTACTGTGTCCTAACGGGGCCATTACCTTAGGTGGTGAGTATTGGCTGCTCAGTCAGTCAATATTATATCCAGTGTGTTCTTTTACATGTAGAGAAATCGACAACCTGTGAGAGATGAAACTCATTCAGGAGATTGGTGGTGTCGCAATCCATTAAAGTCTCCACTGAAACTTTGAGCTTGAGTATCGTACTCTTAAACTACCCGTGTTGTGAGTGAGATATTGAAGAAGTTGGTCCTTGTTGAGGGAAAGACAAGGATGGTAAAGTACACTGTAAATATCTGAAGCAATATGAAATGCATTGTGGGTTGAAGCGACACGTACCCACAACGTCTCCACTTCTTCAGGGGTGCCAACATCTGAGTGCGCGTCCACACGTGAGCTCAAACATATGTTGGCAACACAGCTGGCAACATGTTCGGGAACATGTTTGCAGCAGTATTTGGACAGATGTTTGCAAACATGTTTCAGTGCAGCTTCGGACACTGGCAGCAGAGGTGATGGGATAAGTGTGTCTATTCGAGGCAACTGAGACTTCATCATGATGTTGCCAACATGCTATGGACGCTGCTGTTCCCAACATGTTTGCAGCGTGATCGTTACTGTGTTGCTTACATGTTGCCAACACTTGTTTGAGCACACGTGTGGACGCGCCCTAAGAGAAAAGGACTGAGTTTGCTATGTCATATCACTACTACACCTCAGTGTTTCCCTGTGCAAAATCTGTATAATAAATCATAGCCTTGGATTTCCCTAAGTTCAGAGTTGATTAACTAAGACTCCACGATAGCCATGTCAGGCTGGGTGGCAGTCATTACTGAAGCTAGCTTAATGCTACTCAGGGAAGTGTGATTAGTTCCTTTCTCTTAAACGTCGAGACTGAAATGCCTAGCTATTGATGGCGTAACACAGAAATGGATGATGAATGGAATCTGTATTTACACTTGTATGTATTACAGGTTAGCATAAGATAATTTTTTGGTGTATTTGGACCTTATTAATTATCGTTCTTTCCATTATTTCACAATCTTACCTCCCATCGTCCTATTCCTCCTTCTCTCCCTCTTCCTCCTTCTCCTCCTCCTTTTCTTCTTCCTGTTCCTGTTCCAGTTTTTCTCTCTCCTCCTCCTCTCGCCTTCCACCCATTCCTACCCTATTACCCAGTTCCATTAACCTCATTTCCGTTTCAGTCCTCTCTTTAATTTCCTTCTGCTCAATTAACTTTCCTACTTGTGGTCTCTCTCTCTCTCTCTCTCTCTATCCATCCATTCGTCTACCTATTTTTGTAGGATGAGTCTCTGCCAAGCTAATGTAGTTGAACTGGTAGGACGACAGACACACAGTCAGGAACTGAGGTTATGAAACACCTCCAACGACGACAGGTTACCGTACTTTATTAGAAGAGGTTCGTCCTAACCTCTAGGAGTCTAGTTGCTTCCTGCTTCTCACTAATTTAATTGGGAGAGAGGTAAAGGGAGAATCACACGTACCCGATGCCATCACGTTACGCTGAGTGAACAAATTCTCTGATTTGTACACATAAAACAGTCTTCTCAGCTTTGTCTTCTTTAAGCTGCACTTTTGCAGCGGGAAGCTGTCCGTACTAGACAGCACATTCAAGCCAGTAGCCAGATCATAATACATTGGCAGCAGAAGCATTGCACCACACCGCAACTACAGTATCATACATATTACATATATTTTTCTGTCTGTCTGTCTACAATATCTGTATATAACAGCTGACGTATGGGCTAAGCAATTATATAATGAACTAGAGGGGCACTCAGTGGAGCGCATCTCTCCGACATGGACAACGTAATTTCCAAACCACTCTTCATAATGAGTTAGGTTTTCTCATCACTGATTAGGGTTTCCCAGAGAGTGTTTTCCGGTTCCAGAATCTGTAATACGATCCGAATCAGTCCCAAAAGTTAATCGATTGTTCCCTGGGACATGGGCTATCTACCCACCAAATTTGGTCCAAATCTCTCTTAGTTTTTGAGTAATCCTGCTAACAAACAAATAAACAAACAAACAGGAGTTAAAACATACTCTCCTTGTAGGGGAGAATAAAAGTCACAGGTTATGATATCCTGTTTACAAATAGGTAGGGACTTAATTCTCAATAATTCTAATGCCTGTTCTCCATCTCGCACGTGATCTATCTCTGCTCCTCTCTTCCACTCTGATTTACACTCGACCAAGGGAAGAAACATAGAAACAATGAAACAAAAGCATGGGGGGGGGGGTGAATGCTAATCACCCACCCAAATATGTGGTTGGTTAAGGTACAGGCTACCTACTCGCACAAACCAACTTTGAAACCGAGATATTTTGGCAACACACACACACACACACACACACACACACACACACACACACACACACACACACACACACACACACACTTTATCTTCTCGCCCAGCTAAAAGCTGCTGATTAAACTTCGCAAAACTCTACGAAATTCAGTCACCGCGTTTCACAAAATCCCAATCCACATTGTAAAAATATATGGTGGCTGGCATTAGGTCGTCTTTGATTAGATCCTCACCAAAAGTAGTTGGCTTCTGCACATTTACATAGTTGCTATTTCCCGAACGTTGGGTGAAAATCTGTCCACTTTTCGACATATTTTGGCAACAGATACATATACACACAAACACACACAGACACACATCAACAAAAACTACCTCGTTTCGTCTTGCTAAAAACGAACGATACATATAAAAACAAAAAACATAACATATTCAGAACATTAGTTTTAGGATAATTTGAGGGAAATAACTCAGGATGCTCTTTATTAGTTCAACTGTTAGTGTTGTTCAAGGCAGCGTTACCAGTAAAATCTTACAAACACTATAGGCGTAAACTTTTTTCCATTGTCTGACTGCACTTCTCCTCCCAACCGTTCACTACAATTCACCATGCATTCAGAGCTAAGTCGCTCATATCTGCCAATAATTCTTGCCTCTAGTACATATAATTATTCTCTTCCTGACGTGTAATGAAAGACTCTTACTGTACCATCCATCATGCACTTATCACACTACCATTATGGGTTCTTGAAGTTCCTCGAATACAAAGGCCTTTCTCTCTCTCTCTTTCTCTCTCTCTTTCACCAGATATGTATTTTTAGATTAGAGAGGTTTTTCGTCCTGTAGAAGGTAGATATTACCTTTATAAATATCTACACTACCATGGATCAACTGTGATTAGAATGGGATCGTGTGAAACTTGCAAAAATGAAATATGTTAGCGTTTTGGAGACATTAATAGTGTCTGGGTATATTTGTGTATTTTTGGATCTATCTTTCGTTCTTTTCTCACAATAGACGATTCATTTAGTACTACCAGTCTCTTAGGACTCACTCTCAGCTGTATAATATCGTCCGCCGTTAACCAGATAGGGAACTAGAGTTGTCCAGACTGTGAGAGGTTTATTCGCTCACAGAAAACTCCAAACATCAGTAAAATCGTCTGTTAGCAGCAAATTTAATGAGAGACAGAAAGACAGACAGACAGACAGACAGAGAATCACTGCATTGGAGGGGTTACATAAAATCTGATCTACAGGGTGTCCATAAAATGTTCCCCTGATTACGACACTTCATAAAATCTGGACTGTGAAATATGTGAAAGAAAAAAAGTTATATCATTAATCAAGGAACTCAAATAATTTTTCACTGTATTTTCTTTAAACTGAGGATTACCTGTGCGTATGTTCTTCAGTGAAAAATTCCCATTCTTGTTGGCCCTGGCGAGATTGGCCTATTCCATGGCCTTCTTGTTCCCTGGATATCAGGCCTATGGAATTCTTTTTATAGGGCTACGGAAAAGATAGAACATATGCAGAGAGTGTTAAAAAAGATCACAGAATCAAGACACCAGACTGAAAAGGCACTGGCTTCCATCTCGCTAAACATGCTTCATAACACTCGTAATCAAATCCACCACCACCTTTATATCCTACGTGGTACTACAGGAGCTGTGTGTGACACATACAGTACATATCACAGATTTGTTCTATCTGTCATTCTATTGTCAGACGCCTTAATCCCGTAAGAGGTGACACAAACAAATCGCCTCCATGCTGCCCGGTCACATATTACAGTTCTGTATGCGTAATCGTCTCATCACCAGGAACCCACAGCCAGGAACGACGCTCACCCAGTCGCTTCAAATCTAACCATAGGTTTTTCTCGAAAATATGTTCAATGTGTTTCCCAGCCAAATTACTTATGTATCATATATGTACCCTCACCTAACCTAACTTATCTCACCAGGGCTGATTGGCTGAGGTAGCTGGCTGTAGTATTGAGACGAATACCCATACAGATCGGAAATATGCCGCCCGGTCCCCCGTCATTTTACTACCCTACTGCCAGCTCACACCGCCCTCTCTCTTATACCTCTCTACTCCATCCCTCCATCTCATCCTTGGCCTCCCCCTCCTCATTCCCTCCACCTCACTCACCACACTCTCCTCGTTAGTCTCTGACCTCAATGTATTTTTCCTAACACTTTCTGTCACATCCACATCCACATCACAGCGCTCCTTCACTTCCTCATTTGTCAGTTTGTCTCTCCATGTAACTCCACATGTTCCGCTCAAATAACTCATTTCCTCTGTTCTCACTCTTGCCTTATGTCCTTCCAACGAGGTCCAAACTTCACTTCCATACGTTAGAGTTGTTCAAGATGGTTGATTAACTGCAACAAATCATTTAAAGATAGCTTCTGTAATAACTGTTTTCTAACATCCTAGTCAGGTGAATAATTACTCTGGCCCAGACCCGGAGTGCAAGCCAAACTATCAACCATTTAGTTCATAGTTCTTACGTACAGCTGGTGTTGGAGGGATGCCTTCATGTGGTGGCACTGATGTATCTAGGCTGCTCTATTGTCTCATTATACAAACGTCCCTCAATTCTCCCTGTATCTCAAAAAGAGGATGGTGGACTACAGGAGCAGGCAATTTTAGATATCAGTCCTTTGGGTTCCCGTATTAGATGTGCTGGGGCTGCAACTACTACTACTACCATTACTACTGCCATTACTATTACTACTACTACTACTACTACTACTACTACTATTACTACTACTACTGCTACTACTACTACTATTACTTCTACTTCTTTCACCTCCATCTGTTTTTTAATTATATTGTGAAAATCAAAATCAACCTTCATAGTACAGTTCACCATTTGGAGTTGTACTGTGAAGGTTAACACTAACCTTCATAATAAATCCGTTGGCCCATAACACGCCAATGAGTATAGTTACCAACTACCTGCAACTGCTCTTATTATTTTATGTTTTATTAACACCGCAGTGTTAATAAAGACATTAATCTATTGGAGTCGCTAGTCTATGCATCTCTTGACCACAGTAACTTCGCAATCCATACCCTACAGAGAGACAGGCCTGCTGGCTGATGATCTTGTGCTCCTGAGGCATAGGAGTGCACACCTCACGAGGGAGAATGACGGTCGACATCTCATCCAGGCCTTAACAGAACTCTGAGGCTGACGCTTCTTCTCAGAAAGAACCTCTGCCAGTTTCGAGTAGCATCTCACCGCCTCTGGATCCGTCCCACCTGATGTGAACACAAGGAGAGTGAATCGACCGTAGTTTTTTTTTTTTTTTTTTTTTTTTTTCATTCCCCTGGCGAGCAGCCTCGAGAGGCAGCTCACGATGACATGCTGCCATAGGATCAAACATCCCAATGTCGACGAAAGCCCTCTGCCCACGTGTCCAGAACCTCGAGCACTGCCATCCACTCTTGCATCATTTGATGGGTCTGCTGTTCTGTGGTCGAAATGCTCACCGTCTAGAGGGAGCAGGGCTGGCTTCTATGGTGACATCATGGTATATTTCCTGTAGCATTTGCGCTGTGAAGTCGTGTACTAGTACTACTACTACTACCACTACTATTACTGCTGCTGCTGCTGCTGCTGCTGCTACTATTATAGTTGCAGCGCGCGACTCTGAGGTTGTAATTATCGTGCCCTGGCAACCTACCCCTCAACAGCGCTTCGAATTTCGTATATATGATACGCTCGTTTATATGTTCGTGAATAAAAATATTCGTGTATAATATATTCGTGTATAATAATATGATTCGTGTATAACATGATATGAAATCGGACGTGCTGTTGAGAGGTAGGTTGCCAGGGTACGATAAAAGCAACCTCAGAGTCGTGCGCCGCAACTATAATAGTATGTAAGTACAATCGCCGACATAAAAATCCATTCATTTCATTACTATATATGACGTGACAAGAACAGTAACTTTTGGTGCCTTGTGATGAGAATTTCGGAACCAAATACTTCTCAGAGTATCAAGTAAGAATTTCAAAGTTCCTGAACTAATCTGTGGAGCGATATTATGTTCCGTATATGTGTGTATATATGAGTGAGGTGGAGGTGGAAAAAGAGAAGACCGAGGACGAGATGGAGGAATGGGGGTGGAGAGGTGGCGGTGAGCAAGGTGATATAAGCTAGATTTTTGCTGGAGATGGAGGGATGGGGTGGAGTTATATGCTTGAGGGGTATGTAAGTTGGAGGGAGGACCGTCTGACAGCAGGGAACAGGGTGATATGGAGGCGATTTGTTTGTGGTCAACTCTTTCTGGCTTAAGGCGTCTGACTATATATTCACATGGACACAACAGAACTGTACTTTATGTCGTTTCGGTTTCACCTCTCATTATTCTCCCACTATAACTTTTTTCTTTTTTATATATAATTACCAGTTTCTACCACGTATGATTATTCTTGACATTCAGTGTATTATTCAGCATGATTTTGGCAAAACTTACACTTCCCCCTTAAAGTACTGTGTTTACGTTTCCTTCTTACTGCCGTCAAACATCAGCCTGGGACAGACTTGGAGTGGGTTATATATCGCCTTCATTAACTCCTTCAGCCCCATGACGTGTTTTGTACTTCAACTCATGCTTTTACCAGACAGTTTCATTCGGGTTTGGGGTGACTTTTCGAACCATAGGGGTAAGATTTAGTATTCATTAACCTCTTTCACTGTCAGACATCAATCCTAACTTAAAGAGAATCGTCCAGAGGAAAAAATAAATAAAACACTAAAATATTATGCCACCCCGTCTACCAGGGGATGCAAGAGACTCTCCTAACCTGATGAGAAATTTTGGTAGCAGCAAGAATATGAAATGAATTACTCCACAAATTTATTATATTTATTTTACTATACTTTGGCCTGAAATTGACATCTCACGAATATAAATACTGAAAATGTAACGCGAACATGGTCCTAATCAAGAAGAAGTGCCGTGAAAAGGATGCAGAACCATAGCATTCTCTTATGCTGCCATTGAACTACGTGAGCTGCAAAAGAAAATCTGGGCCAAGTTAAAGGTTTATAGTAGTTGTAGCCCTTGGTTTATCTGAAACCTGTATACCCGGTGGACTGCAGGCCAAAGTTGTCACTTTCCTGTAATCTTCCAGCATCCTTTGGGGGACAGTTGGTGTGATGAAAGACGTTTGTATAGCCGGGTAGTGGATCCGTCCGGCCATATCAGTGTCACAGCGTGAAGGTGTCCTTTTCCAGCACCACGTCCTCAGATTAGAAGTACTTATAGTAGTCGCAGCACCACATGAACACGGTGGACTGCACGTCAGGATTATTCTTCTCCTGCAGTCCTCTGAAGTGATAGAGAGAGGGCTAAGGGACGTTTGTATAATTGGGATGCTACGCCGCAGATCAGATCGGTGCCACCACATGAAGGCGTCCTGCGTCTCTCTCTCTCTCTCTCTCTCTCTCTCTCTCTCTCTCTCTCTCCAGCACCACGTCTTAAATAATTTCTCGATTCTCCTCGCATAATTATTCTCGTCCTCCAGCGCATTATTCCAGTTGGCTTTGACAACATTGTTACGTCGCCTCAGGATGCTTAAACTCCTCCTAACTTTCTTTATTTTTCCATCAAAACTTTGTCTACCTCTCCTGCATTTTTCCACTCTCAAAATTCTCTTAACCTTTTCAGACAGATGATGCATTTTCTTTCTTTCTCTCTTTCTTTTTTTTTTTTTTTTTTTTTTTTTTTTTTTTTTTGCATTAACTGCCAGGGTATTTTCTTTAGCTTAAGTAATAAACGGCTAATGATGGCTGTATAGAATCCCTACGGTAGAAAAAAAAAAGTGTCTCCAAAACTAAATGAAATCGTCTGGTTATAACATGAATAACATAAATCCGTCATTGGTTTGCAGGCGACGTGTTCAACATATACGACTGTATTTATATTAGGGAGGATTTTTCGAACAGAGGGAGGTTAACACAGGCCTCGTTAGCAGTTTTCCTACTAGGGTGCTCTTCTACGATGACTAAAATCGTCTGATATCAGCAATGATAATGACGCACATTGGGTGAAGTGGTTAATCCTTTTACTGCCAGATTTTCTCTTACAGACTTACCTGGTGTCTTGAACTTTTCTGTTGCTTTTGTGTGTGTGTGTGTGTGTGTGTGTGTGTGTGTGTGTGTGTGTGTGGGTGTGTGTGTGTGGGTGGGTGGGTGGGTGTGTGTGTGTGCGAAACTTGGACAACTGAGCTGTTTGCTGCTTGACCCTCAGGGAAAAGGCTAATTTGAAAAATCGACGGTCTGGCTAAAAATAGTTCAGTTTACCTACAATATCATGAAGGAGAAAGGATAATCGAAAGTCACTTAACAAGATCTGGATTGCAGGAGAGCTGCTGGATGCTGCTTTACCAGACTACTGTAGAAAGGGTCAGAAAAAAGGTATCAAATGGCCCCAGTAGGGACCATGAAATGTCCTTGAAGGACTCCCAATAGAATCCTAAACGAAGATGCCACAGGGTGTCATCAGGTGACGCTAAGGCGGCTGCCAAGGACACAAAAGAGAGACCGAGTCCTGTGGCACGGCAACATAGGCCGGGATGTGGTGCTGGGCACTGGGCTACCTATTGTACAGTAGGGCGAGTCAGTAATAAAGTAAATTAATAACAAAGAGATTTCTATGCTCCCGGGGGAAATAAGTCAAGGGTGAAAATGTCTAGAGGGGAAAACGTCCTGGGGTAAAATTGTCCAGGGGTAAAATGCCCTATACTCCATATACTTGTCGAAATAATCATTACCCCGCTATTGCTTCATGAATTTGGGTATAAATATAGACATGTAGCAGCTCACTCTGTTGAGGAAGGTATAGTCGTCAGCACAAATTCGCTGCAAGCCTGCTCGTGTGATGTGGGTCGTTTTGTCTGGCAACGGTGTATGGGAACTAGTTGCCACACAGGTTTTTATACGCTTTAAAGACGTGTTTGTAAGAATTAGTATTATAAATCACCCAGAATACAATATTCTTTATATCTGATAAGCGTAAATATGTGCAAAAGACGACAGATGAATATTGTCGCATGGTGAAACTCCTGTTCTCTCCCTCGTATTCATCCCTTGTTCCTCCCCACCCTCCCCTCCTCCTTCCTTCTCCCGCTATCCTTCATCTCCACTCCTCTCTCCGCCCTGTCTACCTTATATCACCCACAACGCTAATCTACATAATAAACCGCACTCTTCTCTATTTCTTGTCTATTCCTGTAACCTTTTTGCTCCTCAACATTCGAGAGTTTCATGCCATGCAACAGTCTCTTTCTCCCACTCGTTACTCCACACATGACGCAGCAGTTCGAAACTGTAGTGTTTCTGATAGTGCTTCGTGATTCAGTGAACAGTATGAGGAGAATGGGAACATTTTCCTAGGGAAGAGAGAGGGCGAGAAGTAGGAGTGGGCACAAATGTTTGTTTAATTTTGCCTACTGATATAATAGGCACAGACTTCCAGGATCACTCAAACAAATACTAACAAGGAATACATCACAAGAACGAGACCTCAATGTTCCTGTATCTCCCGGCTGTTGGTAGTGATAAACGGTGGAGAACAGAAAGACAACTGGAGAGGAGTGAGAAGGAGACAAGGAGGGTAAGAATGGGACTAGAACAGGAAGGAATATTGATAATAAACCTTGGATATAGTTGGTAGTACTGCAAGCAACTGGGAATAAGGCAGACTGGGTTTAGAAAACAGTCAAGAGAGAATTGCGATGCGCCAGTCGAGTTAGTGCCGTGGATAAACGAAAGAAGGTAGAGAGGGTGGGGAGAGGAGACAGTGGAGAGGCGTGAAAGTGAGTGGGGGGTAGGAGGGAGAGGAAGGGGTGGGGGGGGATATCAGGAGGAGTAAGGGGGAGAGACGGGAAGGGAGCTTACACACTGTTATAATGAAGAATACCAGAGTATTATGCTCATACGTCGTTTCATAACATTGTCAACTCTTGCAATTTTTTTTACGCTAATCAGTTACGGTATATAGAGAATTGTACTCTAGGCAGTCTCTAGTACCACTTTTGAGAAACACATCGTTAAACTGTATAAAAGTGTATGTGGCAACTCATCCCTTTACACTGTTGCCAGAGAAAAGGACTCGCATCACACTAGTAGACTTGCAGCGATTTTATGCTGACGACTGTACTTTGTAACAACATCTATATACTTTTCTCTGTTATTTTGAAATCTATCTCTCTGTCTATTGCCAGACTCCTTAATCCTGCAAGGGGTGGCCACAAGCGAATCGCCTGTTCTCCGCCACTTCACTTCTTTCTCCTCAGCTCACACACCTTCCTCTCTCATATATCTCTCCACTCCATCCCTCCCCTTCTTCCCTTGGCCTCCCCTTCCTCCCAGGCCAATCTGCACATTTTCCATATCCATTCTGCTACAATCTCTCCCCCATGCTTCATCATTTCACCACACACTTTATAAATTCCTGGGGCTTTCCCCATTTTGTTTTCATTCATTGCTCTCACTACTTCCATCCTACCGATCTCTTTTTCTCTTCTCACCACCATCCTTCTTCCAGCCATTTCCTTAAAGTGTTCTCTCCATATGGTCACATTTTCTTTCTTCTCCGCTATCAGTTTACCATTTATATCTTTCACTCCCCTACTAACTTCTTTATCACCCTGTCTAACTCTCTTTACCTCCTCCCAGAACATTTTCTTACATTCCTTCCACTTTACACTCGAATTCCTTCCAGATTCATCCTCTCTTCTTACTCTCTTACTAATCTTCTCACCTCTCTCTTCCTTCCCACATATAACTCTTTCTTCCGTCACTGAACTTCCTCCATGCCTCTGCTTCCCATGCACTCACTATATACTTTCTTCTTTTGCTTCACAGCTTACCTAACCTCTTCATTCCACTATGCTGTTCCTTGCACCCCCTTTCCTCTTCTCATCACCCCACACATCACCTCACTTGCTGCACAGATTTCTTCCGTGAATATCTTCCACACACCTATCTGTTCCAAATCTTATTAACCCAATCGTTCCTCTACTTCTCTCTTATATTCTGCCTTTTTTCTCCATTTTCTTGCAACCTTTCTACCCTCCTTGTATGGGCTACTCTCTCCTGTCCTTCCCTCCTTCTATTCGTCCATTGCTCTTGAACCTTGACTTTTACCCCCACCAAGCGGTGGTCAGCAAGTCCTCTCCCCATGTTTAGGCTCCACACTACTGTACCCTAGTCTTCTGGATAATAACAGGACCCGCTAGTTGGACTTGTCGATATATCTGACAAACCTGCAATAACAGAGACAGACTCTACATCCATATAACCTAGCGTTTAACATAAAGCAAAGGCATCATATCTTCACCGATATAAGCCCACTGGTTAGTCATATCCATCACAATCATTTGGTATATTTATACACACATGTGCATGCCACAGCTACATCAATCCTTAAACACTTAAATGCCATTACACACTTGTTTATGCAACTTGTGATGAGGGCCTATGAGGGTTTATGACTCCACGAGCGTAGTATGTGGCTACTGACATTGCTGTTACCTACAGCAGTGACACTCCCAGCCGCTTCAGCTCACGAACTCTGTGTGTTGACTCTTCAACCTCCATCTCCAGACTAACTTCTCCCCCAGCACTTTTTGTGGTGTAAACATTCTTCCTCATGATAGATGACAAACACGATCAGAGTCTGACCCCCATATCTCGCATCAGAAGACTCCTCTCACCACATGTATATTCATTGCCACCCTGCCCCTTAATTAGCAGTAAAACACGTGTTTATTCATTGCCACCTGTACCTTAATCAGCAGTAAAATTAGATCTCATTTAATCATCAATGATTTGTGCAAAACATTTCAATCCATGACCAACAAAGCGTGCGGCGACAACACCCCCTCCCTCTGTATACTCTTGCATCCATTACATACCTTCTTAATTTGTCAGCCACACACACATAATCAATAACTGCCTTCCATTTATTCAGTTCACCAACCATCCCTCTAATCACTCGCCACGTATACCTGCAGATCATTTTGTGCCTAAAGAGGATATTGGCTATTACCAACCCCCACCCGTCACAAATGTTCACTAAAGCACTGCCATTCTCATCCACTTCTACAAGCACATCCCACTCACCAGCTACTCCATCCACTTTCACATTCCCTATTTTTCCATTCATATCTCCAATCAAAAACATTCTGTCGTTCCTCTCAGACTTTTCCATGCACGCTTCCACATTTGCCCAGAACTCTTCTTTCACTCTGCATGTACGATCTTTGTTGGCGCATACACACACACACACACACACACACACAATCGCCCACGTTAGTATTTACACTTTCAGTGTACCCGCACAATCCCTGAATCAACTGATCCATACTCTCTTATATTCTCCTTCCATTTCTTGCACACAGCAATACATACACCCTCTTTTGCCCTCTCATTCTCACCTACCGCCGTGCATATCCCCCATCCATACTCCCACTTTCTCACACTCTCTTGAAATCATGCTTTATAAATATATTTTACAGAATGACTGAAAATGTTAGGACGACACAGTGCTAAAAAATGAAACATAGGAACTAGATCGATACAGTACAAGGACATATAATTCCATCCTTACATACAGTACATCAATGCACTCCACTCAGCGCCATTATAATGTAACAGTTATCCCGGCAAAATGCTGCCCAAATTATGCGACGATTATCCCTCCACCATGCAATATGTTAAATTATGTAATTACATCGCTCTCTCTCTCTCTCTCTCTCTCTCTCTCTCTCTCTCCCTCTCTCTCTCTCTCTATCTATCTATCTTTGCCCCACCCCTACATCCTGACACACTAATTTAACCTATCATATTGCTTCCAACTTTACTTTTTAAACAAGAAGGGTCGCATTTACCAATCATTAGCCCTATCATTACTAGGGTGCTCAAAAGTTTAATTAAATCTTTTCGTAACAGCAAGAATAAATTATAATAATAGAGGATATGCAAACCACGTGAATTTGTATAGGTGGAATATTTCTAGCTATGGACACACTTCAGTAATTTATTTATGCCAACACCAGTCGAATTAGCAGGAAAAGTTGAGGTAGTCAGTGTGTTAAGGCAATGAAAGTGTTATCTAATATTCGCAAAAAAGATAATGTTTTGAGAGAGAGAGAGAGAGAGAGAGAGAGAGAGAGAGAGAGAGAGAGAGAGAGAGAGAGAGAGAGACCATAAATAATTTCTAGAGCAAAAGACAATACCGAGGCAGAAGGTCCAGAACTGTGTGATCCGATTTGGGGGGCTCAGAAAAATAAGAAAAATTAGGAGGAGGACGGAGAAGGGCTTTGTCCACAGAAACCCAAGAAAGATTCCCTAAAAAAAGCACAGGGAAGCATGACAGAACACAGACGAAAGGAAACTACAGAGGAAGGTCACAGAAATGGCCTGTGTATACGTGGATGTGCCGGAGGAGGATGAAAGAGCAAGCAGGCTAAGGAAAATAACTCCAGTGCAAGAATAATTACTCAAACACTGCAACACCCTCGCTGTACAGTTAGTCTAAATGTCCGTCCACACAATCAATGGACACCTGTAATTCGAGGGTAAAGAAATGAAAACATGATATAAAATTATAGTGTAGAGGAGATAATTTGATACAGTTTCCCCGTCTCTGAAATACTGCTTATGGCGAGATTCCTCTGCCTGATTTGAAACTGATGAACAGGTATCTCAGACACGACAGGCGCTCACTGAGTCACTACGCAGAAATTTTGACCCTCCCAAGGTTCCTTTGACCTCCTATTGATTGATCTTAAAAGCGAAATATTTCATCCGTACATAATCCTTAACTCATCCACTATGGTAGAAACTGAATGGTATGTAAGTTTACTCTATGTTACGACTTTGACCACTGACGCATTTTTGTTCTGAAAGTACAGTAAAATAATTTTATCCTTGGTTTACCTTAAAACGTTCCTCGAAGTTTCATCCACGTCACATCAAAACTGTCGCAGTTAGAATCAGATTTTTTTTTTTTTTTTTGGTTCTTCCGTGATCTTTTCCTTTGTCCGACTGTTCTCAATATCCAACTTCTTTTCCTCTTCTTCTTCCAAGTTCTTCGATCAAGTTTTGTCGGAATCAGATCAAAACAGTTATTTCTTAGTTTATTCAATCACTGACGTAAGTCCCATGACCTTGTTTGCCCAGGAATAATCACTTATTCCTTTGATGGTCCTCAGTCATTATGCTGAATTGGGTGCAGTTCCATTCAATAGTATTCTTCAATAATCTTGTTCACCGACAGAGGCAAAGAAAATAAATAAGCTAACCAGATCAAACAAACAATCTCCCTGTGCTTTCGCCCGTTGGTAAAAAAAATGGTATGTCTATAAATAAGTGAAAACACGGTATTTTAATACAGAAAAAGACAGAGACGAAAGAAAACAACACGCCAAAAATAAAGGAAAGGAAGTTGTTCATATATATTAAAGAAAAAACACACACACACAAGAAAAGCACATCACTAAAGCAATGCCAATGATGGCAAACAGCAGAGACCAACGAAAAACACGCCAGTACAACAGGTAAAGATGAGAGAGAGAGAGAGAGAGAGAGAGAGAGAGAGAGAGAGAGAGAGAGAGAGAGAGAGAGAGAGAGAGAGAGAGAGAGAGAGAGTTACATAGGTTCACAGACCCAGACTACACAGACTATATGGCCCTTCCTTGGTGGCCGCATTGTACCATGGATTTAATAAAATGTTTTCGTATCAATTTTCATAACTGGAGAAAAATACAGTAGTGTGAGAAAAGAAGTGGAAAACAGAAGACTCCCGTACCCTTTACACCGTCCAGCAGTAAGTTTCGTTTTCTTTTTTCGTTTTCGTTTTTGAAGGCTCCAACATGCTTGTATGCGTTGGCCTTGGTCGCCTAATGGCGACTCTCCATGTTGCTCGATCTCTGGCAGCTTCCCTATTTAGTCCCTTAACCCTCAAGTAACACTCGATAACCTCGTCCCAAGGTTTTTATCGGCCCACCTCTCACTACCCTACCCCCAACATCAACACTTCTTAGTTTCTGCACACAGTTATCATCCCCCATCCTCTCCACATGCCCAGACCATCTCAATCTACATGTCCTCATCACAACACCAATACACTCCAGTCCCATCAAACCTCTCAACTCTTCTATTGTAAACCTAGCCCTTCCAGGCCTAGCACTCAAGGACGCATTGCACATCCACCTAATCATTGCCATTTCTGTACGTTTGAGCCTGCGATTATCCTCTTCCTTTACTGTTCAGGTCTCACTACCAAACAGCATTGCACTCCTAACACATGCCGAATACAAAGATCCCTTAGCACGGAAGGAGAGCCCTCTCAGTGTCAGGAGAGGCAACAGCTTCCTAAACTCCTTCCAACCAATCTTCACTCTAGCCCCACGTCCAGCATATAACGTCTCCCAAATAACAAAACTCATCCATACACTCAAGAGACGCACCAATAAGTTCAATCCTTTCACGCTTGGCAATATCCACATGCTCTCCCCACACACACCGCGTACATGAAATCAACATTATATAGCAGTCTACCTCTAACACCACTACATCTCTTATGCACCCACTTATCACGAACACTGCTCAAGATGGAATTACTTCCCAAGCCGGCCTTGTGACAAATCGCAAATGGCCACTCTCCCTCTTCTTTGACAGTACCGCAACTAGCCCTAGATACCATCACTTTTGTTTTATCTGCATTTACTCTTAAGCCCTTGTGCCCCATACCATCTCTCCACTTACTAAATCTTTCCTTCGCCTCCCTTTCATTCTCTGCAACCAACACCAAATCATCAGCTTACAACATCTCCCACCGGAGTCCATTTCTGAAGTCACGTGAGAGAGCTTCAAGTACCGTGATAAACAACAAGGGGCTCAAAACTGACCTCTGATGCACACCAACATTCATGGAAAACTCATCGCTCAAATCTCCATTCATCGTTACCTGGGTGTGAGCACTCACATACTGTACACCGCCATGACGACCCTAACCAGCCACTCCTTGATCCCAAGCTTTCTCATTGCCCACCTCACCACCTCTCTAGGGACTCTGTCAAAGGCCTTCTCCAAATCAACCAAAACAAAATACAGTTCCCTATTCTTTCCTATATATTTTTTCCTGAAGCTGTCGAACAATAAATATGGCATCAGTGGTCCCTTTGCCTAGCATAACCCAAACTGCATCTCATCAATATTCACTCTTTCTCTAATCATATTTTCTAGAACTCTCTCCATTACCTCGTCTAAAAGATTTAAGTCTCTATAATTTCCTTTTTCCAGGGCATCACTCTTCCCCTTGTACACATTTACAATTACACTCTTCAGCCAATCATCTGGGACATCACACTCATATATAATCGTATTTATCAGGTCAGTGACTAACCTCACACCTATATCTTCTGAAACTTTCAACATTTCAGCAATCAACCCAGAATCACCTGCTGCCTTCCCCATCTGCATCCTGCCTATTGCCCCGCTCGCAGTAGCAGCGCCGATCAAAGGCCAAGGGCCAAACACTGGATCAGCTTGCTCCAAACTTTCTCTCTCCCAGTCAAACTCTTCTTTCAACAACCGGCTGTAACGTAATCTCCATGCATCTTTAATATCCTTACTGTTCATCATAACCCTTCATTCATCATTCTTTACACACTGCTCCCCTATGTTATCCCTATTCTCCCTCTTCATCTGATTTGCCACCATAAAAACAATATTCTTCCCTTCCACACTATTTAGGTTATCAAGTAAAAGTCTCTGTGACTCAGACTTCGCCCTGTAAACCTCTTTTATAGCACTAATCTTGACAGCCAAGTATTCCTCCTTGTTACCACCCTTCTTCCAATCGTGGATAAGCCTTTTCTCCTAACCTGCAG
The DNA here is from genome assembly GCF_032717465.1 of Coenobita brevimanus. Lineage (NCBI taxonomy): Eukaryota > Metazoa > Arthropoda > Malacostraca > Decapoda > Coenobitidae > Coenobita > Coenobita brevimanus. The sequence continues at coordinate 15,816,909 of NC_136955.1, read as the reverse complement.
TTTCTACACCCTCATCCCACCAGCAAGTCACTTTATGTCTTGGTGGATCTTTTGTCCATCCACATACTGAATCAGTAACTCCCAAGAGGTTGGTCTTGTGGACTTTGTACCGTTCATTAATACTTCCGTCCACGTCTACTTGTTCAGCCACCACTCTATTCATCTCGCAATAGAAAGGCATCCCTTACTAATTGATTTTTCAACTTCCATATTTTCCTTCTAGGTGGAGAGGTCCTCGTTTGCATCGCCCGCTCCTAAATCACCGTGTCACATATCAATAACCTGTGTTGCTGCACGCACTCCTCGCTCCCTATAAGTTTAACATCCTTCACTAACCTCCTATCAGCCCTCCTGACCAGGGAACAGTCTATCTGCCTGCTGTTTCCCCCAGACTCGTACGTAATCAACCTACTTTCTCTTTTCCTAAAATGTGTGTTGCACACGATCATTTTCATTGCCTTCCCAGACTCAAGTATCCATTCCCCTTCCTCATTTCTTGTACCATATGCACATCCCCCATGTATTCCTTCATATCCTTGAGCTGCATCACCTACATGACCATTTAAATTTCCCCCTAATACTACAATCTCATCATCCCCATATCACTTACTACACGTATTAAGTCATCCCAAAATCTATCCTTCTCTACTGCGTCCAAGCCTGCCCGTGGAGCATATGCCGATACAGCTCCAAACACCAACCCACCGAACAAAATTTTCGCGACTTTTATCCTATCACTTGCTCTCATAACATTCATGACATTCCATTTCTTCCCAACCAACACGCCCACACCCCCATATCCATCTATCCTACCCTGCCAAAACAACTTATAGCAACAATCCCTCCCAGTAATCTTTCTGGCTGATCCACCCTTTACCGGACTTCTTGCACACATCCCACATCCACCCACCTCCTACTCATTACCTCAACCACTTCCCTTGCTCTGCCTCTCAAACTTGCCACATTCCACGTAGCCACTGTGATCCCTCTGGATGATTTAATGTTCTCAGGCTTGCTTTGAATTACATTCTTTAACTTGGTCATAATCAGTAAAATAAGAAGGGGAGAGACATGCCATAGGCCCCACCCACAGCAGTCCCAGGCCCAGGCAAGAGATCTGGGACCCCTAGCCTACCAGCCTTGACCAGCGGCTGTGGCAATGGCCTCGGGTCACCCTCCCAGGACAGCTGCAGGGACATCCTCCAAGCTCGCCTTAGCACTGTAACTGCCCCGCCATTATACACCCATTGATAGGGCAGCCTGCTGGAGTGCTACTCCCAGGTTCGGGTCCCTCGCTGGGCGGAAGCGGCAGCCTAGAAGGACAACCATGCATGAGTGAGCTTGTGGAAGGAAAATTAAGAGGGAAAACACAAATTGCTACGTTTATGAAGCCATCCGTCTTCAGATTAAAAAACAAAAAAAAGGAATGATACTATAATAATTAGGCTTTGACCATCTTGTTTTTCCATTTCATGCACATGCTAATGGGTAAGTATATATTTTTTCGGTATTACTTAATGCAACCAGCACAATGGCTAGGCTTGCATGACGCCAACATAATACGGTGTTCATGTACCAGATAGCACCTGAGAGCAATTAATGCAGGCTTGTATGGCTAAGTTTATTTTGGCACCATTACTAGTAATTACTGTTATAATTATATATTTTTCTATTATTTAATCTAACTAGCTCACCCACGAATCTTGTCTACCAACATTATAATATGGTGTTTAAATACGAGAGAGAATGTAATGGTAAGTGATGCGTGTCTAGTCTGGCATGTATTTGTTGGTGTTGTCAGCGATTGCTATTATAATTTTTCTACAATAGTTAATTCAAACAGAAGAATTCTGAGGGTTACATGAAACAGGCTACATTCCAGTTATGTTTCAGCGTGTTCATGTAGCAGTGTCCATTCATAACTGATGGGTGGGAGCTTAAGGGAAGCCTACGCGTGGTGGCGCTGTGACCCCTGGGTGGAGCAGCTGCGGCACCCACTAGGGAGCCACACCTCCCAGTATTTCCCTGCACCTCGCCGTGGGTAGGATCCTGATCCAACCCTAGTAAGGTGTTATCTGCCATAAGAGGGCGCCGGATTCCTACTTGGTGTATGCACTGCACTGTACTTGTAGGACGGCCCCGCAGAAGCAGTTGCCATCCTGTGGTCAACCGACCTTCTCGGCCAGACAGACAGGAGTTATATAACTACAACAATTGATGCAAGTCTTTCTTTATTTATCTGTTGGTGCGTTCAAGGATGTATCTGGAAGTATAGTTCTACCTGGTGCGGGAGATTTAAAAAAAAAAATCATGGCAACCAATACTCTGAAAAAGACAAACAATGTCGTTTACGTGAGTATACACTTTCATCATGGGGTGTGATGCACTGTACTGCACCGATGCTAATTTTGTTGTGTTCTTGTGTAAGAAAGTCATATAAAATTGTATCGAATATCCCTGGTGTGGGCCCACAAGGCCTTTGTGTAGTAGAGTGATGATGTATCTTCCCTTAATCTCTTCAGTCCGAGGAATTTTTCATTTTTTTTTTTAAATACCATCAGACGTTTTCCCTCGCCACAGAAGCGACTGTTTGATCCTGAGAATTTATATATACACCTCATTAGCCTCTTCGTTACTGCGACACTGCTTTTAGCTAAAGAAAGTCGTCTGAACGAAGCATGAATAATACAGAAAAAATATCAATGGGATGATGGTAAACAAAATGAAATCTATCTATCTATATATCTAGGCTGCTTTCCCCTCAAATAGGGGGTTAGCCGAGACAGGACGACACACCCCCAATTCACTCATCCACACACACACACACACAAACTAGAAATGGCTTTCAAAATGGCTTTCAAAAATGAAATTGATGAAATAAAGAAGCAGATGCACTTGCAAAAGGAAGAAATAGAAAAACTAGGAAGGGAGGCCAATAAGAAAGACACAACCATCAGTGAACTAACAGTGGAATTGAGTACACTTAGGAAGAAAATTAGTGAAATGGCAAGTACAGTAGTCAATCACGAGAGTGTTATGGAAAAGTTCAAAAATGACACTGAGACAATTAGGCAAGTTAGCAGTCTTATTGACCAGAGCAGTGATATTGAGGAGAAGATAACACAAGTGAATGAAACTGTGCAAAGCTACAAAAATGATGTAGAAACCACGTATCCTGAAATGGTGAAAGTAAAGAAAGACTTAGAAACAAGGGTGGAGGAAAAAAGCATTAAAAAGGAGGTGAAAAGAATAATCCAAAACAATCCAAAGTTAGTCAGAGATTCAGTAGAGATAAACAAATCAATAGTAATCACTGGTATAGAAGAGGAAGAAGTTAAAAACAAGATCACAAGAGACAAAAAGGAGATGGCAAATGTAATGAGCTTACTGAAAGAAGTATCAGAGGAAATCTGTAGTAAAGACATAGAGGAACACAAAAGGTTAGGGAAATAAGAGAAAAGCAAGACAAGACCTCTAAAGGTGACTTTCCAGAGTGTAAACACTGTGGAAGAGATACTAAAAAATGCAGAGAATCTTAAGGAAAAAGAGGAGTTCAAAAATGTATGGATAAAAAGATGCCTAACACAAGAGGAACTGGAATTACTGAAAGAGAAAAGGGAGGAAGCAAAAACAAAAAATGAAGGAAGATCAGAAGAGGAGAAGAAGAAATTTTTTTACAAAGTGATAGGATTGCAGGTACGAAAGTGGTACACAAACAGGATGGAAGAAAAAGGAGGAAGGTAGTAGAACCATGTCATGACAAGTATATAAACAAGATGATAAAGTTGATGTACTCAAATGTGGATGGAATGGTATCTAAATTACTAGAGATGAATGATTATGTCAGAGAAAATGAACCACAAATAATATGCCTAACTGAAACAAAATTAATACCAAGGATATCAAATTACATACTAAACTTAGAGGAATACAATATATGGAGAAGAGACAGATATTTAAAAAAAGGAGGAGGAATTATAATATTAGCTAAGAAAAATCTAAAAGTCAAGGAAATAAAACTAGATATACCATCACAAGTAGAACTGATTGCAGTAGAGATCGACACATCTGAAGGTAAAGTAATTGTAGCCAATTTGTACATGCCACCCAGATCAAACACATGGGAAAGAGACGAATATGAGGACCTGGCAGAGAGTACAATTCAGAGTGTAAGATCATTGCTACATAAAATGGAAGAGAAATCGGAAAGAATTATACTAACTGGGGACTTCAATACAAATATAAATTGGAATACTCTAGATATAAATAGCCAAGAAAGCTGTTGGGACCATAAGCTCCTAGATCTCGTACAAGAGTTTTTCTTACGCAACATGTGAGGGAAACCACCAGAAAAAGAGGACTTGATGTACCTTCAGTGCTAGATCTAATATTTACAAGGCAAGAAAATGATATTGACAGTTTAATATATCACCCTCCACTCGGCAAAAGCGATCATGCAGTACTAAATTATAACTTCAGGATAGCATATGACATAGTAAACAGCAATGATAGTTACAAAAAGAGCCTAAACTATAAAAAGGGAAATTATCAAGACCTAAAGAAGTATTTCTTAGAAGTTGATTGGGAAAATGAGCTTAGAGGACAAGATTTAAATGCTGTATATAAAAATTTTTGTGAATTTTATGAAATAGGAGTCCAGAAGTACATCCCACAGCACAAAGAAGCAAATAAGAAAATACAGAAATGGTTCAATACAGAATGTAAAAAATCAAAAGAAAGAAGAGATTTGTTGTGGAATAGATACAGAAGACACAATAGTGAAAGGGCGTATAATAATTACAAACAGGCAAGAAACGACTATACAAGAATAAGGAGGGAAGCCCAAAAACAGTTTGAGAAGGATATAATAAATAAAAGTAGTGATCAACCAAAGCTGTTTTACAGCTATAGCAGAAGCAAAACTAAAGTAAAAGATATAATACAATCCATTACGGACGAGGGAATCACTTATACACAAGAGAAAGATATTTGTGAAGCACTAAATAAGAATTTCCAATTAGTTTTTACAGAAGAAAAAAAATTTGAGGGGGACTATGTGGAACACGCATGTCCACACATACTACCAGATATATAAATAGCAGAAAAAGTAATACAGGAGGAGTTAAGTAGATTAGACAGAGGAAAAGCAAGTGGTCCTGATGAAATTTCATGTTGGGTATTACGAGAATGTGCAAAGGAGTTAAATAAACCATTATTTTTAATTTTCAAGAAATCCTTGAGTCAAGGTAAACTACCTGATATTTGGAAAAAAGCAAATATTGTCCCCTTATTCAAGAAAGGAAATAGACAAAATCCACTCAACTACCGACCAGTATCACTGACCAGTGTTGTAAGCAAGGTATTAGAAAAACTTATAAGAAAAGCTTGGGTAAATCATCTAGAAGAACACAGTATGATAACAGAAAGACAGTTTGGTTTCAGAAAAGGAAAATCATGTGTTACTAATCTGTTGAGCTACTATGACAGAGTAACAAACACAATACAGGAAAGGGAAGGATGGGTGGACAGTATCTATTTATATTTCAAGAAAGCTTTTGACACAGTACCACACCAAAGACTTTTATGGAAACAGTACTATCAAGGAGGAATTCGAGGCAAACTGTTTTGTTGGATGCAAGACTTTCTCATAAAAAGAGAAATGAGGACAGTACTAAGAGGAAACTACCCATCATGGAAAGAAGTGACTAGTGGAGTACCACAGGGTTTAGTGCTGGCACCAATCATGTTTTTAGTGTATATAAATGATATAAACAGTAACACTGGAAATGAGAGCTATCTGAATATGTTTGCAGATGATGGAAAAATACAAAGGAGAATTACTAACACAGACTCTTGTAAAGAGCTACAAGAAGAATTAAATAAACTTCATGAATGGAGTAGTACATGGCAAATGGAATTCAATGTGGACAAGTGTCATGTAATCAAGTTTGGTAAAAGTGGAAAAAGACCTGATTGGGATTATAAGTTAGGAAAGAAAACCCTATACACATCAGAAAGAGAGAAAGACCTAGGTGTGATTATCAATAACAGACTATCTCCGGCTGACCACATCAGCGAGAAGGTACGGAACATATATACACTGCTTGCAAATATGAGAATAGCATTCACATACATAAATGAAGACATGATAAGAAGGATAATAACATCATTCATTAGACCAACCCTGGAATATGCATCAGTAGTCTGGAGTCCTCATCTCAAAAAGCATATAGACAAGATTGAAAAAGTTCAAAGGGCCGCTACAAGATGGATACCAAGCTTAAGGGACCTAAGCTACGAAGAAAGACTAAATAAACTGAATCTACGAACACTACAGGAGAGAAGGAAAAGAGGTGACATGATAATGCTATATAAATGCATATCAGGAAAGGAGAAAATAGACATAAATGATTACTTAACATATGGAGAAGCATCAGCAAGAGGACACTGCAAAAAACTGCATAAGAAGAGAGGTGATAAAGACGTAAGGAAATTCAGTTTCCCAAACAGAGCAATTGATCAATGGAATGCACTACCGAATGAAATAGTGTGTGCCAAAACAATTCACAAATTTAAGGATATATACGATAAATATGGTTTAAGACACGGGACAGTACGAGCTTGACTCATTCCTGTAAAGATACAATTACAGTAGGTAAGAACAATTAGGTAGGTAAGTACACACACACACACACACACACACACAAAAGAACTTCCTCGTATCTTAGCCCCAAGGGGAAACGAGACAGATCCTCACTGCGCCACACCGCACAAGGATCATCCGCGCAGTACAATCAGCGATAGCCGCAACAGAGCCCGACAGCAGAGCTGGTTTACCCCTGCCACATCATAATGGACCCAACCCTGTACCCGCACCTGACCTGATCAGCTGATCAGACTAAATGCAGGAGGATATCCCCTCGGGGCTGCGTCACCATTTACCGGTATACATTTACAAATATTTCTCTCCACTCATCCCTATCACGTGCAGCCACTCTTCCTTGCACTACAGTCATCCCTCTCGCATCTAACGCGTTCACACTGTCCATCCATCCTATTCTCGGTCATCCTCTCAGCCGTACATCCCTCACATCCGATCCAGTTATCTTTTTCAATCATCGCGGGAAGGAAGCTCTCATTGAAAGAAATAAAATGCCAGGACATAAATGTCTGCGCTGAAGATGCTGCAAACACCTACGAGTGGCTGCTTCTTATGAATTAAAGTGGAATAAAGTTACCAAAAGCGGATATTGATTTTTAAAATTCATAAACCAAAGTTGCACATTATCCCTTCAATTCCCTACTGGTCAACAAGTGGGCTGGCTGAGGGTTAGTGCCCCTGCCCGTCAAGTACAAACAGCCACCCCATACGGGATGATGGCGTCTGGCTATAGATATATGAACTGAGGCTGCTGAAATATTATTTTATTTCTGCTATTTCTAGATGATTCTATCTAGTTTTGTAGAATGTCACAGCACCGAAAGTTAATGAAGGATACATAATTTATAACCTCTAAGATTATAAGTCTAACCCAAGGTGAGGAGAATGCTCCAGGAATATAATAATAATAATAATAATAATAACAATGATGATAATAATAATAATAATAATAATAATAATAATAATAATTAATAATAATAATAATAATAATAATAATAATAATAATGATAATAATAATAATAATAATAATAATAATAATAATAATAAATGTTATTATTATTATTATAAACGAAAACATCAGATTCAAGATGTCAAGAGTAAAGACATCATCATTCCCTTATATAAAACAGTTTTGGGACGACTCATCTGGAATAGGTTGTAGAATGTGGTAGGTGAAGTGCGTACCATCCATTCATTCAGTTTAGTGCAACTTTGAGGTACCTGTAGTGAGTGACAAGCCTAACGGTGTAGTGCAATCTGGGAAACCATTTATTAGTTTGGGTGGCAACCATATAACTAAATGAACGTGTGATGGCTTACTGATTGGTGATCGAACTGGATGGGGATCGTGAGGGTATCCATCTAAGGGAAGGTTGGAGTTTATTATTTACATAATGCCATTCAGGGAAGAGCGAGGCAGGTCACTCTTGCCTTAAATGACGGGTCTGAGTAGTCTAGCGATGAAATCCTACGCTCCTGATAGGGTGAAAAGAAACTTAATAAGTAGAAAGAATTCCGATTTGCAACATTTAGCACTTTACTGCACAGGATGGCATTTGTCACGAAGATGACCATTCCAAATTTCGTTTAACTGTGACTGCAGATTTAGCCTATTATGATCCGCCAGAATACAAGTAGGCTACCCGTCTTCATGTTATCCTCAAATTTAAATATGTAGTTATTGAATCCTACATCAATAAAACTTAAGTAAACTGTACACAGAATTTACCCTAGACATTACTATGACCCAACCGGATGTGCAATTTACCACGACTCTTTGTCTCTTAGTATGTACTCCCCGAACAAATTTCTGTTAAAATTATCTCTGATTCCTAGAGTTTTAATTCTGTACAATAATTTACCGTGAAGTACTTTAACTAGGTTGTCTGGAAGCCTAAGTGTGCTAGGTCTAATGGGTAATAGCTACTGTAGACGTGAGAAATCTTATAAAATTCTAGCCATATAGTTAGACATGATCTTTTTCCCCCCTAATCCGTGTCTGCTGCCGACACTGAAACAGCTGTCAATTTCCCGTTTCCTAGTGCACCTTTAATGAGTGGCAGCTTTAATACCGGTATAATCAGATACCTTAATCCAGGAGAGGCGGCCACAAACGAATCACCTCCATGTTACCCAGATCTCCTAAATATGGCTGCTCTTTCTCCAAATCAGAACCCTATCTTTCATGTATTTCCCCACCCGATCCCTTCATCCCAGTTTCAGTCTCCCTTTGCCTCTTCCCCTTCACCTGAATCACATGCATTCTCCTACTCAATATCTCATTCCTCGTTGTCTCCAAACCTATGTATTGAATGCTCTGATATTTCGATTTTTACTTTCTTAGGAATTCTAGGTTAAAGATCTAATTTGTACTATTTTGTTTTCGTCTTAACTAGTTAATGATTAAGCTTGCTGTAACCGTGTGTGTGTGTGTGTGTGTGTGTGTGTGTGTGTGTGTGTGTGTGTGTGTGTGTGTGTGTGTGTGTGTGTGTGTGTGTGTGTGTGTGTGTGTGTGTGTGTGTGTGTGTGTGTGTGTGTGTTAGAAGCCCCCACTGCGAGGATCAATGTTAATGTGGGAGTATTACAAGTGCCACGGGCCAGGGAGGTGAGGTGAGATGAGGAGGTGAAGAGGTGAGGTGAGGAGGTGAGCTGAGGTGAGGTGAGGGGAAGTGAAATGAAGTGAGGGCTCTGATCCACACCACCTGTCCTACCTGTTGACCTGATTGTTTTACCTGCTGGTCTGATGGTCTCCTGTGCTCATCTGATTGCTTTACCAGATTATGCGTTTATCCCAAATATTCACCTAACGCAATATTCCTACATGCCGATTCAATTATAGTACCTAATTACCTGCATGTATACCTTTTCGCCAAGTTTCCTACCTTGTTTTCTTCTATTCTTTGTCAGTCTAATATTTATCTCTCACACCTGCTTCTCTCTGCTTAATTATTGTTCTCTGTTGGCCTAGTATCCTCTGCGTCTGCTTAACTTGCTGAGCCACCTGTTTATCTAGTTATCCTGCTTACTGATCTGACTGTCCTGGTTACTGACTTGAAACTAGAATTACTAAATACAGCACATATTCCTAAACAGAGGAAGATCTTTGTCCCCTTTCAATCCATTTAGTAGACAAGGTAGTGTGACAGAAGGGATGTTATGACTCATAACTAAGGAGACTCATTTCCACCTCGTAATAAAACTCAGCTAATTTCAAGCAACTATGGCTTGGCATTCAAGCTGTGGGAGTAGATTTGTTCTGCCAGATGAATACAAATTGAATATAACATCTTAGGAGCTCCTACCTGATGTTACCACGACTTAGTTACCGAGGAAGGATAAGGGAATTTTAATGGACAGGAAGATGATTTACAAACAAAATTACTGTCAACTGACAAACTTAAGCAACATTCGTTTTTGTCAGAAGAAGACTCCAAAAACAAATGCAGTCTAGCAAGGCAACACTTGCGAGGATATTCGTGTCATTTTACTTCTCATATATTAATACTTACTTGTACTTGTATATGTAACACATGTAAAACGAATACATCCCAGAACATACATGCTATGGAGTCCTTTCAAATCGTCGTAATTCCGAACACTAACCGCTTTCGAAGCAAACTACAACATGTACCTGCAATGGGAAGATTGTTTTTGGTGTTTGGTGATTTTGCGATCCTCGTCACTTTCAAGGCCTTAAATGAAAAATTGAGAAGAGTTTCTCGAGAGGAAAGACCCAAACACATGCGTAGTAATTTTCAGGTTAACCAGTCCAGAAGTAATGGCATGAGGCTGTGGTAACGAGCGTTGGTGAGAGGAACGAGAAGAAACTAAGGACACACACACACACACACACACACACACACACACACACACACACACACACACACACACTCACGCACGCATGCACGCACGCGCGCGTCCGTTTCCCTTTTGAAAAGTGTAACTATGAGAGGGAAATGATCGTACGTTAATGAATAAAATCCCCTTTATTCTGCTGACCTAATATTCACACCTACTGCCCTAAGTGCTCATTAACATGCTCACCTGATTAACTCGCCTCGTGATCCAATATCCCTACCTGCCTTCAAAATAATATTTCTTGCTGAGACTACAACTTTACCTGCCCTCCTGATATTCGCTCCTGACCTGATAATCTTTGCTGATCTAATATTCTGCCAACTTAATATACATACTTGCTACATTAATAAGTTCCTTCGTCTCATTACTCCTCTCTATTAACCTGACCTTTCCTCATTGCTAAGCTGATATTCCCTGCTGACCTATCATTCTTCACACCTGATGACCTTCTGTCTTACTTGTGCATCTGTTTGTCTTACCTGTTCATCTCATTTTCTTACCTACTTAATAATATGATTGTCTTACTCTAACCTGCTCACTTGATTGTTTTACCTGCTCACCTTGCCGTACTATTGATGTCATAAAAACTTTGTATTTGCTTGTAGAGAAGTTTTATATATATTAGACTTGTGGACGAGTGGTTATTATACTGGAGTAGCTTGTAAATAGATAATCTTCTTTCCCATTTGTCATGTAGTGACAGGAGAGGTAAAGAATAGTATGGGACTATTTTTATTTGTCTTGGAAATATTAACAAGTCTCTCACACAGAGCGAAGTATAGAGTCCCGGGTAGCTACCTCCCTGTCTCGCTCTCGCTCCCTCTCTCTCTCTCTCAAGTTGCTAAGCCCTTCTCCCCATTACCTGCCTCTTCTATCGCCTGTCTCCTTCTGAGCTCTCTTTCCTAAATTCTGGTGAAACAGGAGACGTATCACGTGTGTTCCTTGTGGATGGAAAGTTCTAGAAGCCTGTGTGTAAGTATGTGTGTATGTGTGTGTATGGTCACTAGGCGCTGTCGTGTGCCTAATAAGCATTCGTTGAGTTAAGAGTGTGTAAGCATGTTTAGCATTGCTCGATTCTCGCAGACACAATACCTTCTCATCATCTGACTCCCTGCTTCTATCTGTCTCTCTATCTATCTATTTATCTATCTATCTATTATGATTTGTAATTATAATATGGAGTCCTGATATCTGCTCGGTCACGCGAAAATGGCGTACCATCGACAGTTAATAGTCCTAACATATTAATACATATTACATACACATTATAATGAACCTCTAAGCTAATTAAGTGAAATACATAATATTGTAAAAGTAACATAATTGTATGAATATTGTATACATATAATATTCATAGTAAATAGTGATTATTCAGTAATATTACATTTTAAACAAGTTGTATACATATTTGAATAAATGCATTAAAGTAAATTATTTAACTGTAATACAGTTGCCTTGGGAGGAGATGATGGTGGTTCATTCACATCAAACTCGGCAAGCACATCCCCGTGATGGCAGAAGAGGAAAAAAAGAGAGAGAGATGCAGAGAGAGGATGTGTGGAGAGATGTAGGAGGTCGAAGGACAGAAGACACAGTGCCAAAGTAACTGGCTCCTGGTCGTCCGCCTCCTCCTCCTCCTCCTCCTCCTCCTCTCCTCGTTCTTGCCATCAGTTCCCCCCCCCTACTGTGCGTTCCCGGCACCCAACAGCATACCCTACTCCCTAAATAGAGCAAAGGGAGAAGGAAGACCAACAGCCCTTCTCGAGCACCCAGCGCACACATGCATATACACACGTATCTGTATTATCCTCCTGCTGCTGCTGCTGCTGCTGCTGCTGCTCTCCTTGTCCTCCTCCTGAGGATTCCCATCCCCCTGCTGCTGCTGCTGCTGCTGCTGGTGCAGAGGTAAGATGGGATGAGAGGGGGAGGGAGAGAGAGAGGATGGGTGTCAATAAAGCACCGTGCTAAGGGGAAGGAGAAGGAAGAGCAAGCCCATCTCGAACGTCAGCTAATGATGTGGGCTGCTGTACTTGTTACTATGGAGGCAGAGGCCCACCTCCTATGACACTAGTATCATGTGCCACCCTCTGCCGGCGCGCGCGCTCTCTCTCTACGTCTCCCACCGTTGGTTGGGCGAGTAGCCAGCAGAGGCAGCCAGAGCCGGAGAAAGGTGGCGTCGGTTGATACGTCTGGTGGTGTCGGTCCCTATTCCTAGTGACGAGAGAGGAAAAGCCTGGTCGGGTGCATCCCGCAGGCAGCACGAAACCTCTTTGCCAGGAGTAGACTGTAGCACCAGTCGAGCAGGGCAGTACTCCCGAGGTGGATGGAAAGCTGATGACAGGGAGTGCTGGAGCTCCCGTTTCATCAGCCCTCAGGACTAGTTCCTGACCATCCCCCTTTGCTGAACTTTTTCAGTGTCTCAGTTACACAGAGAGTAGGCCAGCATGCTCTCCAGTACAAATTTCTCTATCTATCTTCACAAAACTACATGCACAGTACACACTACACTTCCTATTCAAAATTCACCAAAATGGCGTCAATTCACCCAGCCTCGGAGTCCCCAGGGGGGGGGACCATAAATGCCCCCGCCATCTGCCCCTCTCCCGGTGACGACTCGAGGTGCCTGAAACCACTGTCTGACTCTCTTCTTCTTCATTTCTGCAACATTCGCGGCCTTTCATCTAACTTTCGCTCTGTTGAGCACCACCTCTCCTCCTCTAAACCTCACCTTCTTTTTCTAATGGAGACTCAGCTGTCTGAGGCAACTGACAGCAAACTCTTTTCTGTATCCTCCTACTTTCTCTATACTCATTTCAAAGCCAAAGGTGGCTGTTGTGTATACATACGCAACGACTCATCTTGCTCTTGTGTTCCTGAACTTGATTCTTCTGAATTCTCCACTCTCTGGCTTCGGCTTTCCTGTCATTCTCTGACTAAATATATCTGTGCTGTTTACTTATCCCCTAATTCTACTGACTATCAAAAATTCTTCGACCATCTTACTTCTATGATGGAACACATTCTGTCCATTTCTCCTTTCTCTGAAATCTCCATTCTTGGAGATTTCAATGTTCACCACCACCTTTGGCTCTCCTCTCCTTTCACGGATCCACCTGGTGAACAAGCCTACATCTTTTCTATCCTTAATGACCTAGAGCAGCTTGTACAGCACCCTACCCGTATCCCTGACCGCCTTGGAGAGAGCTCCAACATACTTGACCTCTTCCTCACAACTAATCCTTCTGCTTACTCTGTTAATCTTTTCTCTCCGTTGGGCTCCTCCGATCACAACCTGATTACCTTAACCTGTCCTATCGCTCCAGTACAGCCTGCAGACCCTCCAGGGAAACGTCGTCTCTGGCATTTTGGAGCTGCGGACTGGGAGGCCCTCAGGCAGTACTTCTTTGATTTTCCCTGGAATGATTATTGCTTCCATGGCCGTGAGCCATCTGAGTGTGCCTTGCGCATTACGGAGGTTATTCTCTCAGGCATGGAAGCATACATTCCTTTCTCATATCCTTTGACTAACGCAAGAAAGCCTTGGTTTAATCACGCTTGTTCTAATGCTGTCCGCAACAAGGAGAAGGCCTACAAAAGGTACCGGAGCCAACCCACCCCTGAATCACATAATCTTTACGTTTCTGCCCGGAATCGTGCTAAGTCTGTTCTTCGCTCTACTAAAAATAATTTCATCCATACTAAATGCTCTCAACTCTCCAACTCGAATTCTTCCCGCTCCTTCTGGCACCTTGCCAAAAATCTTTCTAACAACTTTACCTCATCATCCTTCCCTCCTCTTTTCTACTCTGATGGTTCTGTAGCTATTTCTTCTACTGATAAAGCAGATCTCTTCACACAGACTTTCTCCTCCAATTCCACCTTAGACGATTCCGGTGCTGTTCCTCCATCACTTCCCCCCTCTGACTTCCTCATGGCTGACATTAAAATTTCTTCAGTTGATGTATTTTCTGCCATTACTGGCCTCAGTACTAACAAGGCATATGGGCCTGATGGGGTCCCTCCTGTTGTTCTCAAGAACTGTGCTTCTGTGCTTACACCCTGCTTAGGCAAACTCTTTCGCCTTTGTCTGTCAACTTGTACCTTTCCTTCTTGCTGGAAGTTTGCTCTCATTCAGCCAGTCCCAAAGAAGGGTGACCACTCCCAACCCTCCAACTATCGTCCAATTGCTTTAACGTCCTGTATTTCAAAAGTTTTCGAGTCAATTCTTATTAAAAAAAATTTTAAGGCATCTTTCCTATCACAACCTTCTTTCCGATCGTCAGTATGGGTTCCGTCAGGGACGCTCCACTGGCGATCTTCTCACCTACCTTTCAGACTCCTGGTCATCCTCCTTTCGGGACTTTGGCGAAAGCTTTACCATTGCACTTGACATCTCAAAGGCTTTCGATCGAGTCTGGCATAAATCTTTAATTTCCAAACTGCCCTCCTACGGTTTCTATCCTTCTATCTGTGCCTTCATCGCTAGCTTCCTTTCTGGTCGTTCTATAGCCGCTGTCGTAGACGGCCATCGTTCTTCTCCTAGATCTATCAACAGTGGTGTTCCTCAGGGCTCTGTCCTATCACCAACTCTCTTCCTCTTATTCATCAATGATCTTCTAAGCTGTACATCTAACCCTATCCACTCATACGCTGATGACTCCACCCTTCACCTTTCCATTCGGTTCCCGCAACGCCCATCTCAACAGTTACTTCAAGAAACAAGGGATGAGGCTATGGCACACCTAATGTCTGACTTGGCTCATATCTCTGACTGGGGTAAAAATAATATGGTTGTCTTTAATGCATCTAAGACTCAGTTCTTACACCTGTCAACCAGACAAAATCTTCCACAGGTATACCCACTAATGTTTAATAATATTCAGCTTAATCCTGTATCATCCTTGAACATGCTTGGGGTTTCATTTACTCGGGACTTATCTTGGAAAGATCATATTACATCTCTTGTAAAATCTGCTTCCAAGAGATTGGGTGTGCTAAGCCGACTCCGCTCTTTCTTTACCCCTGCACAATTGTTGACTCTATACAGGGGTTTTATCCGCCCCTGTGTGGAGTACAACTCTCATGTGTGGGGAGGCTCCCCACATACAGCTCTTCTCAATAGGGTGGAGTCAAAGGCTTTTCGTCTCATTAACTCTCCTCCTCTTACTGACTCCCTTCAACCTCTGTCTCTTCACCGCACTGTTGCATCTTTATCTCTTTTCTATCGCTACTTTAATGGTCACTGCTCCTCTGAACTGTCTGCTTGCATTCCTCCACCTCTACGACGGGCGCGTAGCACCCGTCTGGCAGCAAACTCTCATCCCTTTTCTGTCCAACTCTCTAATGCAAGAGTTAACCGTTACTTCCAGTCTTTCATTTATGCAACAGGTCAGCTCTGGAACTGTCTCCCTCTGTCTGTATTTCCTCCTGCCTATGATCTCCAGTCTTTCAAACGTAGTGTGTCCAGGCATCTCAAAATGATCGGATCTTGAATTTAGCTCTCTATTGTATTTTGTTTTTCTCTTGGAGGGAACTGTTACTGCGGGCTCTTGGCCTTTGGTTCCTTCTTCCTCGCATTAAAAAAAAAAAAAAAAAAAAATGTACTTGGGCCATTGTAGTGAAATGCATAACTGTGTTGGCCTTACAATTGTAGTTACATTTGTTAATGCAATTCTTACATAAGTGTCTTGGCCTTATAATTGTAGTTAAAGTTATATAAAAGTTACATCTTGTTAATGCAACTGTTAATTGGCAAAGTGTAACATAATGCAATCGTTTGTCGTTACATAATTGTTACATATCGTTTGTAGTTATATAATTGTAGTTAAGTTACATAAAAGTTACATCTTGTTAATGCAACTGTTAATTGGCAAAGTGTAACATAATGCAATCGTTTGTCGTTACATAATTGTTACATATCGTTTGTAGTTACATAATTGTAGTTAAAGTTACATAAAAGTTACATCTTGTTAATGCAACTGTTACATAAATTGGTACATATTGTTTGTAGTTACATAATTGTAGTTAAAGTTACATAAAAGTTACATCTTGTTAATGCAACTGTTACATAAATTGGTACATATTGTTTGTAGTTACATAATTGTAGCAAGTGTAACATAATGCAATCGTTTGTCGTTACATAATTGTTACATATCGTTTGTAGTTACATAATTGTAATAATTGCAGTCCTAACATATGCTGCGGTCGATGATAGTGATGATGTGTCATGCCACTTGCTTGTGGAGACAACAATTTGCTTTTTTGTTTGTAGTATGTGGTATTTTGGCATATGTAACACTTACACTTATTTTCATTTGTTTGTTATGTGATCTTACTCTATTTCTCTCTTTTTTCTTTCTTACTTTTTCTTTCTTTTTTCTTTTTTTTTATGTATTGATTTTCTATAGTTTGTTTTTCTTCGCTTGTGTACGCTTTTTCCATGTTGTTCATGGTTGCATAATTACTGGCTAATTTCCTTGGGGTACTTTTTAAAAGTTTAGTTTATATTGCACAGATATTATTGAAAATGATATTATATAGTCCCATATTTTGTTATTTTATATAAAAAATATATATATATACGTATATACAGTATTAACTATATACACTGATTTGTTGTTCACTTGTACCTATCGTGGGTAATATGTGTGTCAGCACTGTGTGGAAATCATTGTCTTCACGATTGTGTTGAAGATGTTCACTCTTGCTAACGTCATTTGTGTTGGCCATTTTTTTTTTCTCTAGTTTACCTTGTAACTTAATTTATATGTTTCCACTAGGTAGCTTTAATTAATAAATGTTTAATACAGTTCTTTTAATCGCTCACTGAGTAACTGTGATGGTATATTTTCTTTATTACTTTGTAGATATAATAATGTATAGCTGTATGTATGAAACACGTATTTTATGTAGGTATAAATGGTAACACTCGTTGGTAGTAAATAAATGTTATAATAAATGATTGAATATATACAGTGTAGAATATTTATTGTTGGTGATTATTTAGTGTTTGAGTTATGCAGATAACTGAAGTAAGTATGTGTATATAAGCTGCAACTATACAGCATGTTTTATATGTTTGTGCAGAAGCTTATTGTCTATCACTGTGTCTTGTATAAGTGAAGTAACTATGCAACTCACTAATTTTTACCGTGGTGGAAATGGTGTGAGTGGTGTTGCACGTGGTGATAGCGTTGTTCTTCACGGGTTGATTGGCGTGTTGTGGGGTGTCAGACACACGGCTTGGCGTCGCCTCAGCACACGTATGGTGACGTCAACTTCCCACACTGGTAGCTGTGGTGAGTAAACGAGTAGCGATGAGTAACTTGAGTGAAGATGAGTAAGATGCGTTATAAATGTAGCTCTGGTGTTTTGCTGCGTGTCTTGACCTCTGCGTCAGCGATTGAGGTAGGCGGGAGAGAGTGGTGGGGGTTTGTATGCTTGTTGCTTTGGTCTTTCCTCTTCTTTACTTGCTTTGTTTTTTATTCTTCTTGCTGCTGCTTGAAGTTACGTGAAGATTATAGAGTTGTTTTGTAGACTTGTAGGCTATTTGCATTGTAGGCTGTATTTTGTAGGAATTCAATGTAGAACTGAAGCTAATCTTGTAGAGTCTCGCCTGCTTTTGTAGAAATTTGCTTTTAATTCAGAGACGATGTCTGTAGATTCGCTGCTACCAAATGTCATAAATGACTTTGTGGTTCCTTTGTGGTTGAGTTATATATATATTAGACTTGTGGACGAGCGGTTATTATACTGGAGTAGCTTGTAAATAGATAATCTTCTTTCCCATTTGTCATGTAGTGACAGGAGAGGTAAAGAATAGTATGGGACTATTTTTATTTGTCTTGGAAATATTAACAAGTCTCTCACACAGAGCGAAGTATAGAGTCCCGGGTAGCTACCTCCCTGTCTCGCTCTCGCTCCCTCTCTCTCTCTCTCTCAAGTTGCTAAGCCCTTCTCCCCATTACCTGCCTCTTCTATCGCCTGTCTCCTTCTGAGCTCTCTTTCCTAAATTCTGGTGAAACAGGAGACGTATCACGTGTGTTCCTTGTGGATGGAAAGTTCTAGAAGACTGTGTGTGAGTATGTGTGTGTATGGTCACTAGGCGCTGTCGTGTGCCTAATAAGCATTCCTTGAGTTAAGAGTGTGTAAGCATGTTTAGCATTGCTCGATTCTCGCAGACACAATACCTTCTCATCATCTGACTCCCTGCTTCTATCTGTCTCTCTATCTATCTATTTATCTATCTATCTATTATGATTTGTAATTATAATATGGAGTCCTGATATTGATACTTGGTGGTTTCATTGTTTTCCCTGCTATGTATTGTCTTGAATCGGAATCTCAGACTTGAGATAAATTTTCAGTAGTAAGATTTATTAAGGAAAGGAAATCAAAGAAGGATGGCTGTAGATTATCCTTATGTCTCTCATTCTTCCAGCAAAACAGGTCTTAAGTATGATGGTGAATCTGTCTTTAGATAGTTTGTGAATTCTTGGCCTAGTCTGATATTCTCTCTCTCATATTCTCCCTCTCATTCTCTTATCCCATATCCTCCTTCCTCATCCCCTCTCCTCCCACATTCCCTCTTCCATCCCCTCTTGTTTCCTTTTCTTCCTTCTCCTTCTTCTCTTCCTCCTTCCTCTTATCCTCCTCCTCTCCCATTACCCCATTACCAAAAGAGGTTAAGATCCTTGCCCACTACCCACACTTCCTCTCCACATAACCATCCTGGTCTCTCCTTCCTCCTCATCACTTCCCACTCCTCCTCCCTTACATTCCTTTCGTTTCCCATCTACCCTTCCTCTTTCCTCCTTATGCCTTTCTCTTCCATCATACCCCCCGCCTCATAAACTTCCTTCCCCTGTCCCTCCAGCTCTCTCCCATCAACACCCACTTTCTGACACCACTTTTCTCCTTCATCTTCCTCTCTTCAATCACTTCCTCTTCCCTCCCTCCTTTATTACACCACTTTCCTCCTTCATCCTCCCCTCCTCGTCCCCCATACCCCCACTACCTCTCCCTTCTCCTCCCCCTCGTCTCTCACACATTTCCTTTTACCCATCATTCAAGCCTTCAGAATCTGTGAATCCAAGCAATCACGCAGTTCAGAAACCTCTATCCCATTCAGGTCAATGATTCTTCTTTTATTTTACCTCTGTTCCCGCCTGATGATATTTAGCATAAATGAAAAGTTTGAAAGTAAAGGCGATAATTTCTCCGCTACAATATCATGTTTTTTGTAGGTTATTCTCATGATAAAAGCATAAGAGGATAACTGCAGTAGGTTATTTGACTCTTACTTGGCAGTTGCAATAAAAGTGTGGTTAAACATACAGAATAAGAAAAGGAAAACAAAGAACAAGTTTCTCCATCCTGCTGCCAAACAATTTAATTCAGCTAGGTACAGCCATCTGGGATACCTCTTTTATTCTAACCTGGTCTTGTCTTTTTACCAAGTATTCCTACTTTATCTGATACTCCTTGTCAGCGTCAGCTGCTCAGCTTTCTCAGGCCCTGATAATGAGACGCCTTACAAAGAAATATGAATTTTGTGTGGGCTGAATCCTTAAAATTTGCCATCCAAATCGTTCAAGGAAGAAAAACTGGCTTCGTGGACATGAACTTGTCAGATCTATCGGACTTGGCCGGCACCTCATGTACAAGCAGTTCTGTTACACAAGAGAGGAAATTAAGGGATACAACAGCTCAGAAGCCAACAACCAATTCCTGAAAGGATGGGTAAGGAATTCCTCCGTGTGGAAAGTTCCCATCAAGGTCCTGGAACCCGTGTCTACGAAAATATTCCCATCAAGGTCTGGAACCCGTGTCTACGAAAATACTTATTAGTGCGAAGTTCACTTATAAAACATGATTTATCACGAATTGAACTTAGCTCGGGACAGAATACTTAAGTTATACCAAACAAACTTAAGCGATCCCAGTGAGGTTACTTACTGTAGGTGCTTCGCATTTTACTCAGTCACGATGCCACACAACAAAAACAAGGGAAAATATGGAAGCCAATGAATCACTGGGAAACAGGAAAGAAGACGTTTTAAACTTGAATGCCGACTTTGAGCCAACGAATATGTACACGATAAACCGTCTCAGAATAATAATATACCGTGGACAAACACACGCAGGACTGCTTGTCTCTAAGTGCAATTTTTCGCAATACTGGGATCCTTAGCCATTGAAAATACAGTTACTTATTTTTTTTTTTTTTTTTATGCGAGGAAGAAGGAACCGAAGGCCATGAGCCCGCAGTAACAGTTCCCTTCAAGAGAAAAACAAAATACAATAGAGAGCCAAATACAAGAACCGATCATTTTGAGATGCCTGGACACACTGCGTTTGAAAGACTGGAGATCATAGGCAGCAGGAAATACAGACAGAGGGAGACAGTTCCAGAGTTGACCTGTTGCGTAAATGAAGGACTGGGAGTAACGGTTAACTCTTGCATTAGAGAGTTGAACAGAAAAGGGATGAGAGTTTGCTGCTAGACGGGTGCTACGTGTCCGTCGTAGAGGTGGAGAAATGTATGCAGACAGTTCAGAGGAGCAGTGACCATTAAAGTAGCGATAGAAAAGATATAAAGATGCAACAGTGCGGCGACGAGACAGAGGTTGAAGGGAGTCAGTAACAGGAGGAGAGTTAATGAAACGATAAGCCTTTGACTCCACCCTATTGAGAAGAGCTGTATGTGGGGAGCCTCCCCACCCATGAGAGTTGTACTCTACACAGGGGCGGATAAAATCCCGGTATAGAGTCAACAATTGTGCAGGGGTAAAAAAAGAATGGAGTCGGCTTAGCTCACCTAATCTCTTGGTAGCAGATTTTACAAGAGATGTAATATGATCTTTCCAAGATAAGTCCCGAGTAAATGAAACCCCGAGCATGTTCAAGGATGATTCAGGATTAAGCTGAATATTATTAAACATTAGTGGGTATACATGTGGAAGATTTTGTCGGGTTGATAGGTGTAAGAACTGAGTCTTAGATGCATTAAAAACAACCAAATTATTTTTATCTCAGTCAGAGATACAAGCCAAGTCAGACATTAGGTGTGCCATAGCCTCATCCCTTGTTTGTTGAAGTAACTGCTGAGATGGGCGTTGGGGGAACCGAATGGAAAGGTGAAGGGTGGAGTCATCAGAGTATGAGCGGATAGGGTTAGATGTACAGCTTAGAAGGTCATTGATGAATAAAAGGAAGAGAGTTGGAGATAGGACAGAGCCCTGAGGAACACCACTGTTGATAGATCTAGGAGAAGAACGATGGCCGTCTACAACAGCGGCTATAGAACGACCAGAAAGGAAGCTAGCAATGAAGGCACAGATAGAAGGATAGATATCTTAAGAGGGCAGTTTGGAAATTAAAGATTTATGCCAGACTCGATCAAAAGCCTTTGAGATGTCATGTGCAATGGCAAAGCTTTCGCCAAAGTCCCGAAAGGCGAATGACCAGGAGTCTGAAAGGTAGATGAGAAGATCGCCAGTGGAGTGTCCCTGACGGAACCCGTACTGACGATCAGAAAGTTGCGATAGGTAAGATGCCTTAAAATTTTTCTATTGAGAATTGACTCGAAAACTTTTAAATTACAGGATGTTAAAGCAACTGGACGATAGTTGGAGGGTTAGGAGTGGTCACCCTTCTTTGGGACTGGCTGAATGAGAGCAAACTTCCAGTAAGAAGGAAAGGTACAAGTTGACAGTCAAAGGTGAAAGAGTTTGCCTAGGCAGGCACAGAAGCACAGTTCTTGAGAACAACAGGAGGGACTCCATCAGGCCCATATGCCTTGTTATTATTGAGGCCAGTGATGGGAGAACATACATCAGGTGAAGAAATTTTAATGTCAGCCATGAGGAAGTCAGAGGAGGGAAGTGATGGAGGAACAGCACCGGAATCATCTAAGGTGGAATTGGAGGAGAAAGTCCGTGCGAAGAGATCTGCTTTATCAGTAGAAGAAATAGCTACAAACCATCAGAGTAGAAAAGAGGAGGGAAGGATGATGAGGTAAAGTTGTTAGAAAGGTTTAGGCAAGGTGCCAGAAGGAGCGGGAAGAATTCGAGTTGGAGAGTTGAGAGCATTTAGTACGAATGAAATTATTTTTAGCAGAGCGAAGAACAGACTTAGCACGATTCCAGGCAGAAACATAAAGATGATGTGATTCAGGCGTGGGTTGGCTCCGGTACCTTTTGTAGGCCCTCTCCTTGTTGCAGACAGCATTAAAACTAGCGTGATTAAACCAAGGCTTTCTTGCGTTAGACAAAGGATACGAGAAAGGAATGTATGCTTCCATGCCCGAGAGAATAACCTCCGTAATGCTCAAGGCACACTCAAATGGCTCCCGGCCATGGAAGCAATAATCATTGCAGGAAAAATCAAAGAAGTACTGCCTGGGGGCCTCCCAATCCATGGCTCCAAAATGCCACAGGCGGTACCGGAGTGATAGGACAGGTTAAGGTGATAAGGTTGTGATCGGAGGAGACCAACGGAGAGAAAAGATGAACAGTGTAAACAGAAGGATTAGTTGTAAGGAAGAGGTCAAGTATGTTGGAACTCTCTCCAAGACGGTCTGGGATATGGGTAGGGTGCTGTACAAGCTGCTCTAGGTCATTAACCTGCCCCATCCCGACCACTTTTCCACCACTGACTCCCCCCAATCCCGACCATTTAAAAAAAAAAATTTTTTTGGCTTAAACCTCCGCTTTTGGTGAGAAACATCGAAAATTCATAGAGAAATCGCTCATCTGAGGTTTAAAATACTCGATCCAGGTAGCAGTACCTCCTTATCTTACTGGGTTTTCTAACAGGCTGGGACAAAAGAAAACGAGTTCTATGGGAGGGTAACTATTTCACACCACTCATAAACGGTATTTATTTATTTACTTGGTACGAATTTATATGTAGTATGAGAGTATATTGGTTTTCAAACAGTAATATAGGCATTATAAGCATTGTTTCACTCACTAACTCATCACCATACCTGACCTTTTTTGCTACATCACGTGATCATCATTTCTGACTGTTTCTTCCTCTAATGCTATGTAAAGTTTGTCCTCCACATTGTCATTGATTGGGGAATCATTCTGGCCCTGAATTTCGTACGATGGCATGACATGGATTTACTGGCCAGGTCACTGATAACAGGTGAACTGCTGAGACAATGGCATGCAGGGGGGGGGAGGTCATGCTGGGTAAGGCATTGTCCTTGCCTGGCATCTTGTAGAGGAAGGTTTCCGGTGTATATGTACCAAAAATCACTCGCAAAAATTGAAAATTGTGCAAATTAGGGACCTTGCAATTGATTCGCATTTATGTACGTTGACGGGATTGACAGTGACATAACGTGTGGACGTTAATTCACGTCGACGGGACGCCGCGGGTTAAGGATAGAAAAGATGTAGGCTTGTTCACCAGGTGGATCAGAGAAAAGAGAGGAGAGTGAAAGGTGGTGATGAACATTGAAATCTCCTAAAATGGAGATTTCAGAGAAAGGAGAAATGGATAGAATGTGTTCCATTGTAGAAGTAAGATACTCGAAGAATTTTTGATAGTTAGTAGAATTAGAGGATAAGTAAACAGCACAGATATATTCAGTCAAAGAATGACAGGAAAGCTGAAGCCAGAGTGTAGAGAATTCATAAGAATCAAGTTCGAGAAGACGAGAGCAAGATAGGTCGTTGCGTATATATACACAACAGCCAGCTTTGGCTTTGAAATGAGTATAGAGAAAGAAGGAGGATACAGAAAAGGGTTTGCTGTCAGTTGCCTCAGACAACTGAGTCTCAGATAGAAAGAAGTGAGGTTTAGAGGAGGAGAGGTGGTGCTCAACAGAGCGAAAATTAGGGGAAAGGCCGCGTATGTTGCAGAAATGAAGAAGTGAGACAGACAGTGGTTCCAGGCAGCTCAAGTTGTCACTAGGAGAGGGGCGGAAGGTTGGGGCATTAATGGTCCTCCCCCCCCCCTGGGGACTCCGAGGCTGAATGTTGAGATGCCATGATTTTTTTGAATTTTGGAAAAGGAAGTGTAGTGTGTACTGTGCATGTAGTTTGTGTAGATAGTTACAGAAATTTGTGTTGGAGAGTATGCTGGCCTACTCTCTGTGTAACTGAGACACTGAAAAAGTCCAGCAAAGGGGAATGGTCAGGAACTAGTCCTGAAGGCTGATGAAACTGGAGCTCCTGCACTCCCTGTCAGCAGCTTTCCATCCTCCTTGGGAGTACTGCCCTGGGCGACTGGTGCTACAGTCTACTCCCATGATGTCTCTCTCTCTCTCTCTCTCTCTCTCTCTCCTCACATTCTGGTGTACGACTCCTCCTGAAAGCAAAGATTTCCTCTTCAAAGACTTCTCATTGTAGGACTTTTTCCGTTATTTACTTTAGCCAATTTATCAACATATTTAACAACTAAGACAGGGCTTGAATTACACTGGTTGCGACTGTAGGGTGTTCAGCAAAAAAAAAAAAAAAAAAAAAAAAAAAAAAAAAGTTAAAGAATGGTAAGGGAAGGTGCTCAATCGGTAGAGAGGTGGCCTTCAGTCTTAATGAACCTACGTTCTAATACCGGCTGGGGCAGGGGACAGTTTAAGGATTTGAATTTCATTTAAAAACACACTTGACTGATCTACCAGGAGCTTCGTCGACATGTTAAAATACCCCCGCTAAAACCAATATACCAGTCCTGCATAAGACAGACCGAGATTACATTCAACATGGACGATGAGTATTAGTTCCGAAATGGTGACATGTAGAGATGTATGTTATGCAGGAGGACTACAGGGCCCTGGGAATTGGATGTGAAGCCTATACCGGAGTCGAACAAATGAAAATAAAAACTAAACAATATTCTTGTGTAACGTGATGCAAATCGCGATGAATTTGTAAAAATTCAACGATACCAATAATTCTGTTTATATCCATTCGATATATTTAAATATTAGTACAAAATAATAAGTAAACGTATTGACACATGCAAACAGAGGAAGCGACCATAATCTACCCAATCTTAGCTATGTTTTGTCGGGGACATGCAATATCAAGAGTCTTGTCAAGGTTAGGTTGTGGAAGCGGTTCATGGTGAACTTTGCCTTGATGTTCAGTACCAATTGCGCTTCGTGGTACACATTATTTTCATCATATTCGTTTACTAGTAGTAGAGTACATAATAAATCAACTGCGAAACATCTTGAAGGAATACGGTACGGAGAACTGTCCATGTTTTGATGAGGAAACAGGACCAGTGGATGTCAGATGATACTGGCAATCACTGTATAGATGAATGTCATAATATTAGGCTCCAGCTGTGTCCCACGGTCCCACGGTATATAATAGTTCTGTGTCATATTCAGTTAGTAAATTACAATAAATCTGAAAGAACAGATATGTGTCTGCTAAGGACATTAGGGAGAACCATCCAAAACTTAACTGAACCACGCTCTGACGGCGAACGACCGCTATGGTCATGCAAGCGATTCACAATTATTTTCTTTTAAACAGGTATATTTGTGTCCCAAGGTGATCATTCGTTATCATATTCATCTAGTAAATTAGAGTATATAAAACATAAAAAGGAAACGTCTGGAGGGCACAAAGTACTGGGATCAGACCATATCCTATCCTTACCTAACCATGTTTTGACAGGGACACGACCTACCAAGGTTTATTCTTCTAGCGATTTGTACAACCGTTTGCCGAATAGGGAAATAACCATGGTTGTAGAATAACCGCACCACTAATTATACGCACACAGTTGTTCATCCAAGCTCAAGCCCTGCCTTCATCCCGTCCAGTATGGCGGATAAACACTATTGACTTCACGGGTTTATCCAAGCTACAACAAAGTGATTCTTCTCAGAGGAGGGAAAAACTTAGCTGTCGGTAGGTTTAAAAGGGTGTTCTTAAAATCTTGGTTTGCTCAAATTTTTCTCACCAGCGTAAAGGTCTGTATTTAGCCAAGGAAAAGAGGAAGTGCGAAGGAAACTAGCAAATATCAGCAAACCTCGTCCATGGCAGCAAAAGGGTTAGCATTCCAGACTCCTGTAACTCATTCCCAGTTTAATGAAATCGTTTGTCATTAAATCGTTGGGCATTAACTAAATTGGAATAATAGGATTGTATGGGCAATGAGAAAGGTTAATGAGGACATAAGGTAAAATTTCCACATTCATGCAATTAGCTCTCAGGTGAATAAAATTATCTGGAGTTAGTTGGAGTTGTATATTAAAGGTGTGTCGACCATGCGAGGGTAAGATGATGATGGTGATGATGATGGTGAATTATTATGATGATGTTGATGATGATGATGATGATGATGATGATGACGATGACGATGAATTATTATTATTATTATTATTATTATTATTATTATTATTATTGTTGTTGTTGTTGTTGCTGTTGTTGTTGTTATGATGATGATGATGATGTTATGATAATGAATTATTATTATTATGATGATGATGATGATGATGATGATGATGGCTGGATGAATGACTCTGAAGTGATAAAAAACGGTGAACAAAACCTACACTTGTATGAAAGGGAACTAATGTCACGAATTTCTCCCCCTCAACTCATTTGGTTTCGTTATGTTGATGATGTATTTTCTTTTTGGCCTTCAGCCCTTGATACTCGTACTTTTGATGAGTTTTTTACACATCATCAGTCTACCACAAAGCCGTCTGTTATCTCGTCAATGTTCCTTAGATCTCTTAGAATTTGCGGTCTGGAACATATACAAGAAGAAAAATAATAACCTCACTTGGAAAATCTTTAAAATTTAAAGTTATCCCTCATGTTTCATTCGAAAAACATAGTTTAAAGCTTGGCAGTCTTACTATGTACCTAAAACCCTACCACAGAAAAGAAACGATTCCACACTTTGCCTTATGTTGCAGTCCTGAATATGTTTAGTCAGTAGGTCACAATGGTGATGTAAATATAGCCTTTAAGTATACTTTCACCATCAATTCAGTATTAGTATAAAACAAATTTACAACATATTCAGAAGCAGGCATACGTTTCATTTTTTCGTTTCATTTTTAAAGGCTCCAACATGCTTGCAGGCGTCAGCCTTGATCACCGAATGGCGGCTCTCCATGCTGCACGATCCATTGCAGCCTCCCTGTTCAGTCCCTTAACCCTGAGGTCACACTTAATGACCTCGTCCCATGTCTTTCTCGGTCTACCCGTCATAACCCCATCTCCAATATTAACACTTCTCACCTTCCTCACCCAATTTTCATCCCCCATCCTCTCCACATGTCCAAACCATCTCAATCTACATCTCCTCATCACAACACCAATACACTCCAGTCCCATCCTACCTCTCAACTCTTCCATCGTAAACCCAGCCCCCCAAGACCTTGGACGCAGGGACGCACTACACATCCACCTAATCATTGTCATTTCTGTACGTCTGAGCCGATGAATATCCTCCTCCTTCACTGCCCAGGTCTCACTACCATACAGCATTACACTCCTAACACATCCTGAATACAAAGACCCCTTAGCACGTAGGAAGAGTCCTCTCAATGTCAGGAGAGGCAAGAGCTCCCTGAACTTCTTCCAACCACTTCTCACCCTAGCCACAGAGCTAGCTCCTGCCCCACCTCCAGCACACGACATGTCTCCCAAATAACAAAACTCTTCCCCACACTCAAGCGATTCACCAGCAAGTTCAATCCTTTTACGTCTGACAATCTCCACCTGCTCTCTCCGACACGCTGTACACATAAAATCAGCATTATCTCGCAGTCTACCTCTGATACCACTACATCTCTTATGCACCCATTATCACAAATACCGCACAAGATGGAATTACTTCCCACACCCTTGTAGCAAACTGCACATGGCCACTCTCCCTCGTCTTTGACAGTACCGCCACCAACCCTAGATATCATCACTTTTGTTTAATCTGCATTTACCTTTAAGCCCTTGTGCCCCATACCATCTCTCCACTTCCTAAACCTTTCCTCCGCCTCCCTTTCCCTCTCTGCAATCAACACCAAATCATCAGCATACAACAACTCCACGGGAGTCCGTTTCTAATGCCACGTGAAAGTGCTTCAAGTACCATGATAAACAACGGTATGTACAATTCCCTGCAAAGACTGTGAATTAGTTTATAGAGGAGGAACAGGTCGAAGTTTGGAAACACGGATCAAGGAACACAAATATTCCATTAAAACATGCAATTTGAATAATTCAACATTTAATCATGTTTGTCAAGCCAACCACAGAACTGACTGGCAAGGTAGTTATCTACCATATAAAAGTCATGACTTTTGGAAACGAAAGATTACTGAGCCATGTATATCCAGAAATACGAGAATTTAAACCTTAGTGAAGGCATGTACAAGCTGGATCCGGTACTGAGGTCCATGGTGGAAATGTCCCTTTCCGCACCGACACAGGTGAGGTCAAAGAGTAATCTGACCTGACCTGTCTTGTGGTGTCCCCTTTCCCTCCTGGGATATTCCCTGCTTACAAGCCATGCTCCCCCCCTCCCACCCTCCCGCACACACACTCATGTCTTTTCCTTCTCTCTATCTCGCCACACCGGGTCAAGTGAGATCACACAGGAATCTGACCTGACTTGTTTGTTGTGTCTTTTTTCCCCCTTGGGAATTCCTCGCTCACAACCCACCCCATCCCACCTCTACCTCCCACCCTCCCACGCACACACGCAGTAAAAGGAGCCTTTGTACTGTATTGTTGGCACGTCGTTCCTTCTCTCTATCTTGACCACTGAAGATGGTGGCAGTGTCCACCGAAACTATTTGATAAATATATTTTCTGTCTACAACTGTGGGTTTTATTTGTCGTTGGTGATGATGATTACACAGGCATACATTGATTTTTTTTATATCATTTCGTCCATCCATTCCATTGTCAGACGTCTCAATCCCGTTAGGGGTGGCCACAAACAAATCGCCTCCACGTCGCCCTGTCCCCCGCCATTTCACTGCCCTGCTCCCAACTCACACCTCCCTCTCTCATATACCTCTCCACCCCATCCCTCCATCTCATCCTCGGCCTCCCCCACCCTCTCCCCCCCTCCACCTCACTCACATACACTCTCTTCGTCAGTCTTTCATCCTCCATCCTCTCCACATGGCCAAACCACCTCAGTGTATTCCTCCTAACGCTTCCTATCACATCCACATCCACACCACAATGCTCCTTTATATCCTCATTTGTCAGCCTGTCTCTCCATGTGACTCCACAGGCTCCTCTTAAATAACTCATTTCCATTGCTCTCACTCGTGACTTGTGTCCTTCCAACAACGTCCAAGCTTCACTTCCATACGTTAGAGTTGGTATCACAATAATGCCATGTACTAACTTTTTCACTTCCATTTCGTATGATTTTAATATAATTTGTGACTCTTATTTAATAAATGATAATCACTTTTCTCCCTCACGTAACACTTTTTCACAAAAACACCTTTTTTTTTGGGTTTAAAATTACATATTTTTTTCTATCATTTTGTATTCTATAATTACTTCCATATGCATATTTGATTACAATGAAAATATGTTTGAAATTAGCACTTCTAATATTAAAATTCTTGATTTAAAAAAATAGTTATCCGATAATAAGCCAGAATATAGTTGGAACACAACACAGTGATGAGTCATACCAGTACTGGAGTGCAGCAAACATACCTCAGTGTGTCTCAGTTTGCTGAGTAGTGTGCTTGTAAATTACTTTCAGTGGAATGAAAAGATTCAGTGGAATGTTTCTTTTTTATCATCGAGATATTTATTGAAAACAATGGTTTATTGCACTGATCTTTGGTTTAATACCCTGACATAAGTGGCCTAGTGCAGAAACTTGACAGAGATTATAATGCAGAAGAATGGGGACTTTTTATAGATTTATCTAAAAGAGGCCTGAAAGAGGCATTTCTTCATAATGGTAATACTCGTAAATATGCATCAATACCAGTTGCTCATTCTATGCACTTAAAAGAAGCGTCCCAGAATTTCGCAAATCTTGAGAAAATCACCAACAATGCGCACCGTTGGTTCATATGTGGTAACCTGAAAGTTCGGTGTATCTTAATGGGTCAACAGTCAGCGTTTTCAAAATTCCCATGTTTTCTCTGTATGCGGGACAACAGAGCCAATGATTACATTGGGGTCAGAAGGCATGGCCAAACAGAAAATAATCTACAGTTTGGTGCCAAAAACATCAACAAACCTAGCTTGGTGAATCCAGATAAAGTGTTGCTACCACCGCTTCATATTGAGTTTGGATTAATGAAGTAGTTTGTCAAAGCCCCATCAAAAGATGGAGCCTGTTTTAAGTATTTGTGCCAAAAGTTTCCTGTGTGTCTGAAGCTAAATTGAAAGAAGGCATATTTACTGGACCTGATATTAGAAAAATGATTTCTGGTGCAGAATTTGACAGTGCAATGAACAACCTGGAACGAGAGGCTTGGGTATCATTTAAAGAATTAATTTCTGAATTTTTATGTAATGATAAGGATCCAAATTAAAACGAACTTGTGAGAAATTTGTTGCCTAATTTTAAGGAGCTGGGTTGCAATATGAGTCTGAAAGTTCACTTTTAGGATTCGCATATGTAATTCTTCCCCCAAATCTTTGGGCAATGAGTGAAGAACTGGGTGAAAGATTCCATCAGGATATCACGGACGTGGAAACAAGGTACCAGGGACATTGGGATG
Organism: Coenobita brevimanus; assembly: GCF_032717465.1. Taxonomy (NCBI): domain Eukaryota; kingdom Metazoa; phylum Arthropoda; class Malacostraca; order Decapoda; family Coenobitidae; genus Coenobita; species Coenobita brevimanus. The sequence goes on along the minus strand of NC_136955.1, from coordinate 15,785,692 downwards.
TCAGTATGATGGCGGATTACTGCTGGATAATTCGTAGAGAAGCATGGGAAAAAGTGTACAAACGACTGACAACCAAACAAAGCTTTGAAGCAAGAAAACTGAGAAGTTACAATGACTAGAGAAGTTATTTGTTAGTCATGGAATATATAGTGTTGTTTCCTTTATGAATATGTTTAAAAAACTACATTGACTAAATATTTTAATTTCACTTAATTTAGAACAATATTGTGTAGATCGATTGAAGTTTACAGTGTGCTATGTTTTTATTAAGTTTCTTTCAGATTTTATATTAAAATGTGATGTGATGGAAACATTCTAAATGTATTTCTTTTATCGTCCTCATGAGTACAAAAAAAAAAAAAAATCAGAATAAAGACATTTTTCAATGACTACTTTTGCAGTCCTGTGTTGTTAACAGTTGTAGTAGTAGTAGTACTGTAGTTCTACTAGTAGCAGTAGTAATTAAAACATCCCACGGGGATGCGGGAAGTTATCTTTGTCAATATTATAATTGTTAACATTCTTACTTCTTTTAAAACTGTGATATTTCAAAGGATCTTTAGCCTAGAGCCATCAGACTTGTCAACTTGGTCGAATAGCTGCCCGCTTGTTTTGGCAAGATATGGTATCAATCTGCCAAGCGGATCTCTGGATATTATCCGGAACCCAGAAAAGTGAGTCAGCCAAGCTCTTGAGAATGCTTAAGCTAGGAAACTGAAATAATATCGCAGTACAGGCTTAAGGCGGACGCATTGTGGGAAAGGAGCATGGTTTTAATAGGCTGACTATTCTCTGGGGCTGCCTGGGGTCAAAACTGAACTTTTCCAGATATTCTGGATGTCATCTAATTTTCCATGAAGCATTTAAGTTAGAGTCACCAACTTGGTGGACTTACAGATGTGATGACCTAAGGTGATATGCAGAAGACCAGTGGCCTTGACCTCAAGGTCTCTTCATAGCTCGGCTTCTAGAAGGCAATGTCCTCGGACAATTATAGGGTATTCTATATAATAATAATAATAATAATAATAATAATAATAATAATAATAATAATAATAATAATAATAATAATAAATAATAATAATAATAATAATAATAATAATAATAATAAAATAATAATAATAATAATAATAATAATAATAATAATAATAATTCGATATTACTATTATTTTTATTGTTATGAAGGCTATGATGATGATGATAATGATAATAACGATCACGATTAAACATTTTTATCTTCCATTTCTTGTAACGTACTCTCGCAGTAGAACGGCTTACCCTTCACAAAGAGACTTCTCCTATTCCCTCAGAATTTTCCCGAACGAAATTCATCCTCTGCTTGACACAGAAGGTGAGAGAGAGAGAGAGAGAGAGAGAGAGAGAGAGAGAGAGAGAGAGAGAGAGAGAGAGAGAGAGAGACGTTAGGCAATTAGGGAAATACTGACTTGACTTGTGGCATTCACTTATATATTCATGAGAGAGAGAGAGAGAGAGAGAGAGAGAGAGAGAGAGAGAGAGAGAGAGAGAGAGAGAGGCATTAGGCAATTAGGGAAATACTGACTTGACTTGTTGCATTCAGTTATATATTCATGAGAGAGAGAGAGAGAGAGAGAGAGAGAGAGAGAGAGAGAGAGAGAGAGAGAGAGAGAGAGAGACACACACACACACACACACACACACAGATACTGGTACTACAGTTCAGTTAATATATGGTTACAGAATTTAATCTGCAGGAGCACACACTTTCCACGACAAATACAGACACACTGCTTGAATATAGTGTATACATATATATATATATATATATATATATATATATATATATATATATATATATATATAATCTCTCTCTCTCTCTCTCTCTCTCTCTCTCTCTCTCTCTCTCTCTCTCTCTCACACACACACACACACACACACATCACATGATTATTCACGCACAAAGAAGTTTTCACACTACGAATAGTTTTGCATTCTCTCTCTCTCTCTCTCTCTCTCTCTCTCTCTCTCTCTCTCGGTAGTCAGAGTGGCTTAGTAATTCTTCGCCTTCTGCCTGCAATAATCTTGCGTTTATTCTGCCCAGAGTACAAGGATAATCATTATAATACTTCCACTGCCAGGATAAGCTTTATAATATACCTCTCTCTCACTAACGGCTTTAGATAAGTCACTATGTTGAGGCAAACTGTGCAAGACATCACCCCCATACCTCACACTGCCACACTTGTAACGACTACACTTCATACTACCACACATAACACTACCATCCCGTCAGTCTGCCACACTCGACACCGTTATACTTGACACTGGTATACTTCATACTGCCACACTTTAGGCTACTGCACCTGTCACTACCATGCTGCATTTTGCCATACTCAATACTACTACACATCTTGCTACCACATTTCACGCTGTCAAACCACACTTTCACACTTCACAATAACAGGGGAGCGAATGATGAGGTGAAAGAGAGAGAGATTGTCCAGGTGCTTGAGGGTGCGAAAGTGGATGTATGTGGAATAACTGAAACAAAATGGAGAGGAGAAAGTGTGAGAGAATGGGAGTATGGATGGGGTATATGTGCAGGAGTAGGTGAGAATGAGAGGGCAAAGGAAGGAGTATGTATAGTTGATGGAAGAAGAGCATAAGACAGTATGGATCAGTTGGGTCAAGGATTGTGTGGGTAAAGTTGAAAGTTGGAATACAAATGTGGGCGATTGTGTGTGTGTATGCGCCAACGCAAGATCGTGCTAGAAAAGTGAGAGAAGAGTTCTGGACAAATGTAGAAGTGTGCATGGAAAAGCTTGGAAGGAATGAGAGAGTGTTTTTGATTGGTGATATGAATGGTAAAGTTGGGAATGTGAAGGTGGATGGAATAGTCGGTGAGTGGGGTGTGCCTGCTGGGATAGATGAGAATGGGAGTGCGTTAGTGGACATCTGTGCTGGGAGGGGGTTGATGATAGCCAATACCCTCTTCAGGCGTAAAATGATCCACAGGTATACATGGCGAGTGATGAGAAGGGTGGGTGGTGAACTGAATGAAAGGAAAGCAATGATTGATTATGTGTGTGTGGATGAAAGGATGCGAAGATGTATAATGGATGCAAGAGCTCATAGAGGTTGGGGGAGTGGACTTTCTGACCACTACCTGGTGGTGGCCAGAATTAGAATTCAATTAAGATGGAGGAATAGAAGAAGGGAAAGACGAGAGGAAGGAGTAGTTGCAAGGAGAGTGGAAAGGTTACAAGAGGATGAGAAAAAGGCAGTGTATGAGAGAGAAGTGGAGGAACGATTGGGCAAATATGAATTGGACCAGATGGGAGACGTGGAAAGTGTGTGTAAGATATTTACAGAAGAAATATGTGCAGCATGTGATGTGGTGTGTGGAAGGAAGAGAAGACGGAGGGGGGTGCAAGGAACAGCGTGGTGGACTGAAGAGGTGAGACAGGCTGTGGCACAAAAGAAGAAAGCATACAATTAATGGATGAGATATAGGGGCGTGGAAGAAGTTGAGAGGCGGAAGAGAGAGTTATATGTAGAAAGAAAGAGAGAGGTGAAAAGATTAGTAAGAGAGAGTAAGAAGAGAGTGGATGAGGAATTTGTAAGGAATTTGACTGTAAAGTGGAGGGACTGTAAGAAAATGTTCTGGAAAGAGGTGAAAAGAGTAAAACAGGGTGGAAGTGAAGTTAGCAGGGGAGTGAAAGATAAAAATGGTAGATTACTGGTGAAGAAAGGAGAAAAAGTGAGCAGATGGAGAGAACACTTTAAGGAATTGTTGAACATAGAGGATGGAAGTAATGCGAGTATAAGTGGCTGGGGAATGGCTGGGAGAAGGAGGGAGGTGAGAAGACAGGAAGAAATCAGTAGGAGAGAAGTTGTGGAAGCAATGAAGAAAGTTAAATCGGGGAAAGCCCCAGGAATTGATGGAGTGTGTGGTGAAATGCTGAAGCATGGGGGAGAGATAGAAGTAGAATGGATGTGGAAGATATGCAGATTGGCCTGGGAGGAAGGTAGAGTCCCGGAGGATTGGAAGTCAGGTATAATTATTCCCTTGTACAAAGGAAAAGGGGAAAAAGTAGTGTGTGGTAATCATAGGGGCATTTGTCTTCTTAGTATAATAGGAAAAGTGTATGGTAGGATACTTATAGACAGAGTTAGAGAAAGAACAGAGAAATTAGTTGGAAAAGAACAGGGAGGCTTTAGGAAGGGAAGAGGTTGTGTAGATTAGATATTCATTCTTAGATCTTTAGTGGAAAAGTTTCTAAAGAAGGGAAAGAAGTTGCATGCGGCTTTCATGGATTTGGAGAAAGCATATGACAGGGTGGATAGACAAGGATTGTGGAAAGTGTTAAGAATATATGGAGTAGATGGGAAGTTGTTGAATGCTGTGAAGAGTATGTACGATGGTGCGAAGGCTACAGTGCGTGTGGGTGGTGAACTAAGTGAATTTTTCTCTTTGAAAGTTGGGTTGAAACAGGGATGTGTCATGTCTCCATGATTGTTCAATCTTTACATGGATGGGATAATAAAAGAGGTACAAGGTAGGGTAGTGGATGTTGGAGTGGCCCTGGTGAGAGAGGATAGTGTTTGGAAACTCCCCGTACTGTTGTTTGCAGATGATAATGTGTTGTTGAGTGATGACGAAGGGGAGCTGCAAGGGTTGGTGGATGAGTTTGGGAGAGTGTGTAAGAAACGGAATCTAAAGGTGAATGTAGGGAAGAGTAAAGAGATGGTCTTTGAGAGAGGTGAAGTCAGTGAATGTACAGCGAGGTTGCATGGTGAGGAATTGGAAAATGTGAGTACGTTTAAGTACTTGGGTAGTGTGATGAGTAAGGATGGAGGGTTGGAGGGTGAAGTGCGTGAAAGGGTACAGCAGGGAAGAAAGGTTGCTGGTTCTTTGAAAGCAGTGATAAGAAACAGGGAAGTGAGCATGGAAGTGAAAAAGTTACTACATGAGAGTATTGTGATACCAACTCTGACGTACGGAAGTGAAGCTTGGACGTTGTTGGAAGGACACAAGTCAAGAGTGAGAGCAGTGGAAATGAGTTATTTAAGAGGAGCCCGTGGAGTCACATGGAGAGACAGGCTGACGAATGAGGATATAAAGGAGCGTTGTGGTGTGGATGTGGATGTGATAGGAAGCGTTATGAGGAACACACTGAGGTGGTTTGGCCATGTGGAGAGGATGGAGGGAGAAAGACTGACGAAGAGAGTGTATGTGTGTGAGGTGGAGGAGGGGGAGAGGGAGGGGGAGGCCGAGGATGAGATGGAGGGATGGGGTGGAAAGGTATATGAGAGAGGGAGGTGTGAGTTGGGAGCAGGGCAGTGAGATGACGGGGGACAGGGCGACTTGGAGGCGATTTGTTTGTGGCCATCCCAAACGGGATTGAGGCGTCTGGCAATAGATAGACAGATAGACATCACACACACACACACACACACACACACACACACACACACACACACACACACACACACACACACACAGCCACATTTTATGCACACACTTCAGATTATTACTGGACAGTATGTGGTGCCACACCCCTCGGTACCATATCACTAAACTTACACCACTGTGTACCTTAATTCACAAAATACATTACCGGTACATTAAACCACCCAACACACTGTAACACTCCTTATCCACATTACACATTCCACACTACAGATTCACACTACATACTGCCAAATCTCACTGTCATACTGCACATTGTTACACCTCCCGGTCTCATTAACACTGCTTTTCCGTGGCTTTTAATACCTCGCCTCACACTTCACTGTTACACTTCACGCTGTCACACCACGTCATTCACCTTCTTATCACACACTACCACGCTTCACAATCTCACATCTCACACTGCCTCACCACACCATATTCTCTCGTACTACACATTGTCACACCTTTGCTCTCACATCTCACACTGGCATAGTACGCCGCACGCTATCACACTACACACTGCCATGACTTACAATGTACAATACATTTCATACTGCCATACAGCCTTACACACTGGAAAACTACACACTATCACACCTCACAATACTCAGGCATACCTCATAATACCATACCACTGCAAACACTATCACACCACACATTATGGCTTATCACAATGCAACCACATCTCACACTGCCACACCACCCCGCACACCACACACTACGACTCCACACAACAACCACACATCAACCATCACACCACACCTCACACTATCATACTACACACTACTAAACTTCAAACCACATACTCACATCTCACACTGCCACATCACGTCACACACAATCACATCTCACACTGCCACACCACGCCACACACCATCACACCACACACACTACCACGTCTCATGTCTCATAATCACACCTTACACTACCACACCACGCCACATAAACTGTTGCATCATACTCCACATAGTCACATCTCACACTGCCACACCACGACACACATCACCACACCACACACAACCGCACCTCACTATTCACAATCACACCTTACACTTGTACACAGCATTACACACTTTCGCACCATACGCTACCAAACCTCACAGTACAGTTACATCTCACATTGTCACATCACGCCACACACCATCACATCATACGGTGCCACACTTCAAAACAGACAGTCATTCTGCACACTGCCACATCACTCACTACCACACTTCACACCACATAAGCAATCCTAACGCTGCAACACCATGGCGCACACCACCGCACCAAACACTACCACACCTCACACCACATAATCATACCTCACACTGCCACACTTACACAGAGAAACTCATGAGTCAAAGGTCAGTGAGACTGTCCTCGCTGAATCATTTTCTAATTACTGAAATCTGTTTAATCTCATGTCTAAAATACTTTGATATTGATTAATGTGTGTACAATATTCCAGATTTCCAGTGTCTCTCCTTTGTTGGCAGGTTGTTTGTTATTTATCATAGCTTTCATATAGTACATCGAATCAGTACAGAGAGAGAGAGAGAGAGAGAGAGAGAGAGAGAGAGAGAGAGAGAGAGAGAGAGAGAGAGAGAGGGTGAACTGGGGGGAGGGCATCGAAATGGCGGGGGACAATATGAAAATGAGGCATTATGTTTGTGGCCACCCCTTACGGGATTAAGGCGTCTGGCTATAGATGGAGATAGACAGACACTGAATTAAACAGAGAGTTGGGTGGTTGCAAGAAAAAGCTGCGGACCAAGACAAATTGGAAAGACAGAATGTTGGGAAGGAGGGTAGTTGCTTTGTAGGGACAAATAAGCCGTGGTGTCATCCATCCATCCATCCACCATCCAATCCTACGTTGCCCCATGAGGAGCGTAGGAGCCCGGGTCCAGGCAGTTGGTCCTGACTTTTAAGATGAAAGTTACCAGCCTGACTCATCCCCGAGTGGCATTACGTGAGCAATAAACCTCAACCACCCCTTGGATATAAACCTTCACCGCCTCAGTCCGATTGGAGCGCAATATTTACCCACTAAACCACCAGGCTCCAAGGTGTCATAATGATAATAACATGTGAGAAAGGCTGCAGGAAGGAGCCGGGGCCAAAGAACTAGGTATAGAAGCGCGTTATAAGAGAGAGTGTGAGGTCGTAATTGAATAGGGACATCTGTACCAGGAAACCCATTTACCGAGGAGTCAGGTAAGAACGAGAAGGGAAATAATAAAGTAGGTGAATTAGGAGGTTGTAAGAAGAGGTAAACCTAAACTTGTACTCTTGTCAGTTAAGGAAAGTCCCTAGCACCTTTTCCCTAGAGATATAGTTTTGGGTATGGCTGGATAAGATGTTTTAGTACGTTATTTATGCAGAGTATGGTGATAATGGAAAGATTTATGTCACATAGAACAGGACAGTAAAGAATAATAAGCAACATAAATCGCTTAGGAACAGGTGTTAGGGAGCATCCTCAACCGGTAGAAGTAGAATGGAGGTTTATTATTGAGAGGGAAGGGTCGTTGATGAGTAGGAACATATACACCAAGAAGTCCTCTAGGCAAAGCGTCAGGCAAAAGGTAGATGTAAAGCCATGATAAACGCTTCCTTGCTAGCCATGCAAATTCTGTATCGCTTAATAAATGAGATTAGCGAGATAAAGCCGTATATGCCGGCCACGTTAATTGCTTAATAACAGACTACACTTCCTATTTACTGCAGCCGCTCAGACAATTAACCCCTTAACTACGAGAGAGCCTTTCTGTGCCGGGTGAAATTACTGGGTGGTTGTAATATTCAGATAACACGCTCGTTCAACCTCCTACCTGCGTCCCGCTCCAATACAGTGTATAGGGGTGAAGAAAAATGGGAGGGTTCAGTTATTGTTGTTGATGTTGTCGTTGTTATTGTTATTGTTGTTGTTGCTGCTGTTGTAATGTAAGGCTCATCTGAACGTGAACCCGGCGTATTGCAGGCCGAAACTGCCATTTCTCGCAGTCCATCATCCTCTCTACTTAGATTGGGAAGGCAGTTGAGGGACTCTTGCATAACCGAGCAATGGAGACACCCAGCTATATCGGTGCTACCACGGTAAGGCGTCCCTCGTCAGCACCAGGGTATAATAACTATGTCAGGGGAGTATGGAGAGCCACAGGGGTTGTAAGTGGTGAACGAGCGTCAGTGTCCGAACAGGTGGTCTCCCCGGCGTTTTACCATATCAGAATACTCCTAGCAGGGTTCATCATCACCAGAGTCAAGGAGAGAGCTGGAGACGATGCCTATGTCTAACTTCATGCATCAGTTACTCAAAAATGGATGACAACAGCTGGTAAAGAATGAGTCGGAACCGAAGAGTACCTCTGTATGCCTGATGCATGACACAGTTAACCTGGATAAGAACACGAGTCTTTTCTCAACGTACTTGATGTATCTGCTTTGATGAGGTTGAAAGAATTCTCATCTCAGGTACATAACAACCAATGAGTCACCGCAGGTTGTTCCGGATAGAGGATGTCATCTTCAGGTCAGAATGCAAAAGGTTAGAGGACAGACTGCATCAGGTTCTAATTCCATGTGTTCTGAACATCAGAGTCATCTGAGCCGCTGCTGATGTCACAGCTGTTTGAGTATGAAGACAGTCAATACAGCCGTCGTCCCCGGAATCAAAGTAGTAAAAACATGAGCGTCCGTGGACATGAATCGAGGGTTGGCCACATATGCTATCTTTGTCTTGTCCATGCTCTCTTTTGGGCTGTAGAAAAACGGTGCCAGACTTGACTGTACTACGGGAAGAAGGATAGATTTCTGGGAGATCAAGTTCATGATTGTCTGGATTTCTCTCATGATTCTGGCCTTTTCATTGGAAACGCATTGAAGGACGTCTTACTTCTGCACCATCATAAAATCCATATCACTTTAGGCCATTTTTCTTTTTATCCAGTTCTTTTACATTGTTCAGGCACAGTCAGGTCGGTTCAGGATCGGTCATGTCTAATTAGGTTCATTCAAGTTTAGTCTAATCCATTCAGGGCTTTCACATCCAGTCAGGCCAAACAATGTCATTCCGAATACATTCAACTCGCTTTAGGTACAGTCGAGTCTGTTTACGCAACGTCAGGTTCATTAACTTCCATTCACGGGGCTGTTCGGCCAGACCGCCTGGGGAACAGTTACTACTACATCCATTCAAGTCAGAATAGATCCATTCTAGTTATACTTTATTATCCCAGCCTTGTCTAAAGTGACGTAAATAATTTCAGGATTATTTCAGTTAAATTAGGTTCATTTGGAACTTTTCAACTTGCTTCATGAGCATCACATCGCCTTAGGGCAGTATCAAATACATATATTGTATTCTGGGCAGCATCCGGTCCACAGATTAATTGTATGCTTATGATGACATAATGGATCTTTAAATAAGACAGTTAGGGTCTTTTAAGCTGCTTGGATCAACGCAGTCGATTCATGTCAAAATAAATCATTGCAAGTTATACATATGAAGATTTATTAAAAAAGAAAAAAAAAGAAAAAAAAAAAAAGCAGGTCTACCGATGCAATGGTCTTGAGATACGCCGATAAGGGTCTTTCAGGACTGGGTAGGCGGATGGAGGCGGAGGAAAGGGATGCACTAGGGTGTTGGTGGGTGGTAGGATACAAAAGGGAAAGTATATTACAGTATGAGAATATGGTTCTGCTGGAACGTCAAAGGCAATTCTTACACATCCGGACATAACAGGGTAGGTTTTTTGGAGTAGGCGGGATGAGTTAGGATAGTGGCAGCAAATGGGGTATGATGTGGGAAGAATACTCTGTGGAAATAGGCGTTCTTGGAAGACCGATAATGTATCGGTCAGAAGTGGAGCAAAAAATAAGTTGAGTACAGCAGAGTACAAAAAGTGTGTTAATTTGGTGTTGGAACTGGAGACATAAATTATATGAAGAAGGACACTGTATAAGAGGCATAGCTGGCAATAAGAATATAAAAGATACATAAACCTAAGTCTGATGTTATTGCCGTTGTTGCTTAACCTAGGTCTGCCTGGCCTGGCAGACCTGTCGATCACAGATAAGCAACTGCGTCTGCAGGGCCGTCCTACAGGTAGAGTACAGTGCATACACGGTGTAGGGATCCGGAGCCTCCTAATGGTCAGACAACGCCTCACCAGGGTTGGAACAGGATTCTTTCCACGGCCAGGTGAGGTATAGGAAAATATGAGCTGAATTATAGTTACTGAAAGGGCATTGGGTTGAACACGGTGCCATTTCATTAATTATCACCATATTCCAAGTGTTCAGAATTATCTCAGCTCTTAAAAAAAAAACTGCTCAAAACCCATTCATTCTGGTCACGTGCCTAGGATATCAGGCTATTTTCAAACGATGTCATTTTCTTTGTTTAATGCTTCCGACTTTATCACAGTCTTTCAAATCCTTTCCCTGAGGCCCAGTAGTCTTCGTACGTACCACACACCTCCACATATCACCACATGGGTTCTAACATCTATCATCCATACTGAATACACGCTAGGGTTGTGTTGGTATTAGAGGTATTTACGAAATGCTACTGTCAAACTAAGCAAGGATCTCTCTTACAATTCTTTCACTTTAGGTTGGCCCATATTTTTTTTCTGTTTCCAGCTTATTTCAAATAGCCAAATGGCAGAATAAGACAACCCGAAAATTGTTCATCTTACCCACGGAACTTGTCTGTGATTACACCCTTTTTTACCTTAACTTGGTCTAAAAACTGTCATCTCTGTTGAGAATGCCGAGTTGTAACAGGAGAACAATACTACGATGTCAGTCACGAAGAAGTGCGTGGAAATGCTATGTAAACGACGTAGAGTCGAATTGTCTTTTTCTACCACTAAACTTTCTGAAACAATCTTTAAAGAAGGGGTGGGGAACCTTTCTCCCATTAAGGGACATTAGGATATTTTTAACATCATTCGCGGTCCACACAAAATTATCAACTTACAATCAAATGTTGCCCAGTACATTTTATATATATATATATATATATATATATATATATATATATATATATATATATATTCGTTCATGAGTTTATGAAATTTCATTTATGAATAGCCTCGCGGGCCTAATCAAATGGTCTTGCGGGCCTTATACGGCCCGGAGGCCGGACGTTCCCCACCCCTGCTTTAAATGGACGAAAATCTGACCAAATTAGAGTGAAATCAGCAGAGTAACATATGTTCGAGTTAATTTTTGTTACAGTTCTCCATTCAGGGTATAGGGATGTTAATTTTAGGCCAAGTTAAAGTAAGAAGAGATAGTAAAGGTGCTGATCAAGGCCATTGTTAACCCGACCATTTCAAAGCGTCTTTACTAAGCTCAATATTATTGTCTAAGCTGGACAGAATTAATAGGAAATACGTCACCGGATTGAAGGCACTGACTCTTCATCTCGTGAAACACTGGCATCTGTTTTTCCAAGCGTCGTGAGGAACCAAGTTTATGAGAATGACATGCCTACCTCCTCTTTTTCCACTCTCATGGTGAAAAATGTAATTTATACCATCGTCACCTGCTTACTAACCTCTTGTTCTTCTTGTTGGGGAAAAGTGTGATTCATACCATCGCACGCCCATATTTACCAAACTGCAACGCCCATCTTCACTGGCTTTATTACCTATGCCCATTCAGACCCCATTTTGCTGATTCCTTTAAACACACCTCACTGCATATCTGTTTCTCCTGAATATGAAACTTATAACGCTGACGCAAAGCCTACACGTGGTGGCACTGTGCACCCTGGGTTGAAAATAGCCTGAAATCTTAGGCACATGACCAGAATGGATGGGTTGTGAGCAGTCTTTTCGTTAAGAGTTAACATCATTCTGAACACTTACAATGAAGCGATGTTTACTAGATTGACATCATTATTATATTGCTTTCAAAGGCTTTCATAGTTTTGATTATATAAAAGGCGTCTGATGACAACGTGACAATTTTAGGTGATTCTAGGAATGAGTGGAACGTACATTTACTGATGATCTTATAGGTGAATTATGAGGGAGATAATTTATGCCCGTCAAGTGTTCAGTGACTGTAGAATGTATTTCTACTGTTGATCTAATAGGTGAATAATGAAGGAGGTCATATTTGCCCATTCAATATTCAGTAATTGTAGAACGTATATTTACTGATGATATCTAAATCCTAACGCGTGAGTTGCGAAGGAGAGCACTTTGGCCCATTAAGTGTTCAGTAATGACAGAATATGTATTTGCTGATGATTTTATATTATGCACACACACCACAAAGCCAGTCAGGAGACAGGACGTGTGTGCTGGGCATTCCCCAGGTCCTGTCCTCCCCACTTACTGTGTTTTAATCAGCCCATACACCACTGACCGGGCTAATGTATGCCCCGGCCTGCACTATATGTGCAGGGAATCTTTCAACGAACAACGAAATTTATATTATGAGGATCATTATGATTGTGCATAAGGCTTTCAGTAATTGTAGATATGTTAGGGCTAAGAGAACAACATAAGCCCAAGAAACACCAGGAAAAATTCTTCCTCCACTCGCGGGATACCTTATGTATATTTAACCTCAAGTATTAGATAAACCTTCATTAATCCATCCTTTACTAAAACACTCTTCAATGCTGAGAGAAAGGTGTGGTGGTAACAAAATCATAAAAATTCACATTACCTTATCGAAGGGGTTAAGCTGAATAATGTCTACGTCGTTAAATTACTACTACTACTACTACTACCACTGCTACTACTACTACTACCACCTGAAAAGGCATAATTGTAGTGAAGGTGTTCATGGAAATTTTCCTGACCATATCACTGCAAGAGGTA